>NC_059473.1:16386240-16693682 GCF_018139145.2 Gymnogyps californianus
AGAGGTAAATATCATCAGCCATAAATCCATCGCAAATTTCCCATCCTATTGCCTGAAGATGGGCAAAGATGAAAACATTTCCATGGAAATCCCTTTAGGATATGCCCTTTGTCTGGTATTCCAATATTGGAACTCACCTGTCTGTTAGAATCAAAACCAAAAAGGACGTATTTGCTAAACTTGGTTGCTTCTAAAAATCTGTCAATAGTTGAACTTGGAAACAGCTTAATGGGTCCCATTGTATCACTGTCTGAACCTTTTTAGCCTTGGCCTGAGATGGATCCAAACACCGCTTTTTTCATCTGCCACTAAAATCATCACAATCTAGCTACTCTTTTACTTGAAGTTCTGTTTTGAAGTTCTTTGCTGAATTGTATTGGTTTCTTTTAACAGCAAACAACATGGTAAAAACATCTAGTTTAGCCTTACAATTGACAGCTTTCTGTCATTCTTTGTGGCTGGAAAGGAGAGTTATAGCAATTACGGTTTCTTCGTTTAGGTTTCCTGAGCAATTGCAATACATATTTTTTTGCGTCTACTGCTAAGAATTGCAAAGTCAGTAGCAGTTTATGACTTAGCTAAACTGAAGAGTAAACTGAGATAAGAAACCATAAGTACAAATGAATTTCAGGAGAAGGATAGTCTTCCCTGAGCTGTGGAAGAGAAATGGGAGCTGAGCAGTGCTGGTAGCCAAACTTCAAAGAGGAAGTAAAGGTTTCCTCTGCTTTGAACAGAATAGGCAGAGCATGTACCCTGACTAACTTCCTCACTTTTAATCCCTGGCTATACCACAAATTGTTTGACAAAATGTATATTTAAGATTTTATAACAATTTGACTGTAAGATTTTTTTTTTATCTATATTAAGTTCTAAATAGTCTGGAAATTCTTTATTCAAGGGTTTGTGTCAGATCTTCCTGCCATGGTTGTGATCAATGGAGGCAAGTAAACTCACCTGTAAAGAGGGAGAGGAATTTGGTGGAAGACTGTCCTGACTTTGGAGCTTGCTTCATTGTGTAGTGCTCAGAAGTTTGAGTTTCTTTACCTTCTGGACATGCTATGAACCTGCTGTTTATTCATTTTCAGTGGATCTATTCTGTAAACAAGGAGCGAGATCAGCATTTTAGTCTGTAAAGTAATGCTCAAGCATGAGAGAACAGAATTCAAATTGCAAAGTAACCTTTCACGTGCTATTTCAGAACTTCTAAGTTCCTCAGGCTTTTCAAGATAATGCAATAGATTTATATAAGCAATTTGGTAAATAGTTTCACTCATCTTGAGAGGAGGTTTAAGTGTGCTTGCTTTACTTAGCATTATAATGAAATAGGAGATGAATCAGGTCAAGGTGACCTGTTCTCTGGACCAGAGCAGGTTTATCAAGTTGTCTTGGAGCATGGCTAGAAATAATATTATGCGGCTTACTAACAAAATATGCCACACAGCACCTTTGGAATCAAAATCTAACCTTCAAACTAGAACAGTACTTCTAGAGCACTTTGTCATCTCGGACATGTAAAAAAATCCTTAGATTCCCAACTTGAATTTCAGCATTGGAGATTTCAACTGAAAATCCCTACCTCTTTAAGCACTTTACTGTTGCCCACTAAGGAGTGATTTATAACAAAAATGGTTAAGAAATAGCAGTGCTTTCTCCTTTTAACTGATCTCATTTGTGTTCATGAGAACCATGCTATATAGTCATTTTGAAGTTGTTGTTGCCCCAAGTTTTGTGGTTAGGGTAACATACAAGTGAGAACAGTTTTCCCAGTGGTTATATATATGACATGTATGGTTTGGTTTTCATCCTATGTTTATTGAATGGGTAAAACGATAAAATATTACAAAATTTCCAGTAAATTTGCAACCTTCTTTCAAATCAACACCTTAATTGCTTAGTTGGATGGCTGTGGTAATCTTTAGTATACTTGTGATACTTTTAATGTATTTTAGACTTATTTATCTAATAATGAAAGACTTTGATAAAGTAAAACATTGGGCTTGATCCAATGTTCATTGAAGTTTGCAGATATAATTAACATTATTATTATTATTGTCAGTATGCAACATCCAGGAGTTGCTACTGTAGCTGCTTTTTCTTTAACTGATTGAAATTCTTTTGATATCTGTAAATAACGGTTGGACATGCTCTCTACCTTTCAAATTTGGCTGAAATAAACGTAGCAGTGCCTTAAATATTACTTTCATATAGTTGTTAGTGTAAATTAATTGAAGTTCATATACACATAGAATTGAAAATTACTCCTGATTCTTTCCAAACAAATGGCAAATAAACCACAAATACATTAGTCATTTTGGTTGAGCTGAACATTCATTTTTCATTACATGAAAGTGGTGTTTGAAAAAATCTGCACACTATGAATTCAGGAGTCCATGAATATACTGAAGGATCGCTGCTGACTCGGCTATAATTTTTTGACAGTAGTGGTATGTTAACACTAACGGTTACTGACAGAAAAGTCAGTTACTAACATCTTGTAATAATGCAGGGCTATAAAGGACACTATGCTTCTCTTTTGTGTATTCAGTTCTGAGCAGCTAGCTCACATTAGACTTTGAAGTGTGTGATACACTCTTAGATTATTCAGGAGTAATAGTGTGTTTATTACAAACTGCTTCTGGGATTCTTAGATTGGTCAGACAGGTGAATCTTTCATGGAGATGGGAAAAGGTCCCTTTTGGATCCTATGCTTAGATTGCTGTTAAAACTCAAGTTCTTTCAAATCACGGAATAGCTGTAGTTGTTAAACATTTCCTAATTGCTTTATGATGAATGTTGCCAAACTATAGTGATTATCCTCTTCATTGTAGGCTTCGTCTTTACTGAGCCAACTTTCAAAAAGTATTCAGCTTCAGTGGTTGATGTTTTTTTTCAAGGTTTATAACATGGTTAAAGGATTATAATGAAAGCTTTAGGAGCCTTAATATTAATGCCTTGTCTACTCTACCTAAAAACCATAAGTGTCTAAATATAACAGGCTGAGGTTTGAACACTGATGCTAATGTGCTTGCAGTACACTTTGTTTGCTGTTTCTGTTTTTGTCAGAAAAGAAGGTGTAGAATATATTTGTCTAATAGCTGAGATCATGTTGAAGCTGGAACTTTCACAACCATCCTTTCTGACAGCAAATTTTGCTGTAAAGGTGCTGATTTTGCATTTAGAAAAACTTGTGGATTTGCTTTCCTTGACTTCATCTAAACTATTTGGGTTAAAATTGCTTGTGCTAAATTATACAATAAATCTAAATAGGTAGGAGGTAAAGGATTACAAAGTACAATTTCAAAGAAGATTTTTTCGATAAAGAGTCTTTTCTGCACAGTTGCTTAGGAATGTGAGACAACCAAGAATGCAGAAAAAAGAATAAACTGCAACTTCATAAAGATAATGAATTCTCAGATTTGAAATACCATGGTTTAGATTTTGACAGATTTTTCACTATAGAAATTAGACAAAACCAAAACAATTTGTCCCCCTTCCCTCAACCACTCTTCTTCTCCTGTCCTTAGTTTCTCTTAGATTTCAAACTTAGTTTACTCATTCTGTAGGCCTGCTTTCAAAAAGTGTTCTTTGGTTTTCTCCTAGTAGGGAATTCTTTCATCCTGTGTGTGTTTGTAGATGTCCTGCTTTTTTCCTTTCTTTTTTAAACAAATTTTGTTTTTAACTGCTTCCGAGAATAAAGTGTTTTTAAAATGCAAATTCCAACATGTTCAAATTGTTCATTATTCTTTCAAAATTCTGTTGGTTGTTGGAACAACCCCACTGCTCCTTCAGGTACTTCAAACTGAGTAGCTCTGACCGTTTTTCCACACTCAAATAACCTCAAATGTTTGTTACTAGATTAAAAATACTAAGTGTATTCTATATATGATTTCATTGCAAATACAGAAAAAAATTCTAAGGAACCATGCCTTCCTGAACTGGTGTAATGCTGAAAAGTTGGTCTAAAATGATTTTTTTAGTATTGTGTGCAAGGTGTCAACTGATTTCAGTAGTCATAAGTAACATGAAAGAAAATGGCACTGCAGGAACAAGACTTGTACAAAAAGTGCTAAGAGAATGTACCCCAAACTCAATCCCTTTATTGTTATTTTTGGCCTTCTGCTTGCCTACGTGATGCTCAGAAAGTGATGCTCAAAAAGTGATGCTCAACTAGATTCACTGTAAAATCTCTTTTCCAGCTCAGCGCTAAATAAAGCCTCAGTCCTGTAAACTTGCACATGTTTAGCATTACTTCTAGCATAAAATATTTATAGGCTAATGTCAAAAAGTTCAAAGTCCAATTTTAAATTGCTATGTGTTATTTTAAAAAAGCTAATATTTTAACTAACACAACTAATGTTATTAAAAAAAAAATCAAACAAACAACAAAAAAAGCCCAAAAAACCACACAACAACAAACCACCAACAACCACCCCCCCAAACAATAGAAACAGCAGCAAGTGTAGACATAGTTATGTTGGGAATAAAAATGTTTATGATGTACATCATCACATGAATGAATTGTCTAGTACCTTACGCTAAGCTACTTGTTTTCATACTATGAGCTGGCCTAACATATCACTTTAAAATGTGTTCTTAATTGAGATACATAGACAAAAAGTTTTCTGTTAAGCAGGACTTACTCTATAGTACTCAGAACTTGATAGTCACATGCAGATTGTGTTAATCTTTACCTCCCATATGTCCAGATTTGTCTTCAGATTTTTTTTTCCATGCAGAAGATATGTCTGTATAGCATTTGAAGATTTTGTACACATATCTGAGAATGCATCATGTACTTTATGTATGAACTGGTCCTGAAGTACATGAGGTGTGAATCTGAGACAGCTTGGTCAGCTTTGTATCTGTACAGTAAATCAATGCTCAATTGCATTGATTTCACTGTATATTCACAGGTTGTGTCAGTTTAGTGGGCTCAGTGCTTCCAAGTCCAAGGCAAAAACAATCTATGGTTCTACCAAAACTACCAAATGTTTTGTCACCCAATTATGGTGACAGCAGTAGTGTTGTGACTGTTTTGGGAGCTGCCAAAGGTAATTCTGTTCTTTTCTCTCCTCGGCCTGTGGAATATCTGTAACTGCACTTTCAGTTCAGAACATTGGAGTAAGACTGAAGTAGGGAATGTGGGATTAAGCACTAGATGGACATATAGTAAGGAGGAGAGAGATACAGTAGATAGCAGGCGGTTGATGAACCAGTTTGGAGCATGTAGTAGAAAGGTGGGAGAATTCAAATTTGGGAGGCTGTAATGGGATTGTAAGAGACGTATAGTTGTAGTTGAGCTTGAAGAGGTAAGATTTGCCCTAGTGAACGGGAAGAGCAAGTGGATGGATTTTTTTTTTTTTTTTGAGGACTTTGGTCTGGGAAACTGAAGGATCTCCCCAGGAAAATCGTTCTGCCATCACTTCCTCTGGCAGTAATACCACCAGAAAGTGAGGCCTGAGCAAATTATATTTGAGAATCTGAAATCGATATTTCAGTAGAGTTCAATCTTCTTTCTTGTTGTCTGTAACTAGTATGCAAGGTTTTTCTTTATATGTGGTGGTTAATACATTTTTAAATAAAATTCTGTTCATTTATTTAAGCATCTTAAAAATAACAGTAGTTTTCAACCAGTATTGTAAAGAATTTTCTTTAATTCTGTGATGTCTAATATTGTTGTCAGTTTCATATGCAAAATATCCAATTTTTTTCATTCCCCAAACTTTTTGCCTTAGTTTACTTCAATCTGTCACCACTTGGATAATTTATGAATGATTAAGACCTATCTTGCTCTGGTTTCCTCTATAAATGAAAACACTGTATCGTTTGATTACATGAGTGTCTTATGGAGTCTTTTCAATATATCTCATTTTTAGATATGGTATGACCAACAAGACAGTTTTCTGATAACATCGTCTCTGAAATAAGATCATCTTGGCTGTCCTGGATCTGTTCTGTGAGGGTTATTAGTTTGTTTGGGTTTTTTTTTTAGATCTAGTGATCCATTTAATAGAACACACTTGCTGATAATCAGTATTCCAAAACATTTCAGAACTCAAATTATCAATTTCCTAAGATGAGGTATGTAGCATTTTTAAAGAATGTTTCTGTTGTTTTTTCATTGACGTTGTCAAGAGCATACTGCTTATACTTAACCATGTTGTAAATGATCTGCTAAATGCTGTTTTAATGAAGTCTGAATATATGCAATTTAAGCGTTTACTTCCTCATGTTAGCTGCACCGGGGACAGTCATACAGAAACCTATTGCAAAATGAAATAGCTGTTTCTATGAGGAAGTTAGCATTGGTTCTCAGGGAAGCCTACATTTTCCTGTGATCCATGCTGACGAATTTTTGAAAGTCAAGTAAAATGGAAGACTGAAGTGTTTGGCTTTGTTTCTTCAGCAATGTAACAAGACCTCATGATATAAAGCATTGCCGTGATGTTGGCAGAATTGCAGAGTCTACAGTAAGTCTTCTGTCTGAGATTGGAAATAAGTCTCGAGTGGTGCTAATTCTACATGTAATAGTTTGTGCACCATTGCCAGAGTCACTTTACTGGCCCAGTAAAGGTATATAGGACAGATTGTAAACTCCTCAGTGCAGAGATTGTCTTACTTTTTTTACAGTACCCCACTATGACTTTGGTCTTCTGGCATTACCAGAAGGTAACAATGATGGTGGCAAAATAAACGTGTTGGAGATCGGGCATTTTATTTCTGGATACAGAGAATTAGACCTAGTCTAAAAATAACAGTATTCCACTAGAGCTTTGTATAGATACTTAATACAAGAATTTAAACTTTGAAGGTACAAACTCCCTTATGGTTTGGAGACTTATATAATTTTCTCTGTTTTCCACACTGGTGAACAGAGGCACAGGATATCAACATATGCATCGTTGTGAGAATTGGTGAGAGGATTAAGATAGAGATAAGAAAATTTATACCTTTCAGGCCTATCCCAAGACCCATAAAGCTGCACGTGCATTTTCGAGTAAAGAACTTGAATGATCTTGTTATAAATGCTATTTTCCCAAAACCTTTGAGATGTAACTTTGAACCAGGAAGAGGAGAGCTCCTCTTTGAAAGGGGAGAATGTTTAGACAACCCATCCTTTTACAAGAGGAAGAGCAATGTATTTTGTAGTGATTGTTTTGGATGTCCAAATTAGCTTCACTGTAATATCTTCATTAAAGTTGAACAAAATACAGCTTGAGTTTAAGAAATGATGAAATGGAAGAAAGCAGTCAGGAGAGAATGAAATCCCCACTGAAAAAAGTCAGCCTAACTTAATTAGATTATTGTAGCCTTTAAATACATCTCTGTTTCTTGCCCTATTACATATTGTAAATAATCTGTGATGCTCTGAGGGCTTGAGATTTTCTAAAGCTGACATAAAACAGCTCTCTTGCTGCGTCTTCAAGGGGTTTTGATCAATGGGTGTCATCATCAACCGAACATTGGAAAAATCTGTCAAGTATTACCATGAGTTACTGTAAAGTTAACGAGATAACTAAGTTTCCTAGCCTTCCAAATGTTAACCAAGGCTTGTGAGTAAAATCTTTGCCAAATTTTCGGTATGTGTAGCTTTAGTGTAGCTATGACATGCGTTGTTCCGTGACTGCTGGTAGGGTGATAGGTGATACCAATATTACATGGCATTATTAAAATGTGTATGTGCAGGTTTATTAAATAATTTGAATCTAAAAGAAGCCAAGAGTCATGGTTATCTTGTTTATGGAAGGCTAACAGCTTATTGGCTGTTTTAAAAGTTAATTACTATGTGTGTCATTTGTATTAGTTTAAAACCAAAATTTTGCATTACTTGTATTTGGTTGTGTGGGAAGTTAAGTCCTGACCCAGTGAAGCGCTGAAAGCTAGAATGCTTGTGCAGACCTGAAGCCCAAACTGGTCTTTTTCAAGTGGCTTATCACCACTCGGAATACAAACATTTTACATAAATTCCATATTTGACCTTCCCCAGATCTTAAGAGGAGAAAGCCTGAGTCAAAACAGCATATCATGTTGGTAAGATTAAGATACGTCTCAATAGGCAAAGTGATGTGGCTCTCATCACATCTTTGACTTCCCAACCTATTTTACTAGTCATTTAGGAGTGGGTCAATTGAGGACAGCCTCTATATTGAGTGTACTAACTGGGACTAAACTTGTGTATTTGGAACTGTCAGGACATAGTGACTGTTCTGCCAGTGAATGTTCACATCTCTTCTTTGTTTTTCTAAATTACTGTAACTTGCATGTCACTACTATGTTTAGTTATACTATGTATGTATGTATTGAAACAATCTATTCTGGATCCCTCCGGAGTGGCTCTTGATGCAAATTAGTGGATTTTTGTTTGATGGAAGAAACAATTTTTGGAAAGCAGACTAGAACTGCCTAAAGCTGAACAGAAATGGAGCTTTTTCAAAAACAATGGAGAGTTCTGACTGGAACAGGACATTTTAAGAAGCTTTGTTTCTAACTAGAAAGGCTAAAATATTGAAATTTAAAAATGTTGAGTAGAATACCTCAAAACAATATAAAATTTTCCATTCTTGTTGGCTAAAACTATTCATGAATGCTATAGGTTCAATGCAACTACTTCTCTTGAGGAAATTTTTTTCTTTTATAATAATATTTAAAGATCAGTGAAGATGCATGTTTTCAAATAAGAGTATAAGCATTATTTTCTGTAATTTTCTAACTTTCTCTTTTTTTCCAATGAACTTGGTGTTTTTTTAAGTTTTGTACTCTTTTTGATTTTTATGGTTACTGTCTGCCTTCCACTCTGAAAACAGTCTGTACTTCTTAAGAAAACTTATGCTTGAATTCTAATGCAAATTTGATATCATCAGCTCTCTACAGCTGTTCTAATTCTGACATCCTCCATCTGCCTCCAAAATTACAACTTCTGCATCTGTACTGCCTTGCCTCGTATACTATTTCTTTTTGTTTTCCATTAACTACTAATCTTCTTTTTTCCATTCAATCTTTAGCTCACTGATTTTCTTTCTCACTTTTTCTGTTATCTTTCCACTCTCAGATATTTATTTTGCATATGAAAAATATGTAGTCTCTGGAAAGATGTGATACCTAAATCACAGTATTTAGTATCTATTGCAAGCTGACTCCTGGGAAATGTCTGGCAAACTTTTGCCTAGACATCTGTGGGCTCAGGGTCCTCTCCTGAGTGACTCAGGAGAGCAGAATTGAGAGACAGCAGATTAGTAAATCTTGTGTTGCTAAGACCAGCAGAGAAGCTGATGTGTTAATGTATAAGGAATCATTTCAACGTTCAAGGAAAAAAACAGATAAAATGCTAAGTTTTGCTAACACTGTGGTGGACACCTCTGTAAAGATATTTGTTCAACTAATGACTTCATTACTGAAGGTGAAGGGGATTTTGTTCATGTAATATCAACTTAATTTTGAGAAGGTAGTCACTGGCACAGAACTTAAAAAAAAAAAGATACAATTTGTAGTAAGACGACAGGCACTAAATTGTGTTTATTTTGGAGTTGGAAGACGTGTGTGCTTCATCTGGAGAAGCTATATGAAGTAAATATGGAAGTGGGGAGGATATATTTCTCAATTCATCCATCTCTTTTTTGAAAAGGTCATGTTTTGGCGTTATGCCTCTTCTGCAATTTGTATGCATTGAATGATAACATGCTTTGAAATACTATTTTGCTAAAGAACATTCTGTATTTTGAGTTATTACATTACAATTTGTAACATATTTTTTATTCATAAACATGTTTAAAAACAAGTGACAACTGTGGGGGGATGCTTTTTAAAATAAGTTTTCTTGGTTGTATGAGCATTATCTGAAAAAAGGACAACCCCCAAGAAAGTGTAGGAAAAAATAAGGAATGCCAGTAAGGAAAATCTTTCCTTTTACAGTCATTATGACTAGTTCTGTGAGTTGTGAAAGGCCTGTCAGTCCTTCGTCAGTCCTTCATTTATCAAAGTAGCTATGTATCTTTGATCTCTACTTTCTGATAGTCTTTTAGGTACAGATGAATGTAAGTCATCGCTGTATACAACAGTGCACCTATTGGGCATTCTGTGGAGGCTCAGGAAGATCGGAAATTGTGGCTCCAGATTTTTATGCTCTTGTGCAGTATTACACCATGCTTACAAGAATCAGTTGGATTCCCACGTTTAAAGTCTGCATTCATATGGAACAATAAATAGGAAATGGATCCACTTTGGTTTATAACAAGAAAAGGTTAAAAAAAGCTACCTACTAAAGGTTTAATGTAATTAAATTAACTTAAGGTTAATATTTAAAAGCATCTATTTAAAATACAACATAGGGAGGAGCAATCTATACTGATGAGAAAAAGAAATGGTTATTGTAAGCAGAGTGTTGAAATATTACGCTTTGACAGCTTAGAAAGTTTATTAACCACAAGCCTGTAAGGGCTTGCTAAGTTTTGAGATTTAACGTTTAGCTCAAAGAACGTGTGGTACTTTAAATTTATATTAACCTCAGTGACCTACCCAGCCAGGTTGTCTTTAATCCTTCTCCACTCCCAGCACTATGAAAATGCCTGCTGCCTCTTGAATTCATTAATGGTATTTACGGCTATGGCCTTAAACGCTAATGTGTTCTGTAAATTCTCTGCTTGTAAACAAAGAATTATGTGCAAACATCTTTATTTGTGCCGTTAGTTTTATAGTTTAAGTTTTATAAATTAAGTTTTATACCTTGGCCTTCAAAGCTTTTTCTTATGATTACAGGTAATTTTGCTTGCTTTCCCCCAAAATCCTTCGTAACTTTAGCTTTTCCTAGTAGGCTATTCCTGTTTAGGAATAATTTGCATTTATTTAATGTCCTGTACTAGCATTGTCCAAACTTGGAATTGTACTTTTTCCCTTTATCAGTCCTTGGCAATCATCATAACTTTGAGTGTATCAAAAGTGAAAGGGAATCATAGAATTCATGTTCTAATGATCTTAGGAATGATAAGTTCGAGCCCTCCAGTCTTTGCAACTTGTCCAGGCTACCTGGGGCATGACACGAATAAATAAATAGCAGATTTCTGTGTATAATACAATGAATGTTTATAGAAATCTACTTATTTATAAACAATATATATTTCAAACAGAGAGGAACTGGGAGAGGGCCTGAACCAAAACTTTGAATACAAACCACAAAATATTTTGTTGGTAGTGGATTTTTGCATGTTAAAGTTCTATTGTAATTGATGTTGATCATGTTTTAATTTTCTTGATTTCTGTTTCATTTCAGTGAAATGCAGAGATGCTAATTTAGAAGAACCATTGGGCTTCTGTTTAAAACAATGGAGTTCTACTGTTGTAGACTTACACTAGGCTTTGCTAACTTGTAGTCAAAACCAATCAAGGAGTTCAAGTATCTAAACACAACTATGCAAGCGTTTGAGAGAGGGGAAGTGATTTTTATTTTTTTTTTTTTTTTTTAGCTAGCAAAATACCTAAGTAAATTATTTTATCAGGTCACACTTGTACTCTCATAGATTTCATGTCACTCAATGTCATCAACTTATTCATCAAAACTTTTAACGGGGTCTGGCCTGGATTTCTGGTGTTCAGCATGAAGCTGAAGGGATGCTGGATGTGAAGTACTCACTACATCTCTTGGGCTCTTTTTGGCAATGGCAAACTAGTCTTTGGACTGATCCTTTGTACTCATTTATAAGTCAGCAGTTGTTATGGTGATATAGTACTTTGCTTCAGATCTTTGCTTACTTCAGTCTCTATAGCTCTTAAACAATGAGCAGCAACCCCTACCTGTTTTCTGTTTGAAAAGTATGTGAGCAGTACGTGTCTCCTTGTTTGGCTAGCAGGAAAACGAATGGCACGTGATACACCGCAAATGTGTTGCCATCCTCCTGTTGTCAGATTGCAGTCTTCTCCTGAGGGGTTTTCTGTGTAGTGCTCCTGTCTGAGCACAGATATTCTCGTCTTAACAGAAACAGCTTTTTCTCAATTTTGCAGCTGGGAATGGTGTTCTGGGAGCAGTTTCCCAGAAACAGTGTTCTTTGTTAACCAGGCAAGCTATTCTTTTAACTCTTCTTCTGATAGTTCTGCTGCTGCTTTCTCACACACACGTTTTCATTTGTATTTCATTCATAACAGTCTTAGTCCTGTTACAAATCTATTAAAAATGTGATAGTTACCTAAATCCTGCTGGAGTCCAAACATGCAATCCTGGAATCTGCAGGTCAGCTGGTTTCTATCTATGGAGGTGCCTAGAGATGTTGGAAGTTTACTTAAGTTCTGTAAAGTTTTTTCTTTCCTGAGTGCTTACACAAGTTTTGATGCTTAGATCTTAATTCTGACATGTTTGAAGAGCTTGTTATATCCTTTATGTGTACATTTGACTGAAATTAAGAAACTGTGTGCTCTGAGAGGTGTGATTCAATAGGCTTTGCAGTAAAAGCTGGCTTCTCACAGTTTAGTGATAGGTGCTTCTTAAAAGCATGGGCAGAAACCATGATGTTGTGTTCAGAATGTGGGAGACAGGGTTTGGTTCTTCAGGAGAATAAAATTTCTATTCTACCTTCTCGGGTGAGTACAGTCAGCACCAGCTTATTCTCTGCAGAGCGGACTGTCTGTCCTGCTGAAGCCATGGTGCTGTGTGGAATTCAGATTTGTTAGGCTAATATAATACTGCTAGGAAAAGCATGACTAATGGCCAAGACCATGAGGACAAAGCAACTTGCTTTCAAGACTCGTTCTGTCTTTTGCCTGGTGACTTTCATGTAAGTATTGAGCTTTAATACTCACCCACCTGTATTATTTCTCTCGTGGCTAGCTGTAAGTAGTTGCATACAAAATGTTCTGACTTGAGGTGACTGCCTTGTTAACATACTAGGAAAGTTTGCCTTTTAAGATGCCTACTATAATACGCTTTTTTGGGGATGGTGCATTTTCTCCATCTATGAAATAAAAAAGAAATAATACTGTGTATGTGAAATGCTTCTTGATAGCTAAAATTATTAGCGGTCTTCTGATTTTTCTAGCTTTACCATCAGGAATGACTGTTGGAGAGCAAAAGAATAGCTCTTTTCACAAGCAGGCCCCATTTACCAAAATAATTCCACATGCTGCAGTGCAATATTAATATTCAAAACAAAAAATAACCTGAATGGAAATAAAATTGTCTCCACATGTTTAGTTGACATAAATATATAGCTATACTTTGCTCCTGCCCACAATATCTAGCTGTGATTGGAAATCCTCTTGAAATTGCTTAGTATTAGTGAAGGAAAAGTACTAGCTGTCATTCATCTGGGTTTACATCTTTTTCTTAGACATAGTATGGAGATGTCAGATATTTACTTCTGCAATATCATTTTTATTCATGTCAACACTACAAGGTTGTTCTGCCTTGCATTCCTCCTGTTGCAAGGGTTTTGGACCGCATTTGGACAGCTAATATACTATCTGATATAGTCAGAATTTGTCAAGTTCTATCTAGGTCTTGGATGAAGAAATAAAAAGGATCTCTAAGATATGCATATAACCTCTATATTCACTCAATTAGAAATCAGTTGTGCAAAATGCTGAGCACCTCTGATCTGACTGATTTAAGTAGGCATGCAAATGGAGCTTTGTAAATCTTCTACCACCAGACTGAGTACTCAAATAAGGTAAAATACAAATTTTTTTTTTCTTGGGGTTTTATTTTTACAATCACTAAGTAGCTAAATTTTAAACACATTTTTGAAACAAAATAATAAGTAATTCCAAGTAAAGACCTTTGCATATATATTTTTTAATGCTAATTTCTTTTTCCCAGACAACACTATGCTAAATTTGCAAATAGTTTCAGCTGGCCTGAGATCACTTTGGATGAATGCATCAACACCTTCAGTCATGTTAAATGAATGCCTTAACTTCTTTTGTTCTTGAGTTGTTTCTGTTTGTACTGTTGTGAACTAGAACAATATTATTAATGTTGCATGCCCACATTTGCCTCTGGTTATTTATGCTTTTTTACTATTAAAGAGTAAGTGTGCCAAGCAAAACCATTGGATTTCTGTCAAATAAATGGCCTGACAAAGAATTACAAAGCCAATAATAAATGGAGCCTCAAATTAAATGCAAGCAAAGTGACATGGGCCTTGTAAATCCAAATAGTGGGATGGTGTAAGAAATGTCCATTGTCTCAGAGTTATACAGACAGTACTGTGGAGTGTGGTGGTGACAACAACACACAGGGACACTCATAAACCCACTGCACACTTCAGTGGGAACATTCCCAGATAATAGGTGAACATAAAAGGTAATATCTTAAAATTTTATCTAGCTTTATATATTGAAACCATATGGTCTGTATTTGCTTCAAGTTCCAATTTTGTAATGGTCCCTGCTAATACGGTTTTTCAGTTCTCCTTTGTTCACTGTAGGTAATGTAGGTTCATTTAAAGTTTGAAACAGTTGCAGTTTGTGTTTAGTCCTGTTAAGAAAAAGCATTCAGAGTCTGTAATTTGCAACCCTCCAAAAAAAACCCCAAAGGTAAAATAAACTTCTAAAGCTTGTTTGTTCTACTCCTTTTTGCCCACTAGTTCTGGAACCAAGGAGAGAGGATCAGCTATGAAATTCATAAATGATCGCTATTTCAACATTTTTAATTCTTGCAGTCTGTAGTGTAGTACCCTTGTATGTTACACTGAGATTGCGCCCATTGAAATGGATGGATTTTTTTTATGATGTGGTGTTTTATTTAACGTGAGCAAGAGCATCAGCCTTCTGAACTGGTATTGGTAGAGAACAGGGTCGTTTTTCTGAATGAGCAATGTGTTTCTAACACTTTTTCCTTGTCTGTTGAAAGGTGTTAAAGGGTGAAAGTGTGCTATAGGAGAAGAATAAATTTGTGGATGATAGGTTCCATATATTGAAGTAATGACACTGATTTCTTTTTGAATTTTGAACTGAAGAGGTTTTCAGCTGTTTTTTTCTCTTATACTGATTTTCTCTTTTGAACCCTATTGAATAAATACTGAAGAAAGTTTTCAGACTAAAGAAGGATTTTGTTTCTCTTTGAGTCTTTTTGCTTAGTTTTTGTGGATTTTTTTTTAAGCTGTGAAAGGTTTCTTTCAGGCTTCTACTGTTAAATGTTGAATAATCAAATGCATACAAAGCAAATCTGAGGGTTCGTCTGACTTCCCAGGATCAAAGCAACCTTTTTTCAAATATTAAATTATACTACATTCCTGCAGATGTCACAGGAACAACTGACAGTTAGAATGATAACAGATTCCTGTGGAGTTCATGTCAAAATTTTAGTCCGAGTGTGTAAAAATATTGCCCATTTATATTAGTATTTTCAAATGGACAAAACAGCACAGGTATGTATTCTTCCCAACGTATCATACTGTTTCCTATATATGCTCCTGCTATTTCTGTAGAAAAATACTTAAAAGCCTTTCCTGGTAATTTATTTTCTGTGATTCCTGTACTTGTAATATTGTTCTTTTTATTTTTTACTTAGCATCTTAGGAAAGCTAGCTGTGTTATATTCTTTCCTTCAAAACAAGACAAAATCTGTCAATACTTTATTAATATTTTATAATAGCTATTTGCTTCCCGGGGTATATTTGCATGGCAGCAGCTCTTCTTTGCCCACATGATCTGTGGATTTGTGAGGTTACAGATGGAAGTGGTAGCAAGGTACTTAACTACAGCTGTTTTTCTGTGAGATAATTGCTGTCATTATGCTGGTATTATGTGAACCAAAAGACCTGAGAATTCAAAAGCTAGCATCCAGAAAAACTAGTGGTCTTGCAGTCTGTGCCTCTGTCCACCTGTGAAAGGGACTCCCGGATCAGTTGTTGGGACATCTGCTGGAAATGTTCCTGGAACCAATTGATCGCATCCTGTTGCTTCTCCTCATTTTTTGAGCTATATCTGTCTATTCTCCCTCCCCCTTTTCTGACACTTAGTTATAGCTGTGATAATATAAAGACTTGGCAAGAAGATTGTGCTGCCTACAAACCTATCTTGTCTTGTATTTCTATATTGGTTTCTTACTGCTTTGTGTGTGGTATTGTCTTTGTCTCTTGGTTATTTTTATTTACCTGTTCATTTTCTTCTGCTGTTGAAACATTTGCCATTGAAATATTTTGATTTGAAATATTTTAATTTGAAATATTTTAAAGCTAGAGTGACATTGAGATATCACTGCAATTATGCCAGATGTAATTCATGTAGTTGTTCTTATGGTCACTTCTTGGCTGAACCACTGCACCTATAATTCATATCAGATGCCCCTAATGTCATGCAGCTTAGGATGAGGAATGAGGTAACTCATGGGTGATATGTCTGAAAATAGTATTTCTTAAGAAAAAACATGGACTAGAACTACCTGAAATACAGTTTTCTTGAGGCATTTCATGAAGATGACAGTTAAAATATCACCTAACTTGAAATATGGTAATTTTGTTCTGCGTAGCAAATAAAAGCAATTTTTTGTTTACATCAGACCAACTTGAAGTACACTTTGTGTGATTTTAAACACTTTTTAAATTTTAAAACCTAGCAAAAATATGAATTATGTCATTTTACAAGGAAACATCACTATTTAAGAAAGAGTAGTTTGGTGTAGGGATGGCGTACAAATTAGCTGATTTTTTATTTTTTTAAGTTATCTGTATGGAACTAAAAATTCATTTTTGTGGGGAGGCCTATTTACAACAAAAAGCGTTTGAGAGAAAATAGTGATTTTTCAGTGGTGTATGTCAAGTGTGGAGCCTTCAGAACACAGTGGGAACATGGCTTGTGTCTTTTTCCACTTTTTGTTATCAGTATGTTGGATATCACACTGAGGATGAAAGAAAAGGAAGAAAAGAAAAATTGAAATTGTGATTTCAAGTGAAATTACAAGATTTTTTCCAAAAACACAAGATAGGTGTAGGTGTGTGCTCATTAGTGATTTTTTTTTTTTTTTTTTTTTCAGTGAAGATTGTAGCTCATTTTGTCCTTCAGTAAGAGCAGGCTTCCTCAACTAAGTCATTTCAGTAATCTTTTTTTCAGGAGAGAATTACTCTCTGTGGTATTCCTGGCTTCCTGATTTGAGGAACATGAGCACTATCAATAAAGTAGCTTTTGCTTCTTTTATTTCTTTATGCATTTAACCTCTGATAATTACTTCACAAAGCCTTCAAGTCCCTGTGAAAAAAATACAAATCATTTGTTTAAAGAAGTAGAAAAAGGAATGAAGATCTATTTGAACTGTCCCTCCTTCTCCAGAGTTACGTAAATTCATATAATAAAATCATGGTCTTTTCAAATATTCTTTCCAATCTGTGCAGTACTTTTTTCTAAAAGTAACCTTAGAGATGATAGTAAAATCTACCTGTTGAATGCTTGCTTTCTTGTTGCAAAACACCAGAAAATATGCAAGTGTTTTAGTTCGTACTCTACAGATGCTACTAATCCTTTAAAAAGTCTTCTAGCATAATTTTTTATTGGTTTATACAGGAATTCATATATCCCAAGATGCAGAGTTTAATGTTCTGTTTTGTTTTCAGTTTATTGTCATCATTCAACATAGTGGACAGAGCAGATTGATTAGAAAGGTGGCACAGGATCGAATTGTAAAAATGAATGCACAGAGCTACCTGGGGTTTGTGCGTTATAACAGATGGATACATTAACTATGAATTTGCTGATTAAGTAGTTTGGCATATAGAATAGACATCATTCTGGGATAGTTCTATCTAAAATGTTCAGAGATGGTGGTATTTGTGCATTTTACATTGTTCCATGATTAACAGAGTGAAATCTCTGGCTGTTTTAAGCAACTTTTAAGATGGAGTTGTCGTATGAAGAGTAGCTTTTTCAGCGATATTTACTTGACAGGGATAACTAGTGTATTATACCTGAGTATCTCCAAGGGAAGCATTTGAATCTTACCGTGGTAAAAAACAAAGGGGGAAAAAAACCACCTTTGTTAATTGGAAGGGAATTAGTGTATATTCTGCTTCATTGGATTTGGTGTATGCAGTGACAGGAAGTTCAATAAGTTGAGTAACATTAAATATGTAGTGGAATAGAAGCGAAGATCTAGTTTGAAGCTTTTTAATAACATTGGTATCTGTAGCTAATGGAGAACAAATGTAATACTAAAATGCAAATAGTAATTCTAATTAAAATTAGATTTGTCAGTGAAACGCTACTGTCTCTCACAAGGTAACTCTTGATTTAAGTTAACATTAGAAGAGGGGGGCCTCTGTCATATTATTCTGCTTTTTAACATTCTTGGAATGAAAGTTACATGTAGCATAGTTTTCTCGATTGGAGGGGAGAAGAAAAAAAGCTTTATCAGCAGACAGTGAAATAATAAATATCTGAATTCTTTCCTGCTCAAACTTCTAGGTTTTGGCAATAATTTGTTCTAAAGGTGGCTTAGTTACGATTTCACTGTATGTCTATTTAGAAGAGAAGGAAAGATGTAGCTTTATCTAGTCAATGGAGTTGTTTCTTTATTTCAGTGAAAGCAGGTAGTCTCATATGTTTTAAACATGTTGCTCTTCATTGATCATAAGTTTGTGAAGAGTACATTTGCAAGTGTGCTGAAAGATTAACAGATGTTAAAGAGTTCAAGTTCTTACAGATGGAGAATAAAGCATGGCAGTTCTTTTTCATAACAGTGACATTTTTGTCAATAACGCCTTCATCTGATGACCATATGGCTCTCCTTAGATATATATGCAAAGTATAATGGTAGCTAATTATGTAAGATGGATGTTATATTCACATACGCAGAGCTCATTCATATTTCCTAGACTACATTAGAGTTGCCTTCCAGATAGAAGTATCTGTGTTGTTATATATCCATCCAATGCTGCAAATTGGATACACAGACGAGTAGTAGGGATTATGCCCTTAAATGTCCTGTATGCTGTACAGCTAATATTTGGCACATAAGCCCTTCCTATGTCGCTAATAACTTTCATTAAAAGCATATTTATTGAGGATAGAAAGGTAGACTTTTGAGGGTGAAGAACTGCCAGATTTACTGTTGTTTCCCTTGTAAATCCAATCTATGTAGTGGATGAAGGGTCATATATATATGTGATAGTGGTAAAAGATTATTTCATGTGTTGAATGGCAATAAAAAGCTCACTTCAGAAACTGTAAATGTGGAATTTCCCAACTCGGATGTATTTCTTTTGGTAACCTAAGCAAAATCTTTTGATGTAACATTTTTTTCTTGTTGTCTTAAATGTAACATCCTTAATGATTTTTTTTTTCGTGGAAAAAAGTGAGGAAAAATGCTTTCTATGAAAGTAAAACAACCCATTCCCCTCCACAACCTACTGTAATTATGCACCATTAGTCTGTCATTCCCTGCTGTTGGTTCAAAGGCTCATAGCTGGCAGTAGTAGAAGGCTGTTATCAGTGGTACAGGAGAAGTTGCTGCTGTAGACTACCAAAAGGATATGTTAAGAAGTATATTTGGCCTGCACAGGCTATTCATTATCCTTCCATTTTTGCTTGAATTCTTTTCCCTACTCTCCAGGTTTTGGGGAGCTCCTGTTCCGTATAATACCTGCAGGAGGAAAGAGGAGGAATTTGGGGCTTTGCGAGGAAGAATATGGCATGGGGAAGTAGTTCGGCATTGCTGGCTTTACTTTGTCGTATTGGCTTTTCCTTCCTGAATTCTTGCTACAATATTAGTAACTTACAGGCATTGTTGCTGCAAGCTATTGTTGACTTTTTTAGCTGTGGCATGGAATCAGGCCTGTGGAATGTTCGTTCACTTACCAGTTTAGCAGTCTGCCAAATTTGAAATGATTGATGCTTTATAACTGCCTAGATATGGACCAAAGACAAAAGAATTGTCCACTTACAGGGTTTTCTCTGATGAATTTATAAAGCTTATTGAAAGAGCAAGCTCTGAGAAAAATGTCAGAGCTTAAAAAAAAAAAAAAAATAAAAATAGACCAGAGTAGAAACAGTTTGTCAGCTTTCACAGAGGGGTTTTTAAGAGTTCCATGTATATGTACAGCATAGTTATAACCATGACCCTACTATTTTAAATGGTTTTATTTAAAAGTCTTAATATTTACTTTTTTAAAGAATCAATTTTAGGTGTTTAGACTATATATTACTGTCATAGAAATTACAAGGAACACATATGGAATAGTCCCAATGCACAATAAATGTACAATTGAATCTGGTACCCTTTTGATATGAACACTAGACCTCCGACTTCTATTATGACTCTTCATATTTAGGTCATGGTCATAGAGTTAGTTTTATACAAACACTGCTATTTCTGTACAAATACTATTGAAATAATATTCAATATTTATGATTATTAATTTTTGTGTGTAATGGCACAACTGATTTTATTTAAATACAGGATGCTTTATGCACAAGTCTGGAATACACATGCTCTATAGAAAATATTGAAGTTTGTACTGATACTGTGCAGTATGACCTAATGTGGTAGCTGCTTTGTTAAGGGAGTGAATCTCTTCAAAAAGATTATCTTATGCCCCAGCAAGAATTGAGGCTCTGATGCAGTTTGTTGGTACTAGTTCTGCAAGCTGTTATATACCAAAGATGATACTAGAAAAATATTGGTTCTGGTTATAAAACACCTGACTATATGTGTATTTCTTTTTAATATGCAGTGGATAGAGCTATATCATTGCAAAAGGATGAAACAGATCTCAAGACTAGGTAGATGTTCCCTAAGAATCAGTAATTCACTTTCCACTGTGTTAGTTTATTGGGAGTAGAACTACTCCAATTCTATTTGATAATTGCTGCTTTATTTTCTCTCTGTTGTAATTGATTGTGGTTGCTTTTCCAACACAGATGAAAACAGTAGCAATGGAATTTTATTCTTGCTCTACATGATAATTATTTTTTGTAATCCCACAGATGCATTTAATGTAGTGAAAAAGTGAGTGCACAAATCCAGACTTTGCTACAGATTTGAAAGTAGCTTGTCCCATTTTAGTCCCTTGCTTAGTGCTTTCTCACAGAGGAGTGTGATACTATAGAATGAAAGGTTTCTACAAGTGTTAGTGTTTGTATGGTCACTTACAATTTAAACGTGAAAGAGGTTACTGGATACAGTTTGTCATCCATAAAAAAAAAACAAAACCCCACAATTTTTCTCAAGGAAGCCGTCTATCCATTTGGTCTTTGGGTTGCAGGCCTTTGCAGAACCTGGGGCACGTTAGCATCGTGTAGTTTTCATTGTTGCCCGCTTTCATTCTATCAATTGAGTCACCTACAGGAATCAAGAAGACTTCAGAAAGTCCAAATTGAGGGACTTTGGGTTTTCAAAGAGGGCTTCTCCTATTGCATTTTTTAAAAAGCTAGGAAGCTTGCACACTTTACACCGGTTGATTTATATTGCAAATGTGGGAATCTAGTATTAGCAAGAGTGAATCCTTTGCAAGAAAATTTGATTGCTGGTTAGTAGACTTTGGGCTTTAGTGGAGGACAGGCAGAGGCTCTATGGATATATGCCCAGGAATAATTCATGGTTATCAATAAAAGTTGTAACTTGACTGATATAATCTGTCTACCCTCCATTAGAATCAATTATATTATTTACATTATTTCTGTAATGCATTACTTGATTTTTTTATTGGGGTTGACCCTGCCACCACTCAAAAAAATGGAGAAGCTTCCATTGATCTCAACAGTGCAGAATTAAAGCTGCCTTCATCACAATGCACTCAAAGAGCATCTCAATAATTAAGTAGAGGGAGCATTGCCTCTTTTGTGGTACATAAACAAGGTGCATATGTTTAAGGAGGCATTATGATCATGAGGAATCTGGAACCTACATATCTGGATACTGTTCTTGAAATGTCCATATGTAATTAAGTTGGTTTGCAAAGCACTCATGAAGCCTTTGTGTGCCTTTGCAGAATGTTGCCTGCAGCCTGTTTCCTGACCTGAGGCTTTGTAACACTTGATTTTCTATGGCTCCTTTTCTACTGATACATACAGCGTATCATATGCAAGGATAATTCCAGGTTGCAAAATGCTATAAAATTCTTGGATGGCTGAAGCCACAGATTTTATGAAGCAGTAGATTATCTTGTTATTGGCAGAAGAATGCAGGGGATTTGAGTAGGCAACAGTGATTTATTCAGCTAACATTAAGCAAGTGTGATGACATCTGTAGCTATGTTGACCTGTTTATATCTATATTAAACTTAACCAGAAGTTTGACACTCACAGTCTTTAAGATTGTCCCTATTCTGTAATCTTCTATTAATCGAAACTGTCACAGTTTCCAAGGAACATTGATAATCTAATGTGGCTTCCTGTTTAAAATATGTCATTGGGTTTAGCTGAAGTAATTTTTCTCAAATACAGTAGCCACTGTACTGTTTTTACTGTTCCATTTTCTATATTGCTTTTTTTTTTTTTAATCTACCACATTTCGCAGGAAATATTTCTAGTGGTTAAATGGCCTCCCAGTTATAAGTATGTGTCTTCACACCTGAATTAATCTACTTTCAGTTTATTTTCCTTTGTGTTTGGGCCCTCTGTTACCTACTCTATTTTTCCCCTCCATGTTGATACATTTGAATTGTGACAGTTGCCCACCTCATTGTTAAATCAAATGTTCTGAATCCTTTGTATTTTTCTGTGTAGAATATTTTCCAGTCTTTTGGTCACTCTTACTGATCTTCTCTGTACCTTCTCTAACTTTTTTCATCCTTCATTCTCCCTGTTTTTTTCAGTTTTATATTCCTCTTCTGTGCAGATTGCATTACCAAATGTTAATGTTTAGTTGATAATCCACCAGAAGCCTTCAAGATTTTTTCTGAGGTACTTAGACTATTCAGGTTTCTTTTAAATTAGAAAGCTCCAATTTTTATCCAGAATACATCTGTGTTTCCTGAAGAGTGATGTGATAAACACAAAGATAAGAGTAGAATATTTGGGTGCATGATGCAATATTTTTACTGGCTTTTAAGTATTCAAAATTCAATTTGTTACATGTCAGTGTTTTTTCCTGCATCTCCTAGATCGATTAATATACAGATCTTCATCTAATTAGTCCTGATTCATAGTCTGATGTAATTGCTACTAACTCCCACTGACCTTAATAGGAGCTATATCAAGACTTACTGTGGAAAATCTTACAGATTGGCACTTCAAAAAAATCTCAAACTGAAACAAAAAAAAGTCCCAACAGCTTTGGGCTAGCTATGGTCAGACTAAGTTGAACGGCACATTTATTTATTATGTTTCTATAGCACTTTGAGATCTTTCAGAATAATTGGAGTAACTAAATTAATATAAATTAATACTATGAATATAAAAATACGTTAGTATGTGCGTTACTTGCTTCCTGAATTCAAATCCTGTGCGGCTTGTTAAAAGGTATTTAAAGTAGCCAAGAAATACATTAAAGGAAATGTTACTTAATTCAGATAACTTGACGTATACATTCACTATCACAGTAAAAGTGAGAAGATGGAGGTATTCTGAAAAAAGTGTTAAAAGCCATGAAGCACCTTTGCTGTACATACAGAAAATGCCCAGAAAGAGCAACCGAGTTTCCTATGAAAGCATGTGTGGACTCCATTAGCAGGTTCAGATGAACTTGAGGTAATTTTTTTTTAATGGACGTGAGTATAGATTAGTGTAACATATTTATATAGGACAAATGGAAATGAAACAAGTAAATGGGTTGGCATGATATTTAAAAACACAATGCTAGGAAACTACTGAATAATTTTCCAGTGAAGAAATACAAACGAAGCAGATATTTCAAGTGGTGCTGAAGAAATTCTGTCTCTTCCGAAGATACTCTGTATTAAAGGATGCTCATGTGAGATTTTTAACTACCAACATCTGAGCAGCACTTTCAGCAAATTAGCAAGGAAATTAATAAATTA
Organism: Gymnogyps californianus; assembly: GCF_018139145.2. Lineage (NCBI taxonomy): Eukaryota > Metazoa > Chordata > Aves > Accipitriformes > Cathartidae > Gymnogyps > Gymnogyps californianus. The sequence continues at coordinate 16,410,132 of NC_059473.1, forward strand.
CAAAGAAGTCAGATTCACTAAATGGATAGCAGAGGATCCCGAAAGAGACATCCTGAGTCTGTTTCTTGCTGACATGAAAGGAAGTGAGTGAAAATGGGGAAAACTGGAGAACTATATCATTAGTGACCAAAAAGTGGGTTCATGTTAGTAAGGAATGCAATTTACTGATCAATTTGGAGCTATAAGTTTCAGGATGAACAGAAAATAACTACAGTGAGTAAAGAACAGTGAAAAAATAGTGTTAAAATCCAGACAGGAACATCAGTGTACTTTGCTAGAACGAGGAAGAACACAGTATGTTTTTTCTGCAGGTTTTAAAAAGGAGAGTTTGGGTTAGAAATAGATGAACCTTTGGAATACCTCAGTCACCCTGAAGGGACATTATATAAAAGGTCAATATGTAAAGCAGCTTCAGTGTGGAAGCTCAAACTCAAAGTTAGATCATGAGTCAAGAATCCTAAGTCTCTTCAACTTACTGTAGGTATAAGTACTTGAAACATGAAACCAAACACGACAGTGGTGGATGGGGGAGGCACGCAAATGTGTAGTCTTCATAACAGTTTTTACAGGGATGATTACCAAATGCTTCAGAAGTTTATATAAAGAAATATTAACCTGAATGAGGTGGATAAGGGTGTACAGAAAGCAGATGAGAAATAAAATTAAGCAAAATCTAGGTACTGACTAACCTGATCACCTTCTGCAACAAAACAGTGGATATTGGACTTTAGCAAAGCCTTAGACACTGTTTCCCACAGCCTTCTCCTAGACAAAACTGACAAAACAGATTGGATGGGTGGTCTGTGAGATGGGTAGGAAATTGGCTAACAGGAAATTGGCTAATTGATTACCACTCAGAGGGTGGTAATCAATGTTTTTTACTCGGGCTGGCAGCCTGTCACAAGTGGGTTCCCCCAGGGATCGATACTGGGCCCCAAGCTGTTCAACATCTTAAAAAATGATCTAGATGATGGGGTTGAAAGCACCCTCACTAAGTTTGCTGATGACACTGAACTGGGTGGTGATGTGGACATGTCAGAAGGGAGAGCTGTCTTACAGAGAGATGTGGACAGGCTGGAAGAGTGGGCTAGCAAGAACAGTATGAAGTTTAACAAAGATAAGTGTAAAGTCCTGTACCTAGGACAACATAACCAAAGAGCCCAGTACAGGCTAAGCTCTGTGTGGCTGGGGAGCAGCCTTGCTGAAAGGGATATGGGGGTCCTGATGGACAACAATCTGAACACGAGTCAGCTGTGTGCTGCTGCAGCAGTAAAGGCAAATTGGATCCTGGGCTGCATCCACAAGGGTATTACTAGCAGAGAGAGTAATCATCCTGCTCTACTCAGCACTTGTCAGGCCACACCTGGAGTACTGTACCCAGTTCTAGTCTGCAAAATTCAAAAAAGATGTGGAAAGACTGGAGAGGGTCCAAAGGAGGGCCACGAAGATAATCAAAAGGGCTGGAGGATTTGCCCTATGAGGAAAGATTGAAGGAGCGCAGTGTCTTCTCTCCCTGGAGAAGACAAGGCTCGGGGGGGACCTCATCACAGTATTCCAGTACTTAAAGGGCAGCTGCAAAGAGGACAGAGGCTCTTTCTTCACAAGGAACGACAGGGAGAAGACAAGGAGCAACAGATGCAAGTTGCACCAGGAGAGGTTTTATTTTCATATAAGGAAGAAATTTTGTACAATGAGAATCAATCACTGGAACAACCTCCCCAGGGACATGGTGGAGTCCCCATTGCTGGAGCTTTTCAAGATGCAATTGGTCAGGGTGCTAGATAATCTCACCTAGGCTCCCTTTCCCATGAAAGGTTAGACGAGGTGATCTTCTGAGGTCCCTTCCAACCTGGACTATTCTATGAAAAGCAAATTGGAGAAAGTCTAGGAGAGGTGAAAATGTTGTTTATCATAAAGGAATTTAAATTTGTGTTGTGAAGTAACTGTATCATGATAGACAATGATGTGTGAAGGGTGCAGGATATGGTTTTATGAGTTTGGGCCTCTAATGAAGTTAAGTGGCAATAATGAAGAAAGGAGAGAGAGGGAGAGAATGATTATTTCCCTTTTTAAGGCATCTGTTCTGAAGCATTTGAAATCAGAATGGAAAGATCGCCAGAGCATACCTGACCTCCAAAATATTTTCATTATACATTGTTTTGTTAATACAGTGTGTTTGTTAATAATCATTTGTAGTTAGGACCAAGTATCCAAAATGATTATATATGAGGATTTTTTTTCCCTGTAAAGTATCTAGCTGATAAGTCTTTGCTTTCTGTAATTGGAAAACTCAGTTCCATAAACACTTTTTGATAATGTAAAAGCAGATTTAAAAAAAAAAAAGGCTGTTGTTGTTCATGGGAAAGTGTGTGAGGGGGAAAGGAGTTTTCTGTATGGGCTATTTTTTCCAGCAACAACAAATATTAATTTCTCTTGACAGTTATTTGGAATGTGCAAAGAAATACAACACTCCAAGGGAGACCGACAGCCTTCAGGCACAGAAACTGATATGCTGAGGGAAAATGTCTGTTTTTTTCCTTAACAATAACTAAATATTTGAAGAGTATAAATGCTAAAGCACAGAAGCACAAGGGGAGTAATGCTATGGGATTACTAAAGTGAAAATTCAGGTTGGCTGAGTATTAGGAAAAATTGATTGACAGTGAGAATAGATTATGTAGTGGAGCACTTTCCCAAATGTATTGGTAAAAGCCCTGTCTCAGTCTTCCTGAGATACTTCAGAGTAGATTGTATAAAGAAGCAAAAGCTATTCTGTGGGGAAACATGCTGTTCTTGGAGAGCTGTGCTAGAGGACTTAATAGGTTTGCTATGAGTCATTTCTGTGAATCATTTAGAGATGTTACGGATTTTTGCTCATTGAAAGAGTTCTGTAACACTTCCCACATATCCTACTCAGTGGATCATAGTGAGTTTGTGTTCATCACAAACTTAGTAAATCAATATCCCATAACAGTATTTTATATACATTATTCATTACACTTTTGTGAAATAGACTGTTTTAAAGAGGAGGAGGAAATAGGGGAGTATGAAAGATGTAGGATGTTTGTGTTCTGGCAAGGGGAGTGTTTGGGGAGGGAATTCTGGAAGTTTAGAGACCCAGTGATTTCGCTGTGACCTGGATTTCATCCTTTATTCCTAGTCGGTTTCTTCCTACATTCTAAGATTTGTAAGTGTTCTGGGTACTAATATTGACTTAAAAATGTACAATTTACAATGATCAAAGGAAATGAACACAGAAGGTTTTAGGAGTATACTTCCTTAAAGGACCTGACCTTCAGAAAAAGCACTTTGTCTCCTAGATGTTAACAGTATTTCTTCAAGGACTTGTGTATGCTTTGCATAGGTACAAGCTGGAACCAATTGAAGGAGGCTGGGGTTTTTTTTCAGGAATTAATTCCTCTCCAGCACATAGGATGTTCTGAATATTTACCCTTTGAAATACCAGCAGGAAGGACACCCATTTCATACTGAATAGCCCTCAGTGTTCATAAACTTCTGATGTAGGTCTTCTGCTGTGGAGGCTGGAAGTGATGTGTATTGAGTTATCGATTATATATTACTCCTTTCCACTTTCAAGAAATACCTAAAAAGAAGAAACTAAAAGTACTCATTGAGATGTTTTGGTCCCTTGATGCGGACTTGAGCAACACCATTGATCAATCACTGTGTGCCTATTTGTTTCCTTGTCCTTTTCCCCCCTCTTTTTACTGTGTCCATGCAGAGATGCCAGAGCTTACAAATGACTGAGAGTTTCCTGAGCCTCTAGATGGGATGTTTAAAATAATTACCATAAGGAACAGCATGTTCCTTTTCATTCAGGCAATTCTTATGGATAGTGCTTATTTTGTGTTCAAAAGATGGAAAACGAAATTCTAGTCTTCCTCCCTTCTCATCCCACGTGCCCAGTGTGCATATGTTTTTCAGATGATACAAGGTGCAGGTCAGCCACTGCTGCGTTCATAAATATTCATACCTATATAGATGGGGGAAAAAAAATAAGTGACAGGTTAGCATAAATTAAATATTCAGCACAACTCAGCAACATCAGGATTAAAATGGAAATATGCAAGATACAGGAAAAACTGTTCCAAGATAATCTTTGAAAAGAAAATACTTCTCTTTTTCATCAATCACTATATTTGGAAGAAATGAAATAAATTGCTCTGTATGAGATAAGGCAAATTAAAAAGATGGTAAAATGCAGACTGGATTTCAAGAGCCAGCCAATAAACTGAAAAAAGTAGCTGGAACCTGGCAGGAAGATGTTGATGAGTCTTGTTCCTCCAGAATCATAGAACAGAAATTCTCAAAATGTCATTGTCCTGGACATTATAAGGCTGCAAAACTTGTTTGAAAGCAATGTTCATATGTGTTTAGATGTTTGCTGCCTATATTTTCCATCTTTTTAGTCAAGACTCTCTTTCCTTTACTGGAAATAATAATCTTTTTGAGATCATTTAGTACAAAACTGTAGTAAGTATTTGGACTATGTCCCTGGCATCTCTTCTACATTAACTAGTAATACATCATATTAGAGACAGCTATTTGGTGATGCGTTACACTAACAGATAACAACAGAAAGTTCTGTGAGAACATATTACTCTAATGCATCATCAGAGTCCAAAATTGTTTAGTAAAATTGGCCAGTATGAACACCTAGATGTCAACTTCCAGGTCCTACAAACTTTGCTTACAGGATGCACTAATTTACCACTGGTAGTATGATACTTCAGTTTCTGTAAAAACTCCAGGAGTTAGCTGATCTGTTCTGTGCTTTTTCAGTTGAGACTGTTTGCTTTTAGGGACACACACAAAATTCAATGAGTTGATTAGAAAACTTTTCATTACTGTAAAATAGCACTGAATCATGCTAGTTGTAAACTTTGCATTTAAGTTCATATCAAAATTATCGGTCTGAACGATGCTCTTGTCCATGTACGGGGTATGAAGCAATCAGATTTGCCCAGACTTTATAGCCTGTTTCCATATCAGTAGTCAAAAAATTTTTGATATAACTATTGTGATAAAGTTTTTATTAGTTTTATTTAGGCAACATTTGAAAACATGTAAATCAGCATATACTTTGTCCCTGAAGAAATAAGGAATATATTCAAGTGAATCCTTTATTCTAAATGTATCTATTACTATTATAAAAACAAATAAAAACCTTCTAAGTGGGAGATGGCTCACAGGAGTAAAATTACTTGTGTGTTTGTGTGCACATGTCACTTAAGAATTAGAGCTGTTGCATTATCCTACCTTTTTCTGGATCTAATCTGATCCAGAGCAGCTCAATCTGTTAAAAGCAGCTGAAATCTGCTATTTTCATTTGTTCAGTAGAAAACAGATTAACTATAATTGTGATTGTTGCTACAGAGAATTTGTTCTAGCAGCTGTAATTTCTTTCTTTTCTCAGGATTCTAATAGTGAAAGTAAATGGATTTTTTTTTTTCTGCTTAATGTTTTGGGAGGAATGTAATATCGATGGTTGCTTGAAGGATTGTATTTTAAAACTGAATGCCCACACTCCCCCACATGTAATTGTTAGTTAAAAAAAAAAAAAAAGTGAAAATGAAGAATTTGAGGGGTATTTGTTCCCCTCCCCCCCAAAAAAAACCCACAAAGAGCATTAAACAGTACTACTTATATTTCTTTCAGAAAGTAGTATGTTCTAATACTAGACTTCAAGGATGTAACTTTGAAATAGAATATTTAGGAAATGACATTCTACAATTCTTTTAATTTAGACAGGTTTTAAGATAAGAATTATAACATTCATTTACTTAAAAAACAGCATTTGTGTTATAAAATTAATACACTTGTATAAAACAAACAAACAACTATTCTCTTTCCAAGACTTATTCCAGGCAATTTCATATGCTTGAGAGCTACTGAGGAGTGAGATGCTTCTTTGCCATCTAGATGGTGCATGTTTTCTAAGTTTTGACTGGACAACTTCAAAGGAATAATGAGACAAGAGTTACTACTTTACTTTTCACGTGGTAATGATTAAATATATGCTTTAAAACATTTTAACAAAGATGATTTGTAGAAGTATAACAACCTGTATGTCCTTATTGAGCCAATCCTAATAACATCTAATTGTCAAACTAAAAATACAGCTATTCTTTGACTTTTTCATAATTGTTTCAATATGTTTAGGTGAAGGTTAGATTGATATTTTCCCCAGTTTTTTTTTTAAAAAATTAGTATACATTTAACACATTGGGAAAATATCAAAATGGATGTTGAAAAAAAACCCAAACCACCCACCAGTTGCTAAGTCAATTATATAAATATCTTAGAATTCTAGTATGCTCAAATGGGCATATTCTTTCATTCAAAATTCCATAGTCAGTTTTTCAGGTATTTGCAGCCCTAGATATATATCCAGTCTAAAAAAAATGCTTATGTTAATATCAACTGAGACCTTTCTTTATTGGTTATAAGAACTGTAGCCTGTACAAATTTGTTACTTTTTTTAGTTACGTGTACAGTTCAGATATCTTCAAAGTTGCAAATAATAACGTTATGCCTATGAAGAGCGCAAAGATCTATAAAGGAAATTGAAAATTCAGTGAGGTAACTTATGTGGGTAGAAGCCCAAGTATTTTGGCTCACCTGTGAACATGCAAACAAAATGATTAGTACAACTGACACCTTAAAGGTTTGTAGAAATACTTCTGTTGTATCTGTGGAGATTCCATTCTTATCAATTTCAAGAATTGAAATGCTGATATACTGAAACTGGTAAGAAAACTTCTGATCAGTGTTATTTCAGCTAAAAAAACTATAGCAGAGATGAGCAGGAGCACATTTTTCATCTTTTTTTCCCTGCCAAAAGAAAACCAAACCCAAACCAAAACTTTGTGTGTTAAGATGTTTCGTAAATTGGTCCCAGTTTAGTGGTAGTTACCTATGATGTAATTCATGGTGCCAGTTATGCAGTTGAAAAAGTCTTTTGCAATCTCTTATTCAGGTATGAAGTAAATGGCAAACTTTAGCTAAGTAATGGTTAAGAACAGATACTCCAAGTTTAAATAAATCACATTAATCAGTATGCTATTCTCTCTTTTCTTATAAGCTTAGAGGAAGTTGTTAGGAAATTCATCAAGTTGTCATTCCTGTGAGACAGATTTAGAAATAGCTTGACTTACAGCAAAAATCATACCACGAGACCACTGTATCTGTTGAGTCAATGATTATTAATATCAAGAGTGGCTAAGAATTTTAGTTTCCAAGCTTGTCTTTTTGAAAGCATATTGCTATACTCAGCTAGGGGACCATGCTGAGAGGTCAGAGATGGAGGAATGTAAAAAATATCCTTCAGTGGGTAACTGGTTATAACTTCTGCTTTTTCTAAGGTCAGCTACGTTGTTTGTGTCAAAATGAAATTCAGGAAAAAAAGACAACACTTTAAAATTTTCAATTTAGAACCCTCATCATCTTAATTTGTACTGATTTGTTTTTAAATATTCTTGCACTGTTTGAAAGAAAGCTTAACGTTTGAATCAGAAATTAAATGATTCCCTATAAAGAAAGGTAACAGCTTTTCAATTTTCTTATAGTTCAATTTGGAAACAATGTTAATCTGATGAATCCAGAACTTCTTTTAAATTTTTAATTTTTTTCTGAGAATTAAGAGTATATAGTATTGCTGCATGCATCCTTTCAGTCATTAGCTTTTCTTATATAAATCTGGCCGGATTCTAGTCAGAGGGCCATATTTTCAAAAGACTACTTGAGCATTGGATCAAGATCTTGTACAGATGTTTGTGCATACTGAATATCCACATGTACTCTTTGAACACTATCCCCTTTTTTTTGCTTGAGAATTAAATCTGTCACTTGTACATACAGGTAACAGCCCTGAAAGGTTCTAAAAACAAAGTGGCACAAAAAATCCCAGAGCTTGTGCTTTGAAAAGTCTCCTTTTCTTTTTAATCTGAAGCTTTCAGGAGATGCTGGGGGGTGTGTGTTCATATTTTGTAAAGCAGTCATTTCCCTCATTTATCAGGGGTGGATGTCTACCTGGTAACACAGAAAGAACCCTTTTGCAGAAAGGAAGTGAATATAAATGGAAATAGCATGAGCAGGTCAGGTTTTACAAGAGCAAATTATTAATGTTACAATTTCTGAAAGCAGTGTGCCTCCTGTTAGCCTCTTGGTATCTTTCATTTTCATGAACGACCTGTTTGAAAGCCAAACAGTTCCAAAGACTGGATTATGCCTTGGGTCTGACACCAGTCTGAGCAGATAGGGTGTGCCCTTTTGTTTTCTGCTGATATCACATGGGTACACACAGTAGGATTTAATCTCATGTCCTGGTATTATTTATTGGTATATATTAAGACTAATACCTTATATAGATATTTTTTCACAGCATTTTTTTCTGCCTACTAAATATTGTCTTTAAATCTGCTTTTTAGTCGGAATGAGACTATTCTCAATTCATTTTCTGCAGAAAGGCAAATGCTTTTCTTCTCTGTGGGCTACAGTTATCATGAGGCCCATACGACATTGAGCTTTACCTTCTTATCTATTACCTTCTAATGAATTAAAGTTCTTATTAGACATTATCAACAGCTTGATACTCAATTCTGAATCAGTCTTTTTATAGTAGGCTTTCTCGCAGTCTTTAACCAGTAAATAGTGGCTTCAGTGGGACTAAGGCCCCACTACAGAGAGCAGAATCTTGAAAATAATTTTGGCAAACTCTTCCAAAGAAAATGCATGCTATAACTCTTTGCATAATCTTGGTTTTTTAATGGAGTTGTACTGAGATGAACACAAGAAATAGTTAGTAGTATAGATGTGGCTGCCTAAATTCTTTCTTTAGGTTTCATGTATACCCTTTATGATTTTTTTATTTATGCATAGTTCAGCGCATGTCCTGTGTAGTACCAATAAAGTATTTTGGCGAAAATAGTCAGAAAATCATTTTTGCCTGACACTTTTGCCCGAGGAAAAGCCTATTTTCCCGCCACTTATCTTAAGTGATATTTCAGAACTTTTCAAAATATGCTTGATATAAAAGGTAGCTTCAAGTTGAAGTGTTTATTTGAAATGAAAAAAAAAAAACCCAAACCCCAAAACATTTAAAGGTGAAAACAAATGTCAGAACATTGCTGAGACATTCAATTGATGTATGCAATGACATGAGGAAGTGAGAAATGCTTAACTGCACTGTCTACCCTTTACTAAGAATTAGTACTCTTCGTAACTGTTTTCGAAATAAACACTGTGAGGTGTATTTATTGTGACAGGCACACTTACGTAAGCAAAAATATTTTAAGAAACCTATAATATTTGCAGAACAGTACACTTCTAAAAGTTTGCATATGTATTAGATCAGAATAACCAGTAATATCTTGTGTAAAGGTACTTGTTGGTATTTCATTTTACGTGGCAAATTGCTGCTCTTAAATATTATTAAACAAAGTTTGTTGTAGTATTATATGTTTTTACTGACTATCTGTCAAAAGAATTGATTTTGCTTGAGGCTGAGGACCTCTTACTCAGTACAGAACCAAAAGAGGATTTTATTATCTGACATTCCTTTAGCGCTAAGCTGACACCAAAGTCTCAGGCTTGGAGGTCATCCAGCAGAATCAGACCCTTTAAACACCATACTTAAGTACATATACTCTGGTTCGTTCTCACACTACAATGAGATGCCACATCTTGAAAATCAAATAATACATCCCTGTTCCTTGTCATTATAATGTTGATCATTAATTTGGATTAGTTCAGCAAGTTTATTTTGGAGGACAGCTTTAGCCTCAGTAAAATTTATTAACATAAAGAAGCCCGATAGGTAGGCTGTGGTTAAAGATGCCTTAAATATAAAAGAGATGCCTTAGAAATATCCCATAAATTAAAATAATTCTTTTCTTGAAAATTTATAAATTGCTTTTAGCCATACACATTGTGCTCTACACAAATCAGTGTTTGAGGTGGATGAGCCCTGCTTTTCCTCTTACTTCTCTGTGCAAGTGCTGTTTTTATCTGTCGTTTCAGGAAATGCAGGTTGTTTAGAAAAGGAACATAAGCACAGAATGGAGTGCAAAGGAACACACTGCCCAGCAGCCTCAAGGTGTTCCTCTCTATATCACTGAAAAATGGTGAAGGAAAAGCTGCCTCCAAAAAAACATGTGGCAGCTTGATATCATGTACCTTGTGTTGGAATTACAGTAATAACTTTGCATGCAAAAGTACTACAGAAAACTTAGCTTCCAATTGTCACAGGCATCTGAGAAGGTAAAGATTGTTTCAAAACACTGATGTGAAGAGTTACTGAAGTTGCAATACTGGAAAGCAAAAAGGATAGGTTAAAAGGATTATAAGGATTCATAAGAAATTGCAGGTGAAGGTAGGGAAGAATTTTCATGGATGTCTTCCAGGAATGTGTTAGTCACTCCACTAGTGAAAGGAAAGTTAGCAGTGTAGTTAGTGGGTGGAAATTTGATTTTTTTTTTTTTTTTAAAAACTATTTACGTATCATAGTAGGGCAGAATTTAGCCAATAACTGTGGAAACTGTTGCTATATTAATATCACAAACTGAAATCAGAGAGCTGCTAACCTAACTAGGTACTGTGCTGGCTCCCAGAATGGGAGAAGGAAAGTTTCTGTAGCTTGTCAACAAGTAGCCAACTTCACTGAACAGATAGTCAGAGCTGAAAGGGAAGGATGCTATCTATGTGGAGGCTGGCCATAAATTCATACAATAGGCGTGGCATTTCAGCCTAGGATTAGACGGCTATTTTCCCCTTAGTGAAACAGAAGATTCTTTCAAACCAGGAATCAGGAAATGGAGCAGATGAGTCTAAAACAGAAAGCAGCCAGAAACACCCACAGCCAAGAGCTAGCTATTCAGCTAGACGCAAGAGTAACCTACACAAGTGAGAGAGAAGGGGAAGAAAAAGCCAGTTGAGTATTTATTATTCTGGAGAAGTATTAAGGTTGAGCCGTAAGTTGGCAGCTACTGATACACTGATGGGAGAGGCTGAAAGAAGGAAAGCTAGTGAAGGGTGGAATAAACCCCTTTCATTTCACCAAAGGATATGCAGAATTGATGTTCTGCGTTTAATTGGGAGCTGACAGTTGTTTTTATATATGTTTTCAAAGGTGTTTAATATGGAAAAAAGGATTTGTTCAAATATTTGCAGACATTCAGGGTTATGTATATTGGTAATTGATTTTTTTTTTTTTTTTAGCAAGTTTTTGTTAGTTTGTCTTCAGATCACTGACCTCCCAAACTTGGATTCTGTGTTGGGTCCATTTTAGCTTTTCTCTTTAATTTGAGGTTCATTCTTTTTCTCTTTTTGTGACCACTTCCATTTTTTTCTCATATAACTCCTACTCTAATTAAGGGTAGCTCAGTTTTTAAGTACATCTGCCACTTTGCTTTCAGATGCACTTGAGTTGAGATGTTCCTTAGAACATTCGTTTTTAAATGTACATTATTTTTGCCTTTTCCCATAATTTGCTTCTGTATTTTCTGACCTTGAATTTAAAGCTTTAAGTGGTAAAGATTGGAAAAATCTAGCATATAATGAATGTTATGCTAAAGAAATAAGGCTTGAACCCTACAACAGTAATTACTGTGTTCCGCTTTACAGTTCCTCTTTCTTGCAGTCCCTAAAGAGTTCTTGTGCTTGAACTTGGGCAGGAATGGTTAATGGGGAAAGAGGAAAAATAGCGTGTTTCTGACTTCTCTGGAGAATTAGTCTTTGGTAACTCTTGTTGCACTGTGAAAGAAAGGGGAGGAAAAAGCTGAAATCCGCACACCAATTGAGTCTCCTGTAGCCCTTTCTTTTCCCAAACAATCATTGGAGGTAGCATATAATTTGTTTTCTTCCTTAGACTTTATATAATATATTAATGCAAAGCTACTTTTGCCTCAATACATTTTGTTTTCCTTTTGATGATTCTTGTTTCTCTTGGTTTTGTTTCATGACTTATGTCTTGGTAAAGGCTTTATTCCTAGTTGGGAGCCAAATGAGCTTCTGTGGAACCAACTTGTTCCTAAATTCTGTAATTTAGATGTTGCCAAGAAATTTCTATAAGTCTTTGCCATGGGAAGTTAAAAAAAAAAAAAAGCGGGGGGGGGAAACTTGAACCCTTTCTTAAAAACAGAAAACATAGCAACCACAGTCAGAAACATTTAGCAGTCTGGCAGCTGACAGCAGGACATACAAAGAATAACAAAATAGTCTATTGAAAAGGGGAAAAAAGATCTTCAAAAGACTTGTGTCTTTTGACACAAACTAGAGTGAAAAACATAATCCCATTATCAAGGTTTTTTGAAAAAAATAAACTTTTTTTTCTAACTTCTGCTAATATAACATGTTAAATGATATGCTAGTAACTTAGAACATAAAAAGGCATTCTCTGGCATCCTCTTTAGATGTCTCTATTCAGGCAACTGAATGTTACAACTGTCTGTAACATTACCAACTTTTTTAATTGCCTTAAAGTAATTAAGGTATCTTCCCTGTACCAAGTTGTGAGCTCTTTGTTGTTCCGGGTTTTTCTGCATTCTTTTAACATCATTGTTTGGGGGTAGGACAGGGATGATTTTCAGATAGTCTACAGTGGACCTTCAGATATGCTATTGAATTCATAGTGGAATTCCATATAATTATGCTAATTTTTTACCCTTTTTTTGGTACCCATTTGCCTTCCTAGAATTTGCAGGGATCTGATAATAAGCAATTTAAATAGAACATATATTTGTGTGCATTAAGTATGTCTGTTTTCTGTGAAGAGAAGTTTTAAAAATGTCTGATGTGCAATATATCCTGTAATATTAGGAAAGATGAGTGCAGAAAATGTTCATGTTGCTTAGTTACAGAAACAATAAACATCACAAATTTATTGTCTCTAGTTAGCTATCCAGTGTGGCATTAAAGCATTAGCCGAGTGTCTTATCATGGCATAGTATATTATATTTTGCTTACCTTGAGACATGGATTGTTCAAGCCCAGCTTTTATTAAGTGTAGCTTTCGACCAGATTTGGTACATTTTATTTTTCTATTTGAATGGCCAGTATGCTCTGTACTTTGTAGTTGCATACTAGAAAGTCAGACTATCATACTCCTTTTGTCATAGTGGCTGCCATCCTCCTTAAAAAGAAAATGGGAAGGGGATGACACCCTATAGGAAATATGTGTGTAAATATGACTTACTTTGGATGATGCTCCACTAGACCTGATGCTGGTAATGCAAACTTCAGTCTTCATGCAAGTTTCTATCCTGTGAGGAAATGGTGTATCCATTTTACAGAGAAGCAAGAAGAAGTTAAGTTCCCTGTGAGGCATTCAGATGCAGATTAAACGTGAGTTCCTGGATTACTGGTCCTGGCTTCTAATAGCAAGAATTATTCTAACGATTCTTTCTACCTTGTAGAACAAAGTAGTCTGTGGAGAGAGTGTCCGATTTTAAAATATACTTTTTGTATCTAAAGCTATAAACAGTAGAACAAAGTATATGATCTTGCTATATGAACAATGTTAGCCTTGAAGAAGTCCATTTCATATTTTTCAAAACCCACTGCCCTCAGAGGGGGCAGGCCTAATATAGCCATTTTATGTTTCCAATCATTAAATATTCTTTTTTCTCCTGTTGGATAACTTAAGCAGTGTTCAGTGCTCCTTTGGACTTGAACAATCAATAGCCTTTCACGTGGGTTTCTTTTCTCTTCTGTCACCATGGAAGAGCCAAGTCTAATTTTAGTAGAGTGCATGGAGAGTTGACTGTGCTCTGTTTCTACTCCACGGTTTTGGATACTCAGAGTGGACAGGAAGAAGAGGCAGGAGAATGTGAAACTCCCAGACATGTATTCCATGGAATTTGTGGCACTGTAGTTAATTAGACATGCCTTTTTTTTTTTTTTTCCCTTCTAGCTCTATTAAATCGAGCTTTTTTTTAGCTGAAATTGCAGAGCAGTTCCCCAGACCATATTAATTGATCTAAAATAATGCAGCAAAATGCACGTGTTAACATTTTCTCCAGGTGTTTATGTATCTATACCATGGAACCCTGTCCTGTTGTCCTGAGGCTTACTTTCCACTCAGTAGGACTATATAGACACTCGGTTTTTGTTTTGGTGCTCAAAATTACCTCCTTTCTAAATGCCCCACACTACCACCACCACCCCCACACACATATCCACCCTAAGAAAATTAAAACCATTTAATTTGAGGATGAATAAATTGCGTCCTTGGAGCTTTCATTATACCTGCTAATCTCTTTTCTGTGTTCAGAAAACAAAGCTGGTTTATAAAGTTGAGTAATTGTAAAGGCTTGAATAGCTGTTGTCATTCATATTGTGTGCTTTCACACTGCGTTCAGAAATACACCCCATTGCAAATATTTGAACTGGGGCTCCTTAAGTTTTGTGTAAATAGTCTGTAGTTTGTGTTCCTTGATATATTCATTTTGGAGTTTGGAAATGAATTGAGGCATACTAGCAAAATGGCAAGCCTCCTGTGAGAACCTGACATTCATGGATTAGTTCAAAACCATTCAGCAAATACTAAAAAAATACATGATAACTCTCGATGGTCAGTTTTGCATTTGGATTTCTGGGGAATGTGATGCTGTACGCACCAGGTAGTTCTCAATGAGCACGGAAATTCTAGTGGCTGTTAAAGCAGGCTGATAAAATTGTCTCAGGCTTCACTTACTGATGTCAGAAACTGTAGCAATAGGACTTACAGTAAGTTATCTCCTGCTGACTTCACTGTGCAGCATAAAAGTGTAGGTTAGCAGCACCTACCTGAGACATTTTGGATGATACTAGTCTCCATTTAGAGAATTAACTGCTATTGTTTGCACTAGGTGATCCAAGTTTCACGAAAATACTGCTTTATTGTAACATAAGGATTTATATGATTCATTTTTTTAACAGATTTAGAGATTGGATTCATCCGTTCATTCAAATTGCATGTAGAAAAGTATTTTTTTTTCTCACCTCCCTATTAAGTAAATAGACAAGCTCTTTAGAGCAAGATTATAATATAGGTGCTCTGAACTCCTGGTTTCTCTTTGATTCTCAAGGAAACCTAGATGCTGCAAATTAGGTGATGTGATTAGCTCCTTAAGGATCATATTTGGTTTTAATAATATAAAGTAATTTGAAAGGAATGCTTCATAGTAATTTAAAGGCTTTTAATCACAGTGATTGAAAGGCTATTGCTAGCAGAGTTGGTCAGTATTCTGAAATATTTAAAAGTAATGCCATTTCTTCACTCATAGTATTTGATGTACAAAATAAAAAAATAAATCTTTAATGTGGAAAGGGCTGCTCTTTGAATTGAAAATGGTGTTGAAATCTGGATTCTTTCACATCTTTCATGGTTTTAAATTTCATGGGATAGGGTCGGTAGAAAGAACTGGTAGGGTTTTGTTGATATTAATATTTTTGTTATATCAACTTTTTGATTTGATATTTGAATTGTTGTATATTTAGGATAAATCTCTAATATCAACAGTAAATTCCTTGTCTTCTCCTTCACCTTTTCTCAGTCATTCATACATTTATACATTGCTGATTTATTAATATATTTTCATTGGCTGCTCTGCTACATTTTTTGTTGTTGAAGGCACCTGCCATGATGACTGGCAAGATCTGTAGTGAATTCTTAATACATTTCTAGAGTTCATTGCATATTAGGGCTCTGGCTTGCAATAAATTATATACATGATATATCTTTGGGAAGCATGAATTAATTTTGCTTGTGGTCCAAGATGACCACAGACCATGGTAAAAAGAGTGCTGAGCTTAAGTTAATATTTGCTGTCTCTTAGCTGGACTTATTTGTTAAGACTCAGCACTGTGATATTGTAAGTTACGCAGCACGTGGCTGGCCTAGATGGTAGCAAAAGGAGCTCATATCTTGATTGTAAAATGATATGTAGGTCTGCCCTTTCTCTCCTGGAAAATAAATTTATTCCTTTCTTTGGATAGCTCAGTTGGAAATTATGCAGGGAATTGCTAACTGCTCCTTTTGTCTTGGGAGTGTAGGTGACCTTTTGCAGTTTCCAAGAATGAGGTAATTATATATTTTAAAGACTGAGGTCTTGAACCTTACTTAATATTAAGAGGAAAAAATACAGTGAATAGACAACAAATTCAAGGTGCTCTTAATAGCATGATACAATTCCTTGAGGGCTGGCAGTTTCATGCACAGGAAAATAGTATTATTGTTGTTCAGGTATCAGAGCGAGAGCAAGCAAGTTATTACCAGCGCCAGCCCAATAGATGCTAGGAAAACACATAGTGGTGCAAGAATACTGACTGGTAGGTTGTGTAGGAGTAAAGGTGAATGTGACTCAAATATTTCTATATTGCAAATTACCTTCACTTGACTAATTGTGGATCCATGTCTCTATTGGAGGGAGAATGTATTGAGTTAACGTTAAAGAGCAATACGTTGGGTGTCTTAGATGGAAATAGCAGTAGATAATATAAGCCTATTAAAAGCATGTTTGTCCTTACATACCCAGAAGGAAAAAAAAAATTTAAAGGCAGAATCTTTGGAAAATAATAAATGAGTAAATTATTTCTACCCTAGAGGCTATTGATTCTGAAGCATATACCTCCATGAGTTACAAAGCAGATATTAATCTCAGAATTATTCCCTACTGTTCAGGTCTTTTCCTGACATTTAATGACTACTTCTTTTTGTGAACATACTGCTTTTCTCCTTTTTGCTGTGCTTCACTGATGGCTGAGTACATCTTTCACGGACAGGGAGATGGGGAGAGGGGTAAGAATCTCAGCATAACACCAGGAAATGGGCTTCCAAATGCCAGCTGTGTTCAGTTAATAGTTTACAGTTCTTTTCAATTATGGTTTTCAGTTATGGTTCATATATTCCTGTTTTAATACTAATTATCCATGATAATTCAGTTCCAAATTTTCAATTTCATAAGATTAAAAGAATATAAACATCCTAAAACTTAGAACATAAACACTCTAAAACATAGATATAGTCTTCATTCTGTTTCCACACAATGAATGTAATAGGATGCAATCATTCACGTCTCAGTAACTACGAAATTTTAGTTGTGGAATATGGAAGTAAGAAACTGTCATATGCAATATTTAGGGATTCCAATAATGTTTTAATATTGATGGCATAAAATTCCCAATATTTGCCACTCTTACTAAAGTGGTCTAGCAATTTTTCCCTCTTATGTTATATATTAAGCTACTTAAAAAGCTGGTGACAAGTTATTGGGAAAACTATTGCCAGTATTCCTGTTTGCACTGTGTCCATCAGGTCCTTGAACTATATTTATTAAAAATTATTGTTTCTGAGTTGGCAAATGACTTCAAAGCCTATAGAGCTGTTTTAGACATCAAGGAAAGCTTAGCTCTCCTTTTGTCTCCTCAGTTTTTCTAACATAGCTATTAAATACTAATTTTATTATTCAGTCAACCAGCTTTCATTTATATCAGACAATTTGAATTTGTCCATAAACAAGAAATTCTCTTTGAACATTTATTTGTATTGTCCTGGTACCTACCTTTGTTCAGTAGGCAATTAAAGAATATTTTCTCCTCATGTTCTTTGTTGTTTTAATTACTTTCATTGTCAATAGCATGGTTTAATTCTAATGAAAGACCATTTTTTCCTTTTTTTATCATCCTCTAGCCTCTGTTTAATGCTTTTCAGTCTATTCTAGAAAGGTTGCCCCCTGTAACTCCTTCAAATGAGGTAGAAGCTATCCAAAACCCCTCTTGCCATAGAAAGTGGCCAATGTTTCATGAGACCAGATATCTCTAAGTAATATTGCCTGCCAGGCTACTTGCTACATTCTTCTACCTTTTGGCTTTCTTCACTCTAAAGACAGAAAGTCACCCGAATAGGAGATCACTTGCATGTGCTTATTCTCCAGTACTCTTCTAAATTCCTTTGCGTAATCTGTGATCTCCGAGGTGTTACAGAAGTATTTGATAAATGCAAATATGGATCCTTATTCTCTAAGATTACAAGTTAGTCCAATTCTAGTAATTTCTGATGTCTTCACTTAAAGAAGGCAACACATGTTATCTGCCTCTCTGTGGCAAAGTATAATTTGTGCTGTCAGGAATCCACAGTGAGGTTTATTTGTTGTCTTTGGAGACACAGCTCCAGTGGGAACAGCAGTATTTGTACTGAACTCTGAAATAAAATGGAGAAATAGGCTTATTTCTTAGCTTTTAGGACACATTTTTAGTGTAGTAGAATAATTCTTCCATGGCTTATGATGAAATTTGCTGGGTGGATAATGATATAATTTGAAAGAACACAGTTCTTCAAGTAAAAAATTGTTGATCTATCAATCATCTCTTTAGTGTTTTGTTATCTTTAAACACCATTTTTCAATAGCAACTATCACTTGTGGGGTATGCCATCTTAGATTGTGTGTATGTTTTGATTTAGTGTTTTGATTTCTAACAGTAGTACAGTTCTGCAGTGCATCCCCTGTCTCTTCCCCTTACTGGGTGTCAGTTCAGTTTGCAGAATGAGTTTCATTTGTGTTCAAACTAGGCTTCAGAGGAAATTCATCCAGAAGCTCTACCCTAAGTATTCAGTAAGCACTTTCTAACCTCTAATAGGGATGTAAGGTCTAAACCTGTGATTGGTCACCTGAACAGCTTCAGACTACATTGTATAGTTGGAACACTGGATCAGGGGCCAGACATGACCTAGTCCTGAACAGTATAGACTCTGTAGATGAAGAAGCCTCAGCACAAAGTGCTTTGATTTGCTGAGCTGTTGCTTTTGCTCCAAAATGCTTTCTAATGTAGGCTTAACCTTAGAAACAGAGAAGAAAGTTTTAGCTTCTGTCATCATGCATTCATATTCAGCCCTTCAGTGGTATTTTAGCTTGAGTATATTTTGAGTTTGAGTAATTAAAAATATTGACAAATATACTTGTGCACACCTTTGCTATTGGGGAGCTTCATTTAAGTAGTCCTTGTATCCTGGACAACACAGAAAGAACAGCAATTTCAGAATATACTAATAAAGACTAGAACCCTAGGAAATGGTTATATCATGACAGGCTTCTCTGGGCAGACTAAATATGTGATTTGAAGCAAGAATATTTGCTGTGGAGGTCAATTGGATTTAAAACTAATACTGTCTTTCATTTTTATCAGAAAAGTCTTCAGTCAGGGAAAATACGTAAGTGGTTTTATTTTTTGTCCAATTGAACTGGCTCAAAGACTGTCCTGTTTTTGTCTGTTTTGATCTGTATGATACTAGTTTCCCTATTTTATAGCTTCATGAATACCATGGATGCTACTATTCCTCAGCCCCAAGGACAAACTGAAAAGATGTTAAATTATGAAGTATCTGACCTTGGTACATTTTCTGTACGTGAACAGAAGAGTTAAGACAGTGACAAAGGGTTAGAGGAAGAAGAAATCTAATACTTCTCTAACATAGCAGAATGGCTGTGCAAAGAGGGCTTTTAAGCAATCAAGGCCACGCAAGCTGATTTGCGACTGATAGAATAAATTATGTGCAGATTCTTTCAGATTGTTTGAATTAACTCTAGGGATTTTTTTTAGAGCAACTTTGGTTTAATGAAAACTATTACTAAATCATTAGTCAATGAAAATAGTTATTTAATTTTGTGTGTATGTAAATTATCATATGCATATACCATCATTATTATCCTTTAAATAATATGCCTGTTCAGGATTATATCTGCTTGGTTAAAGTGGTCAAGTTCCTCTTAGTAACTTCTCTGCTTTGCTTGCAGGTTGTATATAAAAATAACGATGTCAGGTTGGAGTTATCTCGACTTGCCAAGCAAGGAGATCCTAAAATGAAGATTCATGGGGTTGTAGCATTTAAATGTGAGAATGTTGCAACATTAGATCCAATCACATTTGAAACACCAGAGTCTTTCATCTCTTTGCCAAAGTGGAATGCCAAGAAAACAGGCTCAATATCATTTGACTTTCGTACAACTGAGCCAAATGGCCTGATTCTTTTCAGTCATGGAAAACCAAGGCACCAAAAAGATGCCAAACACCCACAGATGGTGAAGGTTGACTTTTTTGCCATTGAGATGCTTGATGGCCACCTCTACCTGCTGTTAGACATGGGATCGGGTACTATAAAAATAAAAGCCTTGCAGAAGAAGGTGAATGATGGTGAATGGTACCATGTGGATTTTCAGCGCGATGGACGGTCAGGTAAGCTTCTTTTTTTAATATTCAGGATGTTTTTTTGTGTTGTATCTGAGAGAATACTGGGTATATATTATGTTGCCACCATTAGAGTTGTGCATCATCTGAAAAATAAGGGAAATATAGGAAGTCATTACTGTCAGGTACCAGAATACAATGATTTACAGAGTAAAATATCTTATATTAACATTTATTGGGTAATCAGGTACTTAATCTTGCAAGTAAGTGTGCTGTGTACTTCAAAAACAAACAGTAATCTCCCTCTGTGCTTGCTTACACCAAATAGCTGAAGTGGCAAGTTTCAAGAATAAAAATAAAGCAAAAAAGAATTACTGAAAGTAATCTCCAACATAGGGAATAGTTGGCCCACAGAAACAACCCAGAACTTCCAATCATGTCAGCAGATCTCAGCATAATTAAATGATATGCTAATAAATGGCTGACAACACATATCAGCAGAAATGGAAATAACTGACTTGCCATATTCTGTCAGTATGATTCGTATTCTGTAGTAGTTTACTCAACAAATGATCTCACTGAAAAGGGTAAAAAGAATTCATAAACTCTTCCTAATGCTACTGAAATCTGTTACAGTATAAAATGCATTTAACTAGTGAAACAGCCCTTGTGTTTCAGCTGCATCTGATCATGGGTATATATCTTGACTTCACCAAATAATCAATATCCATTAAATGAAGGAGAAATCTACTCTATGGTATCTTTCCTGTAGTTCATGCCAGGATTTGGGGGTCGGGGGGGAATGTGCTGAGTCTGTAATTCAGTCTATCAAAGAATTTTCCGATTAATATCAGTATCCACTCTGAAGTTTATGTACACTCTGAAATTGAGTGCTGAAAAATGTAAACTCCTCTTCTTTTGGATTTTGTGGATTTTTCCCCACTTTATTCCTTCTGGTGACTCTTTCTTCATGACTTGCATTTATAATTTCTTTCTGAAACTTCACCCAAAAAAAGTTATTGTTTTATGACTTACTTTCTTATTACCAACAAATCAGATTTTAGATCAAGCCGATCTTAGGTGCAGATTTAAATTGAAGATTTCAGCCAAATCCATGCTGAAAGTCAGACCAAATTCAATTGATCAGTCTTCCCTAGGATTATGAAAAATAATGATTTGATTCCTGGGCTGTGCGGCTTCAAATTCTAATTGTAGAGAGTTTGATTTTCTGATTATAATATGTCAGATGCTTATTCACATTTCTTGAGGTTAAAAAACAAACAAAAAACCCAAACAACAAAACACACGACTTCTCAGAATCCTCAATTGTGATTGAATATCCAGTGGTTATATTATTTATACTACAATCTTCATTTCAGGCTTCCTTCTTAAGTGCTGTTTCAGTGATTCATATGAGGCAGTAAATCCTGTAATAATCATGCCTGTGGGACTCCACTGAAAGCAAAGTTTATTCTTACACCCAAAGTCAACAAAACTATAAAGAAAAGAAATAAATGCATAGCAATTGTTTACATTTGAAGATTCATTCTGCACTTTCATTGCTTCACAAAAACTGTAGCTCACAAGTGCCATTAAAAGAGTTTAGGGCATACTTTAATTCTTTAAAACTGTTGATGGACGTCAGCAAGAATGTAGACTAATTTTAGGAAGTAATACACACCTGGTGATCAGGACTGCATATTATTTTTAAGTAGAATTATAAATAGTCAAATATATATGTAAAAGAAAAATTAATCCAGCTGATGAATTGCCTGTGATCAAGACAGGTAAACTTTATTTACCCTGTCGCTCTCGAAAGCTGACCATAGCACCTATTTGCCCTAAAACATTGAACTATTGCCAGGAATAGTTAATAAATATGTAGGCATATGGATTGACAAACTGAATTTTTAGCTGAAATCTGAACAAGACATCAAAGATTTTCTGTGATTTTAATACACACAATAATACTTTACACTAGAAGTACCAGTAACAGTAGCAATGCTGTTATTTTTCTTAATGGGAATATTGGCTGAGTTGTATCTTAGACCATCAGATTTAACCAAGTAAAATGATTGCGTAACGACTGAAATAAACAATGAACTGCATGTTCCTATTTTCTTCTGATTGGAACAGGAAGTACCCATGTGTTATGTTTAGATGATTTCTTCATGATTTATGCATGTTGGTCTATTATGCTTTTTTCCATGAATAATAAAATCCACTTTACTATTCCGGGAAGACTTTTCATTTATTTTCTCTAGCCAAAACCAAACATACTGGAAATCATATGAATATGATCACTTTTCACTTGCTTACCTTCAGAATTTTTGTATAAGCGAATGAATATACCTTGTATAAAAAAAAATTTGGCTTTTCTGAGACTTCCTTGTTGCTGCTGACAAAATACTTCCCAACCTATCAAATATAAAGGAAGAGATTCTCCTGTTAATGAATAAGTAGTTCAAATAACCTGTGATTTTTTTTTTATTTTTAAGTGAAGTTTGGTGTCTTGCAACCTTTTGCTCCTAGCCTTCAAATCCAATGCAGAGTGGTTCCTTCAGATAATAGAAAGCTGTGACATTTCTCAAGGAGCTTTGCTAATTCCGTTGACTTTCATATTAGCTGGATCAGCAAGTACACGATTTATTTTTCATTCTTTGCTCTCTTCCGGACTCTGTCACAGGGAGCATCCACTCTAAACTATTGACTTTGCCATTGCCTGTCTGGGACTGCAGTGAGCGAGATGGAAGGAATGAGA
Organism: Gymnogyps californianus; assembly: GCF_018139145.2. Taxonomy (NCBI): domain Eukaryota; kingdom Metazoa; phylum Chordata; class Aves; order Accipitriformes; family Cathartidae; genus Gymnogyps; species Gymnogyps californianus. The sequence goes on from NC_059473.1 coordinate 16,433,074, forward strand.
GCACATTTTTAAATTGTACTTATCCAGGCCCTATTCACTAGTAATTCTGCTGATCTCCTCAGATTTTGGGAGATACAAAGAGGGAAGAGATGGTGCCCTTTAATTTCCTTTTGCTGAATGAACTTTTGACCTATTATTCTTGGTTTTTTCACCCAAGAATCCCATCCTGTTGCCTGTAAGACCTGCTCTGAGCGTTTCCTTACCTAAAAAGCAGATCTTCAGTGAGAAGGAACTCCTGAGACCCTATTTCCCAGCGTTAAGTAAAGAAAGATTTCATACCTTCTCCATTGGTCCATCTTTCTTGCTAGGTATGCAACAGAGGAAAGGGGGAACACACATTTTCCAGCAGTCTGTCTTTTTTGCTAGGTATACAGCAGAGGACACAACCTGGTACCAACTGATGTGTCCTGTCACGTGAGCCAAGTTCCCTTCCGGTATTCATGGTTATTCTGAATTCCTGTGAAGGACAGTAGCTTCATAGCTGTTTCACATGTGCCCTTGCGCTTGGCCATGGGCTGTATGCTGTGGTCACCGTCCTCATCACAGCTATTATATTATGCTTTAGCACACAAGATGTACAGTGTATTTAGAATACCTTGCTCTGATTTTTCACCGTTTCTTAATAAGCAAATGTGTTTCACATGCACAAAAAGCAACTAAATAGGCCACATAAGGTAAGCACAGAGATCAGAATAGTTGTAGTAGCTGTAGTTACAATCTTCATATTTGACTGATCAGAATTGAGACAAGGTTTAGAAATAAGTCTTAGTTTCTTATACACAGACTTGTGAAAAAGTAAATTGCTGAGATAATGAATATGATTGGAGAGGCTCATTAATTCATACCTAAGGAAAATGTTTGTCTGTTCTACTCTTAACAGTACTGCCAACTCTGGAGTAAAAGAATTGGAAAAAAACCCCACAAACCCAAACTAAAAAAAAAAACCAGCCATGAAGCAGCTGTAAAGGTCTTTGCTCACAGTGTTTCTTGTAACACAGTACAGTTAGGTTTAATAACTGTTTTCTGAGACTTGAGTATTGTTTAAAATTTTTGTTAAACTCTCTACTATATTCAAGGATAACCTTGCGAGCATTTTTTGACTAAACCACTATTCATCCTTTGGAAATCATCATTACACAGTGAAATCGGAGAGGAAACAGTTTTCTTGTCAACTTCCAATTGTGTATGGCAGTGTAAAACAGAGTGTATAAGAATGTATTCATATGTAGCTAGCATTTAAGGGCTAAGAAGTCACTGGAATTTTGAACTAGAGTTTCAGCTTAAATACCAGAAATTATCTCTAGAATATGTAATTAGAGCTTAACTATAATCAGTATCTCACTGTAGTGCTTTGTTGATATCCATAACAGGCGTTGTTGTTGCGGGTTCTTTTTTTACATGTACACTTCTATATACTCCTTCCCCTATCTTTCGAACCTTTTAAGAACTGCCATATTTACATGTTCCTATTTCAACAAATGTTAATAGTTTATATATTTGAGATCATGGGTTTATATTGCATTTTAAGGAAAATTCTTCCAATGATCCTGTTAGTGTTTTTCATTTATTCATGAGCTCATAGAAAAATTGAGATGGGGTGACCTTGAGAGGTCCTCTATTTTACCCCTCCAGTGAAAGTAGTGATAGTGTACTTGTGTCAGTCTTGACAGATGTTTGCTGAGTTACCTCCAGCAGTGGACACTGTACAACCTCCCCATGTAATCATTCATAAACTGAATATTTCTGTAAGCAAAACAAGCCATTTTGTCTGTAATTCCTTGTTCACAGCAGGCACAAAATATACCACATTTTCTTCCTGTGTCATGGCTCTATACTTTTTATGATTTGAATGCTGTTATGTCAGTCTCCAGTTTTCTTCATAGACTAAGAAACCCCAGCTGCTTCCTATCCTTATGTCATGTTCTGTAGCTATTGACCATTTTTATTGCCGTCTTCTGCAGTCTCCTCAGCTGATCAGCATCTTTCTCAGAGTTCAAGGTAAACCTTATCAATGCTCAGTAAAGTGGTACAACAGGCTTCTCTATACTACCCAACGTATTTCCCATTTTGCTCATACTTATGTTATAGTTGACTTATACTGTTAACTCTTCCTTTGAAGAACTGCCCACTAATGAGTTATCCTTTAAGTCAATAATTCATGCCAAAAATCATAATTTCGTTAGTTTTTCTCAAACTGTTCCTCCAATACATAAAGATGTTTCTGAATGTTTAAATTTCACTTTGCTCTCAGGTGAAATGCTGTAGAATCAGAGCACTCATAGGTCATTATAGGACCCTTAAATTTATGTCCAGTTTCTGGTGATAAGAAATGCTAGCTGGTTTTAGTGTCTGAAGCTAGGTCATGAATTCCCAGACTAAATAAATCACCCCATACCTTCTTGTCTTTCAGTCTTTCACTTTTTCTTCTTTCAGGCTGGACAAACCAACTGCTATCAGCTTTTTCCCATTTCTTTCTTTCTGGTAGAAATACAGACAATATTTCCTACTTTGAGTATTAAAAAACTTTGCAAGGAAGCTGCTTGTTTCCTGGCAGACATTATTGCCTCTGTGTTGCTCTTTTCAAAGAAATAGTATAACTACTCATCTGGTTATGGGTGCTGTTATGCTAGGTAATATGCAAAGATATAACTGAAAGGATGGTTCTTACTACATAGATGTTACAATTTAAGGTTATAGCTTTCTCTTTCCATTGAGAGGCCAATGCTCTTCTGAATTGGTTGCTTCCTCATCATATTCTGTTGTCTTTAGGATATTTTGTAAAACGAGATGTGTCCCATTCTTTTCCCTCTTATCCAATTTGACAATTTCGGTGTGAGAAGGGTTGATGTTATATTATCTTTACAGGGCAAATTATTAACCTTTTCCTGTGCTGGCCACATAAGACACTTGTATGCTCCATTAGCTTCCCTTCTTCCTGCTTCTCTGGAAAGTGATGTCTCTTCACATTCGTAAGTAGAAACATCCAAATGGATTGGAGCACAGTGGTGATTTGACAGAACAATTCCTTTTAATCTGCCTATAATTCCCAGAGAAAGGAGGATTTAAATCCAGCAAAGAGGGTGTGCATTACTGTCCCCGGATTCTGTGGTAGCATCTACCTTTGTCATGAGGTCCAACTTGAGATGGTTTCAGTAGAACTTGAAAACTTTCCCTCAAGAAAGATGACTGGCTTAAAAAAACAAACAAACAAAAAAAAAAACCCAAACCCCACAAACAAACAAACAAAAAAAACCCAGCTAGATGAAACAGCACATTCTACCTCTGTGCCACAGCTCTGGATGCACTGTGAATCCAAAGGTGTTTATAGACCCATTATTTACTTTCTGTAGGCCCATGTTGTATAAGCTTGAGTTCTGCATTTTATTATAGGATATTTCAAAAAAACCCATAATTTTTGATGTATTTTGGAAGTCTTCTTTTATTCCCCCTTATTTTTCTTGGATTTTTTTCACCTGCATTTACAAAGCAATTAATGAGTAAAGTTTGCATTATCTATCAGAGGTACGTAAAATGTAATTTGGATACGAACAACAGTGATGGTTGTATGGCTGCCTGGACATGCTGTTAGAAGTTCAGCCGGAAACTAGGATAATTTGGTAACTGGTAGCATGAAACTCGTGGTGACCAGGCATGGGTTTTCTGCTGTTAGCTAGACTAAAGCCTATTTGTATTATAGCCATAGTTCTTGTTCTAGACAGTCTGCTATATGACATTTTGGTCAAGCTCCTACAGAACAGCTGAGCCAGAGTGAGTTATTAAAGCTTTGAGTCTTATGCAGGTGCTATTTGACTTAGTGTAGCTCTCAACAAAAAGGATTAAATAAAGATAACTTACGGTTGTTTAAGGGTAATACGCACAGTATGTAGGTCAGTTGAAGTGTCATGGATATGTCCAGCAGTAAATTGGAGATAGTCCAGCTGGGTAACAGGGGTTCCATGGCCTTCTAAAACATGAAAAAGATGCATGGAAGAGTTGTTGCTTGTTATGTTTTTCTACCCATAGTCATTAGATGCTATGATTACACTAAGATTTCAGAGGGCTTCTCCCAAGGAGTATGTTATGTGGTGTCATTTCTTGAGGAGGGGAAGGTTCATTTCTTTAAGAAGTTGTTGATATCTATTCACAATAATACTTAAGCTCTCTCCAGAGTAATACTTTGACATACAGAAGAAAATTTTCCTGCTTCAATCTATCACCTAAATATAATTCACAGTCACCAGAGTGTAGTGGTGATCTACAGTTCCCTTTATCATTCACCTTTCTCAGACTTCTGTGCTTGCAAAAATTCCATTTGGAACACCATGTTAATGTTGCAGCTGTACCTGTCTTTTCCTGTGCATTGAAAGCTGTCAAGACTTAGTCGATCTTTTTTTTTAATAGAAATGGAGCCCTAGATGTCTTCTAGCATCATGGATAGCTTGAAAATACAAATGTCTTTGTCCTGCAGAAAACAGCACTGTGCAAATGCATGAGCTTGCGATTGGAGGCTGCAGTTGAGTTAACTTGTGTGAGTGCAAGTGCTGCCTGAACATAGGTTTAAAGCATTTGGTCCTAAATTAGCCTGTACAGCAACAGATGGGAGCAAACAACAATAGCAGTAAGAAATACTGTGAGCACAAGTATGATTTATATTTACAGCATCTTTAATTTTTTTTAAAGGAGAAATGATCTATTGCCTGTAAGCAGTCCTCCTTGATACCTAGGATGCTCTCAGAAAAGTTAGCTGTCTTGGTTTAACAGGTCATTCACAGGTGTCCTTGTTTGAGGCAGTTGATTAATGAAATCAAACCTCAAAAAGTTTGTGCTTGTATGCCTAAGGTCAAATCTATAGCAAGTGTTCCATATGAGTGCCAAGTTTTGCTTCAAGAATCTGAGCAGCAACACAAATATTAAGAGTTAGCAAAATATAACAGTCTTATCAGTTTTAAACAGGTGGAGGTTTGGAAGAAAAAGGATCTTGGTTCAACATGCCTATTTCTTACAGTTAAGACTGGAAGTTCATTTTACATCTATGTCATTATTCAACTGACACAGAAAACATTTCTGATAATACTAAAAGTGAAAACTGACCACACCCTCAAATATTCTTTAAACAAGCTCATAAAGATACACAAACCCTCTGCAAATCTTTGTTTTATCTTTTTAGATCTCTTTTGATAGTAGGGAGACTGTAGTAGTATCCAGCCCCTCTAAAATCCATACATCTCAAGTCTCACATGGGAGTTGGATCTCCTGAGATCTCTACACCAAAGAGCTTTTACTAAAGGTCCAAACTGTTTAGGTATTCATTCTGTCCATGTTATTGAAGTTAACCTATCTAACCAACAAAAGAACAAACAAAATATGTAGCTCCCACAGGACTCCATTGCTAGAAGAGAAGCCTAAATTTTAGGATGTATCCAAGTAAGAGAATGATCTTTTTCTGACCTGCTTCTGTTTGCTTAAAACTCACATTTTAGTATTTATGGTATAAAAATTCTGAATTTCTTATTCTCATGCACCACTCCCACCACAGTAGAAGTATTTTTGATAATCAGTGTTACCTTCTGGAATCTGTGTCATGCTGACCATGGAAATAGTGAATCATGTTAGGTTTATGTATATATGTATGTCGTGGTTTAACCCCAGTCAGCAACTAAGCACCATGCAACCGTTTCCCCCTCCCCCTCCCAGTGGGGTGAGGAGGAGGAAAGGAAAGGAAAAAAAGTAAAACTCGTGGGTTGAGATAAGAACAGTTTAAGAACTAAAGTAAAATATAATACTAACAATAGTAATAATGAAATATAATAATAATAGTAATGAAAAGGAATACAGCAAAAAAAGGAAGGGGGGGGGGGGGGAACCAGTGATGCACGATGCAATTGTTCACCACCCACTGACCAATGCCCAGTTAGTTCCTGAGCCGCGATCCACGCCTCCTGGCCAACTCCCCCCTGTTTATATACTGGGTATGATGTTCCATGGTATGGAATACCCCTTTGGCTAGTTCAGGTCAGCTGCCCCGGCTATGCTCCCTCCCAGCTTCTTGCACACCTGCTTGCTGGCAGAGCATGGGAAACTGAAAAGTCCTTGGCTTAAGATAAGCGCTACTTAGCAACAACTAAAACATCAGAGTGTTATCAACATTATTCTTACACTAAATCCAAAACACAGCACTGTACCAGCTACTAAAAAGAAAGTTAACTCTGTCCCAACTGAAACCAGGACAATGTATGATAAATACATTGTGGTAAATATGATTCTTCAGTGTCTTGTCACCATTAATACATTTTTAATAGTGTGTCCAGCGGATAACAACGTTGCATAATGTGGCTCGTACATTATAATAGTCTGGTGACCTCTATAATGTTTTGATTTCATATTTTGCTTGCTTTTGCACCTATATAGAATGGTAAGGAGTCACTTCTGTGAAGATCTACGTGAAGATTTTTTTAAGTGATTTTACTTAGTAGATAAAATTAAATTTGCTTGACATAAGTGTGTTCTGTGACTCCATGTACTAAACCTGATTTTCTGCCTATTCAAATTGTAAAAATTGGATACCTCATTACTTTTGAAAAGTGCAACAAAAGAGGGTATTTACAGTTTATCACAGTTTCTTTGTTCAGACACTTTGTAGAAACAGAACTTTATTTTAGGCTTAATTTTTTTTGTTTAATTTTTAAACTTAAATGGAAAAGATACTTCTGATTTCCTGAGTTTCTATATACATCCTCTCTTGCTCTCTTTGTAACATGCACACATTTTGAGGTAAGTGTCAGAGGCATCGATTTTTCCCTCTAGGAGCACATCACTATCTTAATGATTGCCTGTCTAGCCGCTGATGAGAGTATTTTCCTTCTGCACTTAAAGAAACAAGTCTTATCCAAAGCCCACTGAAAGTGGTGAGAGTCATTTAAAATACTGTGTCTTTGAATACAAACCAAAGACAGATTTGCCTCCCAGGTTGCAACCTATCAATGCAACCTCAGCCTTAATGCTTTGAAGCACATATGAGGGAGTGAAAAGATTTTTTTTGTTGTTGTTGCACAAGCAAGGTATTTCTGAAAATAACTCTGAAATGCATTCCCCCTACCCCTACAAGATTTGTGAGATGATTTTGACTTTTTTTATATTATGACCATGCAGTATTGTGCATAAATGTTTTTACATCGTTCACTTCCTGACAGTACTACATTGTAATTAAAATAATGAAGTATATCTATTATTGTATAGCTGTACAAATAGAATACCTATGTTTCATTTATAGATATTTGCCAGGAGCTGATGTGACTTGTAGATTAATGAGTAAAACAGCAGTACCAAAATCTTTTAAATGTCTTGAAAACAATGCATTTTGTTGTCTTTTCTTCTCAGGGACCATATCTGTGAACACATTACGTACACCATATACTGCACCAGGGGAAAGTGAAATCCTTGACTTGGATGATGACTTGTACCTTGGAGGCTTACCAGAAAATAAAGCAGGCCTCGTCTTCCCAACAGAGGTGTGGACAGCACTTCTCAATTATGGATACGTCGGCTGCATTAGAGATTTATTTATTGATGGTCAAAGCAAAGATATTCGACAGATGGCTGAAATTCAAAGTACAGCTGGAGTAAAACCCTCATGCTCAAGAGAAACTGCAAAACCTTGCCTTAGCAACCCCTGTAAAAACAATGGTGTGTGCAGGGATGGGTGGAACAGATATGTTTGTGATTGCTCTGGTACGGGGTACCTTGGCAGATCATGCGAAAGAGGTAGGTTCCATGAGATGGCTGCATTTCTATTTTATAGAATCCTGCACAATGATTAAATATAGTAAAATAACATTAACTCTCCTGAGGCATAAAAAGTGTCCTTGATTTCACTTGATATGAGATGGAGCCCTGCTCTAGACTGAAAGAAGTAACTCTAGAGGAAAGATCTTAGGGGAATTTCTAAGATGCATGAAGAAGTATTAGTTGACTATGACAGAGAGTCAGTACTGCTAAGTGTCTCTTAAAATGTCTCCTTTTGTGTCTCATCATATGTTGCTGAGTTCTGAAAAGCTTTGTGAAAGTAATTTCAATTATTATTGCGTAACTAAACACTCACATTCCAATTCCAAACTGAGGTCTTGTTCTCTGCCTATTTATGTCAATACCACTGTGTAATTAAATTTACTTTTGAATTCCACAGTATCACTTAAATCAATGGCCAGAACTTCAGCCATGAGTCAAAGCAAAAGATTCAATGTAGGAATCTATATTTCTTACTTAACTTTTTTTTTAAAGTTCCTAGTACCCAAGGAAACAGTTTCTACTTATCTTAAATCACTGAGTATCTCTCTTGCCTAGAAAAGGTAGGTGTAAAGTTGACACACTCCGTTTATTTAATTGAAAAGGTGGATAGCAGCAAGGAAGACAGATGTTGAAGTTAGTTTATAGGAAGAAAACTCTGTAATTTATTTAAAATTACAGAGTACGCTAATAAAAGATTTTAATCTAAGTAGGAAAACAATAAAAAACATATTAATATTTTAGCTGTTTATTTTTATTCTCATTGGAATAGTAAATGTTTCAGTGCCAGAAGCTGTATTTTTTCATCTCACAATTGACACAGTACAGTTTCTCTTCAAGCAGAAATCTAAACCTAAAGCTTATTGGCTGAGAACATAAGTCCTTTCCATCTAGTTTGATTCATTTTTCTAGTTGGTAAAATGAAACAAAAACATGTTCTTTAAAAATAACAACCTGATGAATGTTTTAAGTTGTATGTAAATAGACATGTGCATTTATGTAGAATTAATATCATCGTATTATTAGCATTTGCAAGTAGGTTCTCAGTTTCTTCTGGTTTTTCTGTCTTATTTTTTGAATATACATGCCTGTGGCTCATGGCCACTTATTCTGAGATCTCCAGATTGTTCTGTTACTGGTGGAGTGAAGCTGGCAGAGGGCATAACCGAGCTGTCTGTTGCATTACAAAAGCCTTCAGTTAAACGTGTCTGGTATACCACCCTGTGGCAAAATTCTGCTATTACATATGGCAGAAGTAAAAATAGGATTTGCATTTTTTTCAACTTGAGAGCTAGGAAACATGCGTTAGAGACAAAAACGCATGCAGATCTGCAAAGAACTTAAAAGCAGGCTTCATCACAGCAATTTCTTATAACTATATTTGACAGGTAGCAATATTTTGTAAAGAAACTTTCATCTTTTTTATTTCGCATACTTTATTTTCAACCGTCTTCCAATATAGAGCTTGATTTTTCCCAGTGCATTCCCCTAGTGGGAACGGTCATACTATGGTGGTGGTGTTGGCTTCTCTACAATGGTATTTGGTTCTTGTCCAACAGAAATGTTTGGCAGTTCAGACAGTACGGGTTCATTTCCTCCTCTCAGGTTTCCCTCTCCAGAGGAAACTACACGGAAAGCAGATCTCTTTCCAGTAATATTCACATCCCAAATGATCATGCATTAATAAGATTATAGCTTTTGGGATTCTGAAAGCGACATGTTGGCATCCTACCACACAAAGTTGTTATAACTACTACCCATGTGCAGTAACTGATAAACTTTTGTATTTGGTGACATAAGCAACACAATTATAATTGTTCAAACTAATTTAAATAAAAAAAGGAACATGTTCATTTCAACAAACAATACAGTTTCACAAAGAAAAGAAAGCATTAGAATAAAATATGGGAGATTAAACAACTAAAATATTTAACTTTAAGTGATTTGAGGTATCTTCAGTAAACAAAAGCATGTAGCTACTTTTTAGTATCATCATTTATTTTTCATGCTATATCCCCTAAAATAGGAGTACTAACATCCATACGTGGCTGTATCATGTACAATACAGTATCTGAAATAATTTTGGTCAGCTTATCAGCACACAAAAAATGTGGAACACAACTCAGTTCTATTTTAATTTTAGTATACTTATAATTAATATTTTCTATATCCATGTGCTTTTTATCCTGTTGCAAGTTATTCTTGATTTTCTTCTTGATTTTCAGTAAGGTTAAACATCAGTATAATCTGTCTAATGGCTTTAGTAGATTACGGAAATTACAGCAGATGGACAGACAGATGTCACAGCAATATAATTTGGCTTCCTATCTTACTTTGATTGTGGATCACAATATGTGACGGCCTCTTGGCAAAGCCTTTTGCAGGTATATACTTTTGACTGGATGGCTAGCAACAACGCACAAGAGTAAATTCATCAGTGATAAAAAAAGTAGGCATGCAAAGAAAGTTTTATCAAAGTGACATTTCTGAGGAGAAAATATATTTAAATTAGAGTGTGTGTATAGATATCCACATTGTGCATGCACACACACCTGCGTACACACATATACATTAAATAAAGAAATATAGCTTTCATTCCTTGCATTATCTGTTGATGCTTTAAAATTTTTAAAAAAGGAAAATATAGGTGATATGATGATATATGGTATGAAGAATCATGTGTTCAAAATATTATAGTAATTCCATCTCTGACTTAAATTAACTAATTGGTCCTGTGTGTTAAAGTTCTAGCACCTTTGCAGTGTGGCTTAGGACCTCAGTCCTGAAATAATACCAATGTAGAAATCGGGGGCAATCTTTTCGACTTCTATTCACGTATTATCTAGTAACTAATGGCATATCAAGAATTGTTTCCATCAGATTGACGGAAAGGTTCCTTGCGATTCCCCAAGGCTGAAGCTTTGGGCCCAGATGAACTGAAGTAGCTGTCATAGAAAACACGGAAACAGTGCTTAGCTGAGTGTACGCCTGTGAACAGAACAAAAACTAAAAGTTTGAATTTGAATCAGTAGCCATCGATATCCCTGAATACTCACACAATTTATAGGAGTAAAATCATATATATCAGTGAGTGTTTTGAGGGATATTGTTGCTCTGCTTATAAATAAATAAAACGGGGCCAGAGAGCAAACCTGAATACTTTGATTACTGATGATCCAGATTGTTTACATACTTCCTGGCATGGCTCTGGACTGTATCATCTGTAACTTTCTGGGCAAAGTTTGTGTGTGATTTCACATACAGCAGACACAGAGGGTGATTTCATGCTTTAAAAACAGCGCTCTGGGCTGCAACACAGTCCTCATATTATTGAGACACTTTGAAACTAAAAAAGCAGGGAAAAAAATCAGTGATTCTGACTTCGAAACTTTAAAGGCACCACAAAGGATCCAGAGGAAATGATCCTGTTTTATTTAATAACGTACATGCAGTAAGCATCTGTACTTAACAAGCATCATGTTGTTAAAAACAACACAAACTTGACTGCAAAACTTACGAGGAAGGCCACTGAAATTCAAATGCCTAGTCCATACTTCTTTCACTTTAATTTAAATAAGCTGTGAATTGAAGAATAGCATCTATTCGGAAAATTCTCTTTCTCCCCATAAATATCTGGCTGAGCATTTCTGAGGGTAGAAACAGGTGTAGGAAAGCTTCCAGAAGAGTAGGTGCCTCAGTCTCTTCAGCAAGTTAGGTAATCCCAGCCCAAGTGAAAATTAAGGTCCTGAATTTCCTCTCATATCAGTACTAGTCTGTGCATCCTTGGTGACAGGCACAGAGCTGATTGAAGTAGTATATATATAGGAAGGAAGAGTATCCAGCCCTGGAGATTTTAATCAGAAACAAATTGAAGAAAAAAAACGGAGAGGGGAACTGAACCCTTCAGTGGTTTTTTTTGGTTTTTGGTTCATTTGGGTGTTTGGTTTGGCTGGTTGGTTTTTAGCACAGAAGCAGCAAGGGTTTTTAATTGTCAGGTTTATAAAAATATCAAAGAAAGAATGTATAAAATAATTTCTATCAATCTCTGAATTATATCTTACTGTTTATTTCTTGTTAATAACTCTACTGCATGCACTTATTTGCTGCCACAAAAAATTGTCAGTAATGTCTTATAAGGGTTTTCTGCTATTTTTCTTTTCAATGCTATGCTTCCAACACTGAAGTGGTAGTAAAATTATTATTCCCTGCCGTGGACACTCTGATTCTTTTAATGAATAGCACATTCTGAGCTAAACTTATGATCTATTAGCATTTAATCTAATAATTAAGAGGAAGCTGAACAAGAGAAAAGAGACCTTCTGCCAACACTTATGTGAGAACAGTTAGCAGTGTAGATATCAAAGAAAGATGAGACACATACCCCTTTGAAATTAGTTGGTCCAAAGCAAAAAAAGGAAAAGTTGGAGGCAAAAATTAATACTTACTTTTAGCCAAAATGTTCCTTTGTAGTTTGCATAACTGGTGTAAACCCCCACTGCATTTCTTCATTCAGATCACCATCTTACTGACCAGGCCTTGTAAATTAACAATCCATTCTGGACAACTGAAGTAACTGCAGGATGGAAACATTTCCATTAAACAGCTGAACAATCTCTAGTTCTAAGAAAATCAAAACAAAACAAGCCTTTTTTTATTTCATCTTGAAAACTGTTTTTTCCTACTGTCTGAAAAACAAATTTCTCTGTGAATGTATGCCACCAAGCATAATGATAGGGTAATAAGGCATTGTCACAAAGCATTAAAAGGCAGACACCAGTAAGGGAAGAGGGAACTCCTCGTTCTGTCAAAGGTCTCATACGTGTACAGCCAAGACAACAGAACGTGGAAGTTTGCAGAACTGAGCGCAATGCTGAGTCAAGTGGAAGAGATGCTGAGTTGAATAGATGATTCACATGGCAAAATCCAGCTTGCCATCCTTAGAGAGGAACACAATATTGACAAAATATCATTCAACCTTCTTAATATAGCAATCATTTAATAATGGCTTAACAACAAAAGTTTTTCCTAACAACACTTGTACCAGGAGACTCATTTCAAGTGAGTAAACTGAACATAGTTGTATTTTTTATTTTAGGAATATGTAGTGTCTCCAATCTTCAGTTACGACTCTCAGGGCAGTGCTAAATCTCCTTTGATCAAATCATCCCTGCTTCCTGCCAGTTTTGTGGTGTGTTTTTTTGGTTTTCTTTTGTTTTTTGGTTTTTTTTTTCCTGTGATGCCTTTGTGTTTAGAAAGCCTGTGACTTGGACCTCCCCATACTGAAAGGAGCTAGTTGACATGAGGGTGTTTTCTCATTGCCCCAGAGCTTTTAAGTCATTTGATCTTCTGTTCAGTCTCCTTGGTCTGTTCTTGGAACATCTGTTTCCAAAATAACTGGCACAGTATGGTTTAGGAGGATTGAGTATCTAATCACATCAGGTCTGTTCACCATGATGTTAAATACTCACAGGTCATCTCTGATTAAATTAAGACAGTTCCTTCTCTCCTTTTTCTGTAATTTTCTAAAAGATTGAATAATTATAGGAAAGCTGGCAAACAGTACCAGTGCTGATTCTGACAACTTTCTTTTACATTATCATAAGATAATTTATTAGCAACAGACCCCTAGAGTTGTTGAATGCTGTTCATCCTATAACATCTGATTTTGCTCAGTTTATGAAAACCTTGAATACTATTAATGTGTCTTTTTAATAGACAATATAAAATACCTTTTATTTTTTCTTATGTTAGCATGTAACTAAACTTTTACAGACTTCTTTTAATTATCTAAATCATGTTTACCTTGATATAAAGATCTTGAGAGCTTTTCATGCACAGACTAGACAGCTAGTTATAAGAATGAATTGTAAGCCCCTGTTTGCCCCCCACCTCCTCAAAAAAACAAAACAAAACAAACACACAAACAAACAAACACCAAACCAAAAACCCCAAACCAAACAATCAAAAAACCAAATCACCTCCCACTGAAAACTCTTTCACTTGATATCTTTTATCAGGCTGGTAAGTTAAGTATTTAATCTGCTTCACAAAAGAATTTTAGGTTTAGAATATGCTGAAAACATTATTACCTGCATAGTTAGAAATCATCAAGCCTGTATAATGTATTCTTCTAACCTGTTATGTCTAATGACTTTCACGCCAGTATTAGTAGTCCATTTTTTCCAAAATCAAACTGTTTGCTTCTAACTTGTATTGAGGAAGTGTGGAATTATTAATGAACATACCATCTATCACTTTTGCCTCCAATATGCTCACAGAATTAGTGGAACTTTTTGTCCTTCCATGGACCGTGTAGGCTGGAAGTCTCAAAGAGCTTATCTATCTTTAACAGTATACAAGATATGCAATGGACAGTTTTGACAAACTGTCATAAGTATTGAAGTTTAAAAAAAAATTCTAACACTGCTTTAGTTACGATACTGATTAAACATAGTATCAGTAGTATCAGTCCTTGAAAATATTATTGCCTGTGGGACCACAATACACCTTTGCTGTAGATAAGTGTCTCCATTATACTGCAGCAAAATGAAGCATAGAGAAGCTTCTTGTAGGTGTTTTCTGCTGTCTTCTCTTTCTGCCTGTTGCTCTTTTGGCCTGTTATTGGGCAAGTACCTGATATTTTTTTCAGTGAGTTGAGGTGCCCTCAGGATTGTGTCTCTTTCTAAGAAAGATTCTGTAGCATCCTGTTTAGACCTCATCATCACTTCAACAATTTCTAAGATTGAGAGTTTTTGAGTGGGTTAAAGAATGTTGGAGATGCATGGAAGAAGTTGGTCTCTAGTGAATTAGTGGTAGGTAAATAATCAGATGTTCATAAAATGGGGCACATTCAGATAGTATATTTTGTCATTCAGGTAGTGGTTTTAGTTATGTAGTATGATTAGTTTTGTATGTTACTAGGGAACCTACTGAAATTCCTGGTGGTCTGCCCACTGACTATTGGCTTGGGGTAAAGGATATTGCTCGTTCACTACTTCTTCCACCAGTGTCAATGAGTCTAAGAGCTGTTTCCAAAGCCTGTGGCAGTGAACTGGCTACAATGCTTGACCATCCTGCAAAAAATTACTTCTTAATACATTTCAGAAACACATGTCCTTTGCTTTCTAGGAACTGCTGTGCCTTCCTGTGAGCAGAAATGCAGTCTTTCTGCTACCTTTCTCGTTACCAGCCTGGAGGCTGGGAAAAGACGACTTGTGGCTGGTTGCTCTGGGGTCTAACAGACTGTGACCGCTCTGTGCCAGAGCCGCTCGCCAGGAGGGTTTCCTGTAATGTCTGAAAGTGACAGTTACTTGCTTGTCTCAGGGGTTTTAAGATCTTACCCTCAATACGCCAAGTCTAGTCTCGAGCCTCTTGTTGAGGCTGTCATAATGTTCGTACGCAGGTTTTTGATTCTATCATACTGCAGTCATGGTCATGAAGCAATCTGCACTCAATTCAAACCATGCTGGGGATATTTACCCGTTTCAGGTGGCTTTTTGCTAACTGGATGATAATTGTAACTGGTAGTAGCAATACTGATAGGTTTACATATGAAGTATCCTAAGGTAATTATCTAGGTGAACGACAGTCAGACATGACCTTTTAATAGCCTGTAAGGTTTACCTGAATATCTTTTACTGGCTTTGACCTATTTTGAGTAGTACAGGCCTAGTCTCGCAAGCATTTCTTTACATGTGGTTTTACCCATCTGCTTGAAGATGCATACGTGAATGGCTGGTTCATTAAAGAGCGATTTAGTTTGTTTAAAAAGCACCAAAATATGCCACTTAAAAAAAACCCAACAAATTAAAACCTAACAAAAAAACGAAACCCAACTTTGCTTATGTTCCCCAGTAATAATAGTGATATGTAATACGTAATTTTTCTGTGTCATACTGAGTGAATATTCATTTACCATCTTCTCTTTGAGCAGTTTCAGTAAATACAATGTAAGTCTTTAATAACTGATTTTCTCCTTTGTGTTTTCAGAGGCAACAATTTTAAGCTATGATGGAAGTATGTTTATGAAAATACAGCTCCCTGTTGTGATGCATACAGAGGCCGAAGATGTTTCTTTACGGTTCAGGTCTCAGCGAGCTTATGGCATTTTAATGGCAACTACTTCTAGGGAATCTGCAGATACTCTTCGTTTAGAGTTGGATGCAGGACGAGTTAAACTAACGGTCAACCTAGGTAACAAACTCTTCCTCCAAGAAATTAACATTTTCTTTACATTTTTCTTTTTGCTTGCAAACATTTATGAAACAGCCTGTTTTAACATTAAAAGTAAACTGAAATTATATACAAACACATGTCAATGCAACATTTGCATATGTACATACACACACAAATACATACCCATTATTATATTTTATTTTGTTTTCTTTTGCATTTTTGTATTCTTTATATAGTCTTAACATAATCCATCACAATATTTTTGTACTATTGTGTATTCTAAAAAGAGAAGACTAGTTCATCAGTGGTATTTTTGGGCTAAATTATTATTCTTCATTGTGGAAGATTGGTCTCCCTCCACAACTTCTTCACAGTAGCAGTTCCACAATTTAAAAGTGCAAGCAGAAACAACGTGTATGTAGGTCAGTTTAATTTTACCTTCACCAATCCATGTACAATATGCAAATGTATCAAAGAATTTCTAGTTTCAACACTGAAAATGTTGCAGTTAGATATTCCCACTGATGGATTTCTTGGTCTCCTTTTTTTAGGTGTCAAATCTATAGTAAATCCATCTCCTCTTTTTTAAACAATTCTGTAGCGGTATTTTTGTAGTATCGAACGATAACACAACCCTTCAATGCCCAAAGACTGCGGCCCTCAGCAAACAGCCGTGTGAACACAGGAGGCACAAGCCCTTTTACAGAAAAAAAATTGGTTTCCTGGTTTGAAATATGATGGACAAAATGTTAGGTTATGGTTTTGTCTAGTTGAAAAAAAAGTAAATAAATAAAAGCACTTCTGCCATGCTTACGAATAAGTCCAAGTCAGGACCTGAAAGAGAACAGAAGTACACTCAGGAAAACGCACATTCAGTGCTGTCGTTGCTGTTCAGTGGAATGCTATTTTTAAAGGGAATTAAGTATTTTATTGTTTAAATCGCAGATAAAATTATTTCCAGAAACCATGGGGGGGGGGGGGGGGGGGGGGGGGGGATAAAAAAGAAAATAACCACCTAACCCTCCGCTTTGTAAAAGTGTTGCTCACTGAGATACTGTCCCGGTGTTCAGACTTCGGAAGGCAGAAGGAGAAGCGAAGGGTTTCCTTGTTCACTCTTCTCTTACAGTCCCCTCTAGTGCCGAGCCGGGGCTCCTGCAGGCTGCGGGCCGCCCCCGGCGCCGAGCGGCGGCGCGGAGCCTCCCTCCCGCGGGAGCGCTTTCTGTAAAAGGGGATGTGCGGGTGCTGGTCCTTGGCTGTTTGCAACCACTTTTCTGATGCGGTTGACGACACATGACAAACTCAGCTATATGGAAACAAAATCTAGGTTTGATGGTATATATGTTCCTCAAAGGTATAAACCAGGAGTAGCTGTACAAACCAAGTAGCGTGGCGTAGATTTTTTTACAGTAATAAACGCAGGTAGCCAAGCAGAGGATCCTGCCACAGATCAGGTCATTCTCTTTATATACAAAACACCACCCTCTGTCAGTTTTTGCCTACTTCTGTAGTTCAAGAAAGTAAATAAATCCATGCCCTAGTGATATTGTTTCTTCCTCCAACACTGCTCCATTTTTTTTCCTTTTTTTTTTTTTATCAGGCAAGGAAATCTGAAAATAGACAGGATTCTCTAATTATCAGTGTTTCTAAATATGTGGTCATTTTCGGTATATTAATATAGCTTTAAATGTAATCACTGTTCATTTCTTAAGTCTATACATTAAGAAAATGTAAACCCACAAAACCTTATTTATAGGCCTGGGTAATGAGCTTTGTATTTTACGACTTAGTTTTTGAAGATCAGCCTTTGAGGTATACTATACACAAGTTGTCCAAGATGTCTGATTGTGGCCTGGCTTGCTCTATGACCCATTGTGACGGAGCACTTTCTAATTGCATTGAGAGAAATTACCTGTTCTTTCACAGATGGGGAGAAAGTTGCAGCCTGCCTCAGTTAAGCATCTTTGACATTTAATCCTGATTTTTCACTTAGATTTGTCACCATGTAGCTTTGTTTGAAATTGGCCATTTTTACCCTATTTGTCGTTTCTATTTATAAAGATTTATCGCAGTATATCTGGGTTATAACAGTATGTAAAGACTGATGATATGGAGTGGCCATATTTGCATGTGTCTGTCCCCGGAAGGGTGGACTGTGATTTTATTGGATGTCTGCAGCTATTACCTTGAAGGATAAATTTTCATTTTTCATCTATTCTTCCCCATCTAGACTGTATCAGGATTAACTGTAATTCCAGTAAGTGCCTATTCAAACTTTTTAAAATGTTATTCCACCATTATAAAATATGCAAACTAGATGAAAAAGATTGTGGACAGCTTGCAAGCGCTTGATAATTTATTAATGAAATGTGATGATTCATTATTGTTGTGTAAAAAGTCATCATATACTCTAGTGTGTATTTTTTTTCCTTCCCATAGGATATAACTTTTAACTAGAATATTAAAAAAGGAAGTATTCTACAGGTTGTAAACATACATAGAGGAAATAGTACCTGTAGTACTGTATTATTCTAGATGGGCTATTTTATTTACAGTAGCCATAGAATTTTTGAACCAGCATTTCTGATAAGCTGTCACATATTTTCCCCTGCGTCCTCCTAGTTTTCTTGACATTTTATCTCCAACTTGTGGTGACACCGTTGGAACATAATTGTCCGTAGCACAAGAATTTCTCTTTTATAATCCTCCTAGACAATTAGCTGTATTTACTGGCTGCTTATAACACAATTGATTTTGCTCAATCTTTGTTTTATGGAAATATAATACACTACAATAAGGATATTATTACGTCTGAGAATAACCATATTTCTATGATGATTTTTTACACTCTAATCATGTAAAAAACCTTAAATTGAACAATTTTTCTCTGTGATATGCATGTTTATGAAACAGAGGGAAACATTTGCCAGATGAATGGACTAAATTTTAACTTCTCTGATATTATTTGGATTAAGAGGCTATATTCTGAAAGGAGAAAAAGGACTGTGATTTTATTTTGAGTCTGTGGAATTCCTGAATGGTGTCAACAAAATTATTGATAGTAAGTATGGTAGATTTGAGTTTTGGGTTGTTGTTTCTTTCCCTTCCTAACAGGTTTTGCAGGCCAGAGGACTGGCTTTATGCAAATAGAAACAAAGCTAAACAACAAACTGCGTAGGTAGAATTTGTAGTTGTTAATAGTTTCCCAAAAGACATTAACATAACATTCCATAATAGTTTTATAATCCACAAAGAAAAATAGAGAACTGCAGTTATTTATAATGTGTCATCTGCTAATAGATTTTTTCAATGAGCAGCTTTACAAGACAAAAATACAGCATTTGTATTAAAAAGCAAAGTTTTCTTGGGGCAAGTTTTTAATCTAAACCATACTTAAATCCAGACAGACTTTTCACTACAGTAAAGGAAATGCTTGTAAGCACCAAGGCATAAAGATAGCTTTCTCATATTAAAAAAAAAAAAAAAAAGTTGTCAGTTATAAAAACAAATATTTCCACTTGACAAAAATATCCATTGTCCATTGCCAAAATGTATAAGACCATGAAAAATCTCAGAAATGTTTTGTTGGTCTGTCACAGGACACTATTGTTTTCTTCTGATGAAGTCCCAATTAGAAAAAGATTTCCAAGTCTAAGACAAGGAGTTTTTTGAGCAGAAACGTAATGAGTTTGCCTGCTGCTGCTAAATTCCTTTTTCCCTAGGAAAAGCAATATTGCTTTTTTCTTAACTTTCTTAATAAAATTAGAAAATCCCTCTGAAAAGGGAATTACTAGCATAGAAAAAAATTAGTAATAAAGCCACAATACAATAAGTGTTTTGGTTTTTTAGTCTCTTTTGGACAAAATGAGGTGTCATAAAAATAAATTAAAAGTATTTCTAGGTTCCATTTTTAAGCAAGTTTTGGATCAAAAGAGAACCTGCAAATACAGAGTAAGTAATAAGCCTCCAATTAGTGGATTGTAAAAAGGAGAAATAGATGTACTGAATTAAATTAGCAGTTATGAGTTCATCTTGGTCTCATACAGAAGCAGAATAACCTCTCTACAAAATATCCTTGGTATCAAATACTCATAAGTTATTTTTCTTCACAGTTTGTTTATAGCCTTTTTGTTACTAGAAATGAACTTTCATGATTAGTTCCATCTCCCTTTGGTGCTTGTGTACTGAACAGGTTTTTGTGAGCTTTCTGTATGGTAAGTACTACAATGCTTTCTTATCAGCCCTCACTGTAGTTTTTCAACAACCAGATAACATTTCATGAGCAATTTCTGTGTTTTAATTTTTAGATTATGAAGAATTATACTCTAAGCAGTCCTTAGAAAATGTTTGCTTATTAGACAATATAATGGATTTTAGTGGAACACAAACAATTTGTTTCAAAGCAACAGCATCCAGAACTTGAATCTTAATTTGCTAAACATTGTAATAGTTCAGTGCCTGTCTCTTTGGGTCTACTGAGAGATGGATGTATATCAATCCTGGTTTTATATTGATAGAAGTAAATCTGGTTTTCATGTTTGAGAAATGTTTTTCAGATTTTCCCATTTCTGTTGCTTAGAAGTTAGTCATCTTAATATAATTTCACTGTTGGGACTGACATACTATTTATTATAGCTAGACTAGTAACAGAGTTAAAGTCAGGATGAAGCTATCTGGTTTGAATTTGGAGAGACAGCTTTAAAAAAAATGTAAACCCAAACATATAAAAAAATTGGTGTTTTGCTTGAGAGAAGAAAAGGAAAATGAATGTAAGCACCTTATTTCCTACAGTGAATTACAAACATAGTGAATAAAATATTGCACTTCCTCCTCCTGTTTTCCCTTGAGTGCAGCCTGAAACCTGTCTTCTGCTCATAGCAGATCAAATGACCAGCTGTTGGCTGGTCAGAGCTGAGATTTTGGTAGCAATTTGTTCTACACTTTGTCGTGACTTCACCTTTAGCTAATGTCCTGTGTTGCAGAAGAGGTGGCATTTTGTGGTCTTCCTTGTTTGATACACAGACTTTTTTAAAATTTCAGAATGTTAATCAGATGTCAGGTCGCTACTGAGCTTGTGTCTCATTAACAATATCATGGAGACTGTTCACTTCATGCCATTTTTATGGAAATGAGTGGCATACTAAAGTCAAACCTTTTTTTTTGTGCTAGGTTAGAAGATTGGTACCTTTATAAAACCTTACACTACTAGAAATTCTGTCTCATGTCAATCAGAAAAAAAACATTGCTGAAATGTTGGTTTTGTACATCCTTAAATCACTTCATTGTGTTCTTCAGACCTGCAAGTTTACAAAACAAAACTGTCTGTCAGGCAGTGAAATAAATGGTACTGCAGGTAATAATCTACTGCAGGTATATTTAGGTTGATGTTGAGGCTGACATCAGGAGAAAGGGGAAAACTTAAGTTATGAACAGAAACAGCTACTATGGTTTCAGTATTAGTTTTCATAGACTGAGGAATTCATTTGAAAATAAGATTGAGGTGAACAATGTTGGTTCAAATAACACGAATGTGCAGCATTTCTTGGCACTAGTCGTTCTGTAAAAATCACTAATTTGATTGCTATACAGCTCTTATACATTATATACAAAATTGATGAACTAATCCTTAAAAATTGCCTGAGGAGAAATGCTAAAAAAATAAAATAAATACATTTCTCGCTTTCAGGGAGGGAAGTAATTGCTACCTTTTAATTGCAGACTGTAAAGCATAAGTTACAAACATCAGTGAATCCTATTGAATTTATGGGATTTTAATCTAGTATTAGAGACAGAACTTCATCCCATAAAATTTACATGGCAGATCAATAACAGTTTTTGAATGACCTGTGAACAAATACAGTTGTACTATATTTCCATATTTTTCACTGCTGCAATGTTAAGGGCTATTATCTTGACTTAATTTAAATTCCCTTTTTTCCAGTTTTAATGCTTCCAAAACACTAGCATCTGAAAAATTCCAGGTATCTGTAACTCTAGAGGCTGCTGGTTTTTATGGGCAATATACTTTTTTCACAGGCATGTGCTGTCTTACATGTTATTTCATCTTTTGTGGTTTTTTTGCATTGCTATCATTTCTGAAAATAAATTGTCTACATTTTTATATGAGTCAGCAGAGTAGGACCATAGGATTTTTATTAATTGATACATTACGCAAATAATAATGTTAATGGTTAACAGGTAAATAGCTGGCGCTCATTTCTGAATCTGATACTTTTGTTCAATATGAAAAGATACAGGATAATACTTTTTTTGAATGCTGCTGTGAAAGATTGCTCAACTAGTGGCACACGGTGGAGGAGTGATTTAGGACAGTTCTCTGGTACACAGTTTTGCTTCTGTAGGCAATAATTCATAGAGTAATCCCACTGAATTCAGTTATACTCAAATGTAGGACTGTCATAAGAAATGAATAAGAATTGCAGAATGTTCGGAAGCAGGGAACAGAGTACTGTGGCAGTATACATATATACTGTTCCCTAAGGAATGTATCAACCAGCTTTGCTAGCTGGGTGTCCACCTTTTCAAATTAGGAACAATTTCCTGGGCTTTGGGGCTTTTCTGTTTATCTGTCCAGTGAAGTGCCCCTTAACTTGTTGTATTTGCATGCACCCTTCCTTCTGTGTCTACCTAGTTCTTCATCCATTCTCTGTATCCTCTTTTTTCTCTCATTTTCTCACTCCATTTTATTTCTCTGTTTTTCCCTATAATCCTTAATTTTTTTCCTTGTTTTGTACATCCGTCCTTTTAAAACTTTGCTATTCTTCAGATGTGCACATTACAGATGATTTAATTATTCTGTTTGGAATATGTAACATCTGTTACTGAAGCATTTTTTCTTGTCAAGGTATCCTACAAATCCAGAGCATGACAAGGAGCTATGTCAGGTTATTGGTAAATAACAGGAGAATTACATGTATTGGAGAACCAAAAATGGCCTTCATTTACAGTGTATTTTCAGTTTGCACATAGATTGTAAGCAGCAGGAAAGCTTAAATGAAGACTGTACATCCTTTTGAAAGCTACTGCTTGTAAAAATGCATTTTGTTGCAAAGTCCAGAGTCTTCAGCTGTGCTCTTATGGATATTGCAAAATCTACTGTGATGAGCAAATCACTAATACATTTCCATGCATTAACTTCTCACTATCTGGTGAAAAAAATTATTAGAATATATTATTTGCTCCTTTGTTGTTGTTGTTGGCAGTAGAAAATCATTAAAATGATGCAATAATGTAGCTCCCCCCAAAATGTAAGATTTTGTATTTGGCCTGTTTTCTTACACAGTGCTTATGACTTGTGTGAGGTGGTTTTGATCTTTTTCTCATTCAGTATGGCTGACAGCCTGCTAAAAATATGTAAAAGAGCTTTACCATAGAGGACATACAGCAAATCAGCAGGGTACTTTCACTGCAAGTTCAGTGAGGGACTCCCCTCTGTTTGGGGTGTAAAGTTTGAAATAATTATAAATAATTCTTTTAAAGCTTTGGCTATACTTTGCAAGTTTAGAACAGGGGGGTTTTTTGATTCCTTCTCATTCAGCAATATCACTCTAAAGACCTCTTTTCACATGATTTCCTGATAAACAGGATCTGCTGCTGTGCAACAAAACTGCAAACATATGTGACCCTTTTCAGTCAAGTTCTGATTATGATCTAGTTGCTAATAGAAACCTTCATTTGAATCTAATAAAAGGAAACAGGTTGAAAGACACACAAAAAAGGAAAACTGCTTCTTTACTCAGAGCCTCTCACTGGAGTCCTTAGTACTTAGTCCTGAAGCTGCACTAATACCATCCTGTATCTTGTTTCAGGCACTCTGTTGTGAATTGAGGTTGAAAACAGCTAGGCTAGCGAAAAAAGTTCAGGTTTGAATGCAAAATAGCCTGTATAAACGTAATCAAGAGTTCTAAAGTAGTTAAGGGACAGCCCATAATTTATTCTGTACAGCCACAGAAGCCACTTAGGAGAGTGCCGTCTGATTCCTCATTCTCTGTTAAATATAGGGTGAAAAGAAGTGATGCTGCACAGGTTATGCCATGTAAGCCCATCATATTAATTGGCTTACTGGAGGTGTGATGGCAAAGCCATTCACCTCTTCCTGCAGTCTACCTGCCCACCTGCTCTGGAGAAAAGTAGTAGCTGTTTCCCCTCACTTGTAACCTGCTTCTGCTCTTTGGGAGCACCTAGGGCAAGGTCTATGACTTGGCTTTTCTTATGAAAAGTCATAAATATGCGGTAGGCATTTCCTAGATGCTGATAGATGTTAACACTCAAAAATATTTTTGAGAAAGTCATCTCTGCTCCTTGAATGGTAGGAGTAACTTAGCTGAGAATGCAAAGGGAACCAGCAGGGCCACTGCTGATCATTTTTTCAAATGCTCTGTATACCATTCTTTGGGGTTTGTGCTGCAGAATTTCATTTGTGTTTTAAAAAGTTTTTCATTTACATCAAAATTGTATTCTTCTAACCCTGTCTGCTGGTCCTGCTTTTGCATTGCCTGTTGCTTTGCTGCCAGCACAGATGTTCAAGCATCCATGTGGTGAATTTGACTGTGACCCATTAACAAAATTGTTAATTTTAACTTGCTGCAGTTTTCTGAGCAGTTTTATCACATGACACATATGGACACCTGCTGTAGAATAAAACAGGAGAGGGGGGAGGCAGGAATGGTGTGGAGGCAGTAGAACAACCACCTCTGGTAGAGAAAGTGGATTGCTTTTTTCAGCAATACAGACTTATGCTGTCCCAAAGTGAATTCAGTCTGGCCTGTATCTAAGCAAGAACATCCTGGAAAAACACATGTTATTTACAGAAGGGTAAAAACATCACTTCTTGAGATGTGGAATGCTTAATCTGTATCAGTTAAGGAAGAGATATTTCAGACATCTGAAGGGAAATGTTGGAAGGGTTTCTGAGTAAATGTCTGCCTCTTCAGTTATATACATCACAATTATTTTCCTTCTCTCCTGAATTTGGCTCATAAAACAAGCTGTAAGTTGAACCTAGGAAATATCTGAGGCCCAGTTTTAGGGAGTTTCAAGACTGAGGAAAAGCCATTAAGTATCAAGAAGAGGATACGTGTTAGGAGATGCCAGCTGAGGGGATGCTGTGCTTTTTGGCCATTCACATAAGATAACAAAGGCTTGCAATCTGTTTTGTGTTGTGGCCTTTTGTGAAATTTCATATGGATGTAGTTTGGCTTGAGAGGATTCTGAGAAGGTAACAGTGAAGGTATATTGGACTTCTGAGTGTGAGCTCTCACCTTTAATGGGTGATTTAAAAAAAAATCAGTCTTGTGATATACCGATTTCTCAGCTGAAATGTATGCTTTGGTAAATACAAATCTTGCAGGGAAATACTCAAGATAGCTAAAGGGCAGGCATTTTTACCGCTTCCTTATCCAGTTATAGTTGTTAAAAGAAAAAAAAAAATTAGAAACTTGAGCTAATAAAGGACATACGAAAATTTGAATCAACTAGCTAATTATAAAATCTTGAAGAGTCTTGCACATGTATAATTTGTCAATGCCAGTGATGAGGCACCCATAAGTTCCCCTCTAGCTCAGGCCTGAACCTGCTTAGCTGGAGCATGGGAGAGAATTATCATATTAATATAGCAAACAAAAGCTCAAACCTTCATTGAAGTGAAAAATAAGGGCTTTAGATTTGCTGGCTGACCATTTAAGGGTCTATCATATTTCCTTTCTCCCTACTGACAAAGCTTTCAAGGTCAGCTGCTGGGGACTGAAGGCTTTGCTCTATCAATGCTTCCAGCCTACATGAAGGACAGCAATAAAGTTTATTTCCATGCCTGCATTCTACTTGCTGTTTATAAAACCTCATCTGTGTTTGCTTTTTCTTAGCTAGCAGAGGGGAAAATTGCCATTAGTCTTCTGGCAGACTGTCAATAAAATATCATTTCAAGTTCTCTTACTAGAAAACAGATGTTTTTCTTTTTTGTGTGTATGCTTCTTTCTTTTCACTCTTTTCATCCATCTTATTTTTAAGTCCCACATTCTACTTATGGTACTTTAAAGATATAACAGATTGAATGGGAACCTCAGTAATCAAATATATAATAGTAGCGTATCTGTGGCTTTCTCAAGGCACAGTGGTGTGCTCTGCAATAGCCAAACACAGTAAAAAAGGCAACAGTAAAAGCTTAAACATATTGTTATTTAAGTGAATTTGAAAATTCATACAATAAGGATAGTTGCCCTAATTGGTGGTGAAAAAATCATTAGGTTAATGTTCAGATAAATACTTGCTTTTTTAGCACTACCACATAAATGTTTTCAGAAACTTCTGTAAGATTGCTGAAAAGTGGTATTGTGTGTATTTTAGTGTATAGTTCAATTTTACAAGGTCAGGTAGAGATAGTTTTCAATTTAGTGTATATGTGGGGCTATATGAGTCAGGGCCATGGTGTGGTTATATATCATCTGGCTCTGAGCATTGGTATGCTGCCAAGGTGTTACCAGCAGAGCCCAAGGGGCATGGTCTGGAATTGACTGAAGTTGTTCCCTCTGAACCTTCAGCTTGAACTCTTAAAGGGGAGTGGGGAGCAGGAGATCCTCCAAAATACTAAATATGACAAGAGGACTCTTGGAGGATAGGAAAGCCAAGATTGCTACAAGCATGTAACCTCTCATTTTACCAATAGGGACAAAGCATCCTCCAGGATGTGTTAGATCTATAAGAATAGACGGTCTTGAATTAATTAATCCTGGTTTATATGCAAGGGAGTTGTGTGTGTCTAGCTCATACTGGTCCTATCAAATCTTTCATAAAAGGACTTTTCAGAAGAAGTAGACTAGGCCTTTCTACTATTTTAATGGGAAGAAGCAGTAGAAAATAAGTTTTTCATGTATAGCAGGTCCTAAATTTCTCTTATTTTACTTTTATGTTTTTCTCATTTAGCTTTTGAGAAGTAAGATGACTTATTCACATTTCAGGACTGGTGATTTAAATTATCACAATTTTTTGCGTGACAAAGTGGGTGTTACAGTCTAATCTTGTGGGGATATTGAGGAGTACTGTTCTAATCAGTAGCAGCAAAGCAATTGAACACTATTTTCTTCTGGAGAAGAATATATAAAAGCTAGTGTAACATTATTCATATTAGTGAACTGGGCTGCAATGGTAGTCATTTCACAGTAAAGCTCTGCTATCAACTGGTCCCACAGGAATCTCTACTGATATATTCATAAATGATTGAGAGAAAAGGAGGAACACTGAGATGATATTATTTGCAGATGCAATAAGATTATTTAGGAAAATCAAATGAAAAGCTGCATGTGAGGGTTTTCTGAAGGGTTTCAAAACGCTGAATGACTGGATAGTAAAATGGTAGGTGGAATTAAATATCAATACGTACGAAGTAATTCATACTAGAAAAAGTAACCTTAATTATGCAAGCACAGCAATGGGGTCTGTTAGCACTGAGCTGAAGAAATTGTGCAGTCATGTAAATAGCTCTTGTAAAACAGTTCAGCGCTCAGAAGTGACCAGAAATCCCAAAGGATGTTAGTAACTATGGGGAAAGGAAGTAAGACCAGAATAAAAAACAGCATTATGCTATTGTACAGTCATTGTTTATCCACATCTTGAATGCTGCATGTGTTTTTAGTTTCTGTTCCTCGTGATGAGCTTAAATAGGAAAAATACAGTGCACTGCAACAGGGAGGATTCCAAGTATGGATTGGCTTTTCTACATGGAGGAGCTAGGAAAAAAACGATACCTGAGAGAATATATTTTTGTAAAGATATGATTATACAGCCATAAGAAGCATCAAGAAGTTAATAAGTAGTATGAAACTGAAATACATCAAGGACTTTTTGTGATAAAGTAGTTTCTGTAGCTCCAGTAGTCCCTAATGTGTTAGTCATTGGAAGCTGTGACTGTGTTAGAATAGTAATTACTATAGAGTGGCCCTGCTTTTCTTAGCTGCTGTTGAAAGCACAATGCTGGGCTAGCTGGACTTCCAGTCTCGCCTGGCAAGGCCACCCTCGTGTTCCTAAACAGATTTTTTTTTTTTTTTTTTAATGGAACAGAAGTTTGTCATTGTTATTAAAGTTGATGATCTAGATGCAGCCTTAGCTCAGAAAGTCTGTAAACTACTAGCTGCTAGAAGCTGGCAGCAAATAGTTAGGGGAAAGTCCCTTAATTTTGTTTCTTTCCTCTCTAAACATCAATTGCTGGTCATTGTCAAAGGCAGAATGCAAGACAATAAAGAACTCAGGTGTAACATTCAGTATAGCAGTTTTTGTCTTAAGCACCATTTCCCCTCTTATTTTGCAGCTTCTTTTCCTAATCATTTTACCACTGGTTTATACCCTATATTCAGAGCAAACAGGGAATTGCTAGTGAAAGTAATATATAAATCTACCATCAGCTGGGTTGCATACAGTCATTCTAAACTTTGTAATCAGATTCTATGAAAATTAGAGTATTACCACACAGATGGCAGCAGATCACACAAGCGAATTTTTCAATAAATTCTCAAAAAAATTCATTCCTAGTTAACTGACAAAGCCAGTCAAATTAGGATAGACCATTAATTAATTTGGCTATTTCATACGTACCAAGCATTGTGAATAAGTTTTTTGACTTAGTACCAAGAGTTTTCTGGAAAGAAATTTTGGTCTGTGGCTCTTTAAAAAGCAAAATAATTGTTAGCATTCAGTATCAAGAAAAAACAGTAACTCAGCACTGCTCAGTTGATAATGCTTCTAAATTTATACTCAGATTGGAAATACTATTAGAATTCATGTATAAATACCTTTATTTGCTTTTCACGTTATTCCTCATTTGTTTCTTAGGACTCTGTTTCTAAGAAATAATGCTGTTGTGATGCTCATTTGTTAATACTTTTGTGGAAAACATTTAGAAGTGTTTATAAATGAAAATTCTATGGAGAAATACTGCAGTCTGTCTAAGATTATAGTTTGAAGAGTTTTTTTCAGGTGATAGAAAGTTAAGGTTTTTTCCAAATAAAACTGTCTAACAAGATACTAAAATCATTAATAGTTCAGAAAGCATTTAAGTATATTAAGAACATGCATAGGACTTTTTCTGAATACGATGCCTTACTGAATCAATGCTGCTTTGCTTATCTCCAGAACTTTTCAAGGAAAACCAAACAAATTGCCATCTCTCTGCAGGCAGATACTGCTTTTCTGATCAACACATCACATGCTCACAGCCATCATTGTGTCCTAATATATACTTGTAAAGAATTCATATAATGAGTGTTTGTGGGTTTTTTGAATAAAATGGACATACGCAGGTAAGAGGTAAGGGAGAGAGGAAATATAGAATCGGAGAGAGTGAAATTTGAATGGGATGTCTGGCTCTCACTAACACAACCAGTGAGCATTGCAATAGATCTAATATGTTGAGGTGAATTGCCAAGTTTCTGTCTGTCCCTCTCATATTAATAGATATGAATGGAACACTTCTACATTATAAAAAAGTGCAACCAACTTCAGTGAGAGTCAGATCAGATCCTATTTCTCAGTTTGGTGTGATTAGGAGAACCAAGCTGCTTAGGGAAAGCTTGACTACATCATCTTCAATCAAAGAAAAAAAGAAAAAAAGGGGTACCAAACTAAAATTTTGCTTAAATTAAAATGATTTTGATACATTTATACATTTGTACTGCTGGAAGTCTGGAATAAATTCCTGGTAAGCAATTAGCTTACTCCTTAAAATCAGTGGGATCTGATTATAGACAGTAGTGAACAGTACAGGGGTGTAGAGCCTTTGTCTTTTCCATATGTAGTGCTCTAATGCAGAAGTAGAGTTCTCTGCCTATTTGCATAAATACAAGTTCACAGAACCTGGTTTCTGAGCTATCTGTGGCATTTTGATGGCCCCTCCTTTACTGAGTCTGCAGAAAATATTGTGTAAGTATGTATTAGTTTTAGCTGTATGACTGTTTCAAAAAGGTGAGTTATTTTATCATTGCTTCACTTCTCTGCAGCAATTCATCATTTCATAAGATCAATCTTGATGAAGAAGTCTAGCAAGCACTTAGCTACAATATTATTCTCCATTAATATTGTAAGAACAGTAATTCATTTTTCAATGTGCTTTTTTTGAAGAGCTAATAGTGTTAAAAACATCTACCCAGTGCATGTCACCGATGAGCAGTTTCTTATATTAAAAACACTTACTCTGTATCTAGCACATTTTGCATATGTGTCTATTAAAATGCATGAAACATCTATCATAACATTTTAAGCACTTAGTAGCTTATTATTGGAACCACATAACTGCTTCCTTATTATCTCTTCTTGACAATGACTTTAACGAATTATATTCAGGTAGCTGTTAAAATTTCCATCCAAGCACATTTCATTTTTGGATGACATGTCAAGAGGTTAAACTTATGCTCCCTTCCAGCTGATTTCTAGGCCTAAATCCATCAGACAAGTCACTTCAAAGGAGATATTACTCTGTTGAGTTGAGACATCAAGATAAAGTTGGCTTTCTGAGATGCAGTTCCCTTTGGGAAGTGTGCAAAGAATTCTTCAGCAGTTATTTGTCTAGGCAGTCTTGAAGCAACAAGACACAAGATGAAGACCAAGACATGGAATGAGAAAAAGCTATTAAAGAAAAAAGGGAGCTGTGGTTAATGTAGCTTATACTAATTCTTTGGTATTATTTCTCATTCATTTTATATTCTGTGACAACTTCCTCCAAGGAGTGAAGCGCATGTATGTAGAAATAACATTTCATTAGTTAAAAGTTCCTCTCTGTCTCTGCACATTAAGTCTTTTCTCACTAATAGTAAAATCTGTCTGGAAAAGAAAGACCAAATAGGTAAGTCATCAATTCCATCTTTCACTCACATGCCATGAACTGTTTACGTGTGACTTGTGGAAATTGAATCAGAAATTAAGAATAACAAGCATAGATAACATGCTCACTACCATCTAAGGAATTCTAGTTTTAGCAAAATTTAAGCACTTACAGTTGTTGAGTATAGGCGAAAATTACCTGTTGAATTTGTGTTGTGGTTACTGCTATACTTCGAATTGTCCATGCAGTTTTTGCTATGTAACATTTCAGCAGACTGAAAGCAAGTATGCTGTTTCCTAGGAGGGAACAATGTACACCATGGGCTCTCAGGGAAAGAAGTATTCTTGCATCTCCAGCTAATGTTTTGCAGGTGATAGAAGACACTTAGAAAGTTAGTTGACAAGCTAATCAGCCCTGAATAAGAGCAGCACTAGCTAGAAAAGACTACAATGTGGATTCTTGATTTCCTAAAATTACATAAACCAAGATACAGAGAGCACCTTAAGAACGTGCGAGTAGGAACTTCTGTCAAGAAGCTTGGTTTTTTTCAATAACAAAATTGTCATTCACTGACACTGAGCACAATCCTTGAGAGATAACAAATGGCAAAAGAGCATTTGAGAGATTCTCTCAATGTTAAAATCAATTCCATCTACTCAATTTTAAAAGGCATGCTGTTTTAGTTTTATATGGGCATGCAAGAGACAGAGCAAGCAACAGCCTGGAAATAACAGCAAAAGGTGATTGACTGTACGTATTGTTAACGTGCAAATGTTTGAGCAGTCGTAATTGCAAAAGGAAACTCTCAAAAAGTTGCAAGTGAACAATGAAAAAGTAAACCTAAAACACTCTATTGCAGATGTCACAGTTAAGTTCAGTTTTATTTAGCCACCATAAATATATGTCTGGCAAAGTAATAGGTTTAGAAGCACCTGAAATGTGGCGTGAAAAGTTTGATGTGGAATGCAGAAAAAGGCCTTGTTTGCAAGAAAGACACATGCATTGGTCTTTTGAGTAAGAAATCACATGAAGAAGCTAGCAGAGTTGCTGAAAATTTATCTTTAATAAAATGTCATATTAAGCTTATGCAGACTGTCTCAAACATAAGTGGTATCTAAGACAGCTGAGTACTTTTGTTCCCAACAAATTCTTTACTGGAATATGTATGAAGTAATTTTTTAAATCTTATTTTATGCTCAGTAATCCTGAAAAAGTATGTCTGAAAAAAATGTTATTTTTATAGTGAAATTTTTGTAGGTTCCCTGGTAATTAGTATTCAGATTGGTTTCTGCAGATAAGGAATATCAGACCTAGCTCAAAATTGAAAGAAACATTTAAAGAATATTTACAACACTGTCTACAATTTCAGTCTGAAAAATTCAGGGTCTTTTTCCTTTAAAAGAAATTTTTTTTATAAGAGAGATTCAAACAACTGTTAATGTATATTGTTTACCCTTTTTAAATAGTACTAGAGCATTGAAATCTTAAGATACGTATTCACTTTATATGGCCCTGCTACTGTTAATATGCTAAGTGCTCTGCCCTGTGGCCCATATCATTGAGAACATCAGGAATCTTAAATTCTGGATGAAACCTGGTGCAGCTGAACTGGTAACTCTTCAGAAGTTGAAAAGGTCTAAAAGTAATCATGAACTATTTACACTGTAGTGACAAAACTTCACAAGGATAAACTTGGAGCAAGAATGACATGACGTAGTGATGAACAAATACAAATCAGAAAAAGTGCGGTTTTGCAAGTATTTTGTGAAATAGTTTAGGAATATACAGGAAAATAAGTGTAGGCCTTATATGTCATCTATTGTGTAAGTTGGAAAAAATCAGAGACCAATCCGACACCCATCAAAGTCAGTGGAGGCTGTTTATAGAACAGGGATCACCCTTTGTATTCATCTATTTGTAATTTCTGAAAATAATCTGAAATGTCTATTTTAGTGCTCCTTGCTTGACTCCTGTCTACGTAGAAGCATGCAAGAATAAGCAGTGTCAAGAAATTGTGCTTTTCGATCCATGATGAGTATAAAAATATTTTAAAACATTTAAGTAATTATCAACAATCACACATCTTTAAACATTATTCTCTTTACCCTTAACTAGGCAAAAAGTTATAATTCAGTGTTTTCATTTAAAAAAAAAAAGAAAAAGGATATGAGTGAGATTTAGTTGTTACTATTTTATAACAGCTATGCCTTGGGATGAAGACACCTGTAAATTAAGAGGAGCTTATTCTTGAAATAAAGTCACAGTCCAAATTCTTTTCCTTTCTGTGCCAACTAGTTACCAATCTGCTTATTCTTAAGCACAATGTGCAAGATATAAGGGTAAAATGAAATACTTATGTGGGGTTTTTTTATGTTCATTTTTGCCTAAACATAAAGGTAATGTTTTTTTCTAAAAGGGTAAATTATGGAGAAGCATACTTAAGTTGTGCTTACTTATATTTTA
The DNA here is from genome assembly GCF_018139145.2 of Gymnogyps californianus. NCBI lineage: Eukaryota > Metazoa > Chordata > Aves > Accipitriformes > Cathartidae > Gymnogyps > Gymnogyps californianus. The sequence continues at coordinate 16,466,315 of NC_059473.1, forward strand.
AAATGTACTTCAGAGTTTTGATAGCCATGGTTTGATATAAATGGGCACAGTCAATATAAAAGTCAAAAAGGCTAATGTGTGATCAAAGCTATTTCTGCTTCTTTCCGGTTGTCAGTTATAATCTAACCAAAGTACAAAAAAAATATTCCAATTCTTAGGAAAAAAACAAAAGATCAATTGTGTACCAACTTTTTCTGCAAAAATCCCTGTAAGTTAGGTTACTTTTCCTTCACTGGGTTTAAGTGGAAAGAAAAAGGGCAGACTTAGCAGTAGAAAAGAGTAACACAGGTTCTTCAGACTCATAAAGGGTGTCCGCACCATCAGGGTACACCTAGAGATCTGCTATATCTGTTCCCTGTAGCAGCTGTGTATCTAAGTCTTTTTTGTATTAGCTGAATGACAGCGATTTGCAGATCAGCAATTAAGGTCCAGATTATCAAAGTTTAGATAGCTGTCTCATGATGAAATCCTTCTTCTGAGTCAGAATTCTTCCAGATCTCTTGGATTCAGAGGAGACAGCAAAGTTCCTCTGGAAGCTGAGGCACTGTATTTGAAAAGTAACTTGTAGAGACGATGTCAAAGGAAAAGGAGATTGCCAGGTGTATCACTCTCAATTTCTTTGAAAGCTTAGAGGAATATTGTCTCTGCTTCTAGAAATCCAGGACAGGGTATGTATGTGTTTCTGCCTTTGTGTTTTGTAGAGTTTGGCGCTTTTGGTTTGGGTAGTCAAAACAAGAATAATCAGTCTGCTGAGGTAAAAATCTAACTCTTCTTGGGAAAGCAGAAAATGAACTTGAACTCCTCTTAGGATCACTTTTTTTCCTTAGTTTAAGCCCACATCTCACAAATCAGTACTATTGACAGAACTCTGAATTCACACAGAATTAATGAATATTACAGATCCTGGCTGCCATTAAAGTCATAAAAGAATAATGAATATTTACTTTTTAAAAAAATGAATTCCAGTATTGCTTAAAATTGGAGTTTCATGTTAGTCTTGGTACTATTTTACACAGGAGTTACCAAGTCAGTTCTTAAGTTTTTCAATCCTATTCCCACTATAGGAGGGGAAAAAAGCAAACACTAATAATTTCAGATTAATTAATCATTCTTTTCTCTCCAGTTTTGCAAAGTTTTTGTTAAATAGGAGTTCAAAGGAATTTTTCATTGAAACAAACTTTCAGCATAAGAAAGCTCTCTATAATACAAACATTCATGATGGGAAAATTTCAGTATTTTAAATGAATTAAAATTTCCCATTTTATTCTTCCTTGTGCAATACACTAGCTTATAGTGGATTATCCTTTAACAAACAATTTCAGCTATCAAGCCAAATTGATTTTTTTTTTTTTCCTGTATTATTCAGTGTCACTGTGTGTCTAGGTGAGTTGTTGCAGTGACTCAGTCCAGGTTCTTCAAGTCCCTCGAGGGTAGATTTCGATTAGATGTAAGGAAGAAATTCTTTACTGTGAGGGTGGTGAGGCACTGGAACAGGTTGCCCAGAGAAGCTGTGGATGCCCCATCCCTGGAAGTGTTCAAGGCCAGGTTGGATGGGGCTTCGAGCAACCTGGTCTAGTGGAAGGTGTCCCTGCCCATGGCAGGGGGGTTGGAATGAGATGATGTTTAAGGTCCCTTCCAACCCAAACCATTCTATGATTCTATGATTCCCTTACTGTCATCCTTCTGTGATCTTTTCTCAGACTTGGCTACAGGAGGGTTCTGGGAACTGGGGAGCTGGCTGAGAAAATGGGATAACAGGCCTGTGAAATAGCTGCTTTCCTAATGTACTGCAGTAGCGTAGGTAGAATGAAGTCCAAGATGTTGACTTGAAAGTGTTTGTGTTAAGTGCACCTTACTTAAAACAAAATGCTTAAACGTATTCAGCTTAAAATTCTTGGAATTTTTCATTATGCAGCCATGTCAAACTGAGGTAAAAATAAATTAAGATTTACTAAAAGTCACACAAGTAGTTTGTGGAAGTGAATCTGCTGAATATCAATTCAGAGTCCTAGGATTTGGGTGCACTTTAAAAAATTTAGCATGATTCAAGGCAGGTTATGACCTTACAGTGTGTTTGTAATGCTGCATGATCTTTGCAAGTGCACATTTTTTTACCTGCAGTAAATACAAAGTAAATAATCTTGCACTGAAGCTTGCTTTAAATTAGCATAAAATTACCATGTATTGAAAGTTCACGCTCACCTTACCTACAGCAAAGTCAATTGTCAAGTTCAACATAATTTCTGAAAACTTGGCTGAAAATGTTCAGCGGTGAGCTGACAAAGCAACAACTGTATGTTTCAAGCTCATTGACTTTGCTGTGCTTTAGTTCAGGGCCTTGGGGTAGATTCATAAAACCTTTAGTACCTTTAGCACATTTTCTGATAGTTGTGATCCTTAGAGAACAGTACAAAAGAGAAACTGCACTCTTGTTAAAAATACAGGGATCTAGCTGACTTCTGGTTTTCGCTTTTAAAAGATACTTTTCTCTCATTATTTCCAAGAAGAAAAAAAAATTGTATGTCCTTAGGGCTGTTTGTGTTTCACTTGCTTAGATATATGACTTACAAAACTAAATTAAAATGCAGCTGATTCCTAACAATAAATGTTTTAAGTAATGTGTTGAGAAATGTCTCTGAGCTGGGTTAGACATTTCATAATGCAGTAACAAAATCAGTTTTATCCTTTCACGTACTCTGAGTTCACATATAGTTGTAATTGCAATTTCAAAACCTTTTTTTCAAGAAATATGGTTCAACTTAATATAGACCCATTTATTAATCAGCGAAGCACACTTCCCAATTTTAAGAGCATGCTTATGTGTTCTATGTATACTTTGATGTGGCAGGAAAGTCTAGAGGCCAAGACTTGCAACTCAAAAGTTTACTACTTTCTTGATGTTTCTTTCTTTCTCCATCTTGGTGAAATTCAGTAGTGGTCCTCGTTCTGTTTGTAGAGAATAGGCTCTCACAAGGCAGTAGTTTATCATCAGCACCTTTCTTGGCAGACACCAAGAATCCTTAGATTTAATTTTGTCCAATAGATCTGTCTGTGTTCTGCCCTCCCACCTTGATCCACTGGCTCTATTTAGATACTTGTGTCACCAACAGTTGATATCTCACAGCTTTAAAGAAATTAATAGATGAGTATGTGCGCTATCACACCCCAACATAAATAGCTTGCTTAAGGCAAAAGGTAGACTAAGTTGGGAGACGGGAAAATACTGAGCAGCTCAGACCATGGGCAGGGGAAGCAAATTCACAGAAAAAAAGAGAAAAGAAACAGGTAAACGACTATAGAAAACTCTGTGTCCTCAGACCTGGATATGACGCTTGATTCCTGGATTGGCTGTTTTTAATATCCTATGGATTTTTCTTCCCCAGTGTATTCACTATGTATTCTAGTTTTCCTTACTAGTGAACTAGATCAATATTAAATGCAGTCTGTTTGTAGTTTGGTCATGTACAGGAAGCCAGTAGAGTTTTTAAAAGTTACCTTGCTTAGCTTTCTGCATTTCTATATAAGTGCATGTACAGAAACAGATTTAATATTATATTTCTGTTACTCAAAATAATATGAGCAAATCTATTCTACAGCCAAAGTGAAGACTAAGGAATGATATTAGCAACTCTAATCTCCTTCGTTTTAATTTCTGAGATGTCAGGCTTTGTTTTAAAAAGTAATAAAAATACCCTAAACTGCCAATACTTTATCTAAATTGCCAAAAGCAATTTTGCCTATAACAAAGCTATTGTGGGCTGGAACTTTTTGATCAAGCAGTGCAGATTGATATGTTTTGCTTGATATGATTCAGTGAATGTGCTGTTCTTGTGGAATTTTCTGTATGAGTCTGTTAGGAAGAAAATACAGTTGACAAAATTTCTTGACCTGCAATAAGACTGTCTCAAGTTAATTTATCAATTAGCTTTAAAAGATAAACTGATACACATCGTTGATCTTTAAAAGGCAACTAAGTTTTTCTATTAGTAAGAAACATGCATAGTCAGGGAATTTCAGGATGATGCAGATGCAGTCATGTAAGATACAGCTGATTCACTATAATAATTGACTTTTTAAATTCAAGTTTGCAAATGAGTGATTTGGAAGACCAGAATTGTTTCTGCAGCCAGCCACCATAGAAAGGATAATGAAGATTAAGATGCTGTCATGGTTTGACCCCAGCTGGCAACTAAGCACCACGCAGCCGCTTCCCCCTCCCCCCTCCCAGTGGGGTGGGGAGGAGGATTAGGGAAAAAAAGTAAAACTCGTGTGTTGAGATAAGAACAGTTTGATAACTAAAGTAAAATATAATACTAACAATAATAATAAAAATATAATATTAATAATAGTAATGAAAAGGAATATAACAAAAAAAAAGAAATAAACCCCAAGAAAATACAAGTGATGCACAATGCAATTGCTCACCAGCCACTGACCGATGCCCAAGCAGTGATCTGTCCGCTCCTCCCCCTCCCCCCCAGCCAACTCCCCCCAGTTTATATACTGAGCATGACATTCCATGGTATGGAATGTCCCTTTGTCTAGTTCGGGTCAGCTGTCCTGGCCATGCTCCCTCCCAGCTTCTTGCACACCTGCTTGCTGGCGGAGCATGGGAAACTGAAAAATCCTTAACTTGGGATAAGGGCTACTTAGCAACAACTAAAACATCAGTGTGTTATCAACATCATTCTCACACTAAATCCAAAACACAGCACTGTATCAGCTACTAAAAAGAAAATTAACTCTATCCCAACTGAAATCAGGACGGATGCCTTCCCCTATTTGTCTTGTGTTTCTGCATCTAGTTCTGGAGGAATCTTTTCTGAACTTTTTGTGCTGCAAACTGGTGTGTAATATAGATGCCTCACAAGGTTTGCACAGTGGCTGTGAGACTGGCTGTTTGCTGGAACAGAAGCCCAGATTACAGGCATGCTAGATTTACCCTGGAAAGCAGGTTAAATGAGATGGCACAGAGTTCTCTGGTTCTGCATCAGGTATTTACAATAACACTCCTAAGTGTCTCTCAGAGCCACTCAGCTGTCTTTCCTTTACAATTCAGCTTGCTATGTATATATTATTTTAGCTGTAAGATTCCATCTGAAATCCTGGCATTCCTGACCTCAAAGTAATATTCTCTGTTAACTGGAGTGATCTCAGGGTTTTGTCCTTTTGTCCCCTTATTCTCTCAAATTTCAAATGGGAAATGCCACCTGATATTGATTACTGTAGTTTGCATAGTTACCTGTTAGCAAACTAGGCCGAAACCACTGACATTTCTTGTACTGACCAATAAATAGATAGTAGTGATTTGTCTGTAACTAACTTGGGTTGCATAGGTTAGTATAGCATTCACTGAACCATCCAGTCTCCCTTGCTAGTCTCTATTTACGTTGTCTTTCTTTCGATACTTAATTTTCAATATCTACTTTTGATCACAGAATTGAATGCTCCAAGCAAGTCTGGGTGGCGTTTTGGTATATGCCTTGGTGGTGGTGGATGGCATTGTAAGAGGTAGTAATAATTCCTGTTTGGTTCAGACAACTAGTTTTGAATGTGTTTTGGTACAATGCCAAAAGCTAGTATCTTGTTTCAAAGTGATCAGTTTGGGTTTTATGAAGTTCTGTTCAAATAGTTGGTTAAAAGATCTTCCAATTTAAGTACAACAGAATGGATATCTATAAGAGAAAAAGTAATTATGCATGTTATCATCAATTAACAGGCCCATTTGAATTCAGCAAATTTTCAGTGCTTGAATTAGGCTGAACAGGCTCTTCACAAGACAGTAAAGAGAATAGGAATCTCCAGAGAACGTTTAGAATATTCAGCACACTGAAAATGACACTTTTCTTTTGGAGGTTCATACTTTTTTCCTTTACCTTTAAAAAGGACCAAAGGCAGTTAACTTCTAGCTGAGGTGCTGAAAACAAAGTAAGCTCAACTTTAGGTGCCTAAGTAAAGCCATAATTTAGGATGTTCGAGGCTTTACATTTATATGTCCTAGTTCATAATGAATTGCATCATCAAGATTGGTACCTCTATCGACTGGCTGCACAGTCTGTATTTTCCCATGTAGAAAGATGGTTGTACAAGCAATTATCTGCTTTTAAATGGATGTGCAGATTTTATTGGCATGATGGACTATAAGCAAATTGTGGAAGCCATAGAAGTGCCTATACTTTTTAATTTGATACTATCCATTCGCTCTAGGGATGCATAAAATCTAGTAGTTATTTCAGCTTTTAAAATAGGAAAAGAGCTGAACATCGACGTTGATAATAAATTTCATACTTAAGCAAGAGGAGATACTTAGTGGATTTTTGCAGGTTACAACTTGTCTCTGAAAGGAAAGGTTTATGATTAAGTTATTAGTATCTGATAGAATCAGTAGCTCAGAAAGTGAGCGAGTGTTGGGTACATGAAGCAAATTAACTGTGTCCTGTCTGGAAACAGACAATTGAGTTCCAGGGGAAGGAGATCATGGGAAATAGGAGTGGAGGGACATAAGGTTGGAAAAGTAGTATCAGTCCACAGAAAACAGAGAGAAAAATCCCTTTTTTTTTTTTTTTTTAACTGGGGCTCTTGCTTTTCTTCTTATGGGAAATATTTAATGTTTTTAAAAGAAAAGAAGGTAAAAAAAAAAAAAAAAGCCCAGTCCCTGCAAAGGTGGGAATAAGCCAATTCTTATTTAAATACAACAGCACTTTCTGCTGGTGTGCTGTGATTTAAATGAAGTGGAACCAGATAAGTGTAAAGTCAAAATAAGACTGGAGAGCCAATGATTTAGTAGATTTAGATTTATAGTAGATTCACTATAAACTAGAGCACTATAAACCAGGACAGAAGAAGAGTCTGAACTGTTATAATCTCAATAATATGATGTTTAAATTAATTTCAGGTCAATATATTTGAAAGTCAGTGAGGAAAGCACTAATATAAACTATGTTTGAGGTTGGCCAATGCCCTTTAACAAGATACGTTAAGAGTTTTCTTCTGCAGTCCTTGTACTCTTGTGTGGTATCAAGGGATTCCCACATGTTTTTGTGTTTAAGCATTTAGAAAATTTCCTCCTAAATACACTGTTCATAAGCACATTTACTACTTTTGTATGCAAAAGCATGGTTTTGGCCAGGAAGCAGCTCAAGCGCTACATTCTCTACAGGAATGGTGGGCATCCATCCTTCCTCATCCACCTCTTCAGCTGCCATGGAAAACTATGCTACTTTGCAAAGATGCAACATGATGTGATGGGTACATACACAATACCTGGACTCTGGGTCTTGCTATTTTGTAGTTCCTTGTACTCTCTATAACAAAGCAAAAACCCCTCTTCTCTGTTAGACATCAGCTTCAAGAAAGAAAAGCCTCTTTTCCATGCAAGGTAGCTAGTTTCTACAAGGCCAGAACTGCTTTCAATGCACTGCTCCCATAGTGTGTTATACCTAGGTTCATCCTTTTCATAGCCCTTTCACCATAGTTCCCCTTAATCCAGTTTTGGATTGTGTGCACTGTGAATAAAGGCAGCTTACAGGTAGTTCTGACTTGATTATTTTACTTGGAGTACTCTTGCAAAGGAAATAGACTGATACATAGGAAAACATACATTTAATTTTACAACAGGAGGAGTTTACAAGTCCCTAACCATTAAAAGATAATAGACATATTTGCCTATATAAATGTGAGCAGCCAAGTTGGATTTGATATTTATATACACTGAGGCACCTTTACATGAATGGGACACTATAGAGGGTTGTTAATGTGAAAGCAAAGTAAAATTGCATATGCTTTTAGGTCTTTTAGAGATCTGTTGTGAGATAAGGGAGATGACGTAGTTCAATTACTTAAAAAATTAAAAAAAAAAAAGTTGGACTAACAAATGAAGAAAAGCTAACATGTTTAAAATAATAGTAAGTGATGTATTTCTAGGCAGGCCTGTTGACTCTCACTAAGATTTTTACTCTTGGCATTTAAGAATTTTTTGAAAATCCATCCCTTGTCTCCCAAATCTTAGAAATTGCTTCCGTTGAAGTGCCCAATAGAATATAGAATAATAGAATTCGCTTAAAGAGCATTATTCACTGCATCTGTATCACCATACCCAAAGAGAACATTATTCACTTAAGCTTTATGCAAAACTGGTCTTTTTCTTGTCAAAGAAAGCAAACACCTAAGGAACAGAACATTTCAGGTGGTTGATACCAGTGAGTACCTATACATCTCTTTCTGCTGGGTTTGCACACCTTTCTTAGCCTGCTGTCAATACAGAGGCATGGAGAAAGCAACATGATGTTATCAGAATCTCACTGCCTTTGCTGTAGCTAGTATTTTTATTCCTGGAGGTCCCTTGACATGCTCAAAATAGCAAAGATTGCATATAAAAGCAGGGCAATAAACCAGCAGCAATTAAAAAAATGCTGATAGAAAGTGGAAAAAGTCTGAGATGAAAACTGTCCAATATGCTGAACAGCTACATCAAGCTATTAGTGTCTTTTTCCCTCTGTGCAGTCCTGAAGTCAGAGAGGCTTTGATTTTAGACAATGCCGTATAGTACCCATTTATTAATAGACCTCATCCATCACAGCCTCCTCTGGGTGGAAAAGAATCCAAAAAGAAATGTGGGAGAGTTTCAGACCAGTGGCATATCCCTTTTGAAAGAAGGCTGACACATGGGATGTAGTCACCTGGAAGGACATAGTGGAGCTAATGGTCTGATTCAGTGTAACCCTAATGTTTTCGTCTCAAATGTTACTTTATTATACGTCTCTCTCAGTTATCAGTAGCCTTTGTTCTGCCACAGGAACTGCAAAACAGGCCAGGGAGGTCTCTATTTTGGAAGAATGTAATTTGTTAATTGCAGATTAGCTTTACGTTTTGGAAAGTCACCACATAGGTCCAATAACTCAGGTTTGAGCGCAGAAGTTTTGACTGATTGGTTCAGCGCTTGGTCAATCACTCATCAATGATAGTTCATAGTCAGGATTTTTCTTTCTTTCTCTTCTTGGTCAACAATGCAAGGGACTATTTCCATAATCATTTTCTTCTGAGAAATTTATTCCTAGGTATTAAAGATACCCTGTTTCCTAGATTTGTGAATACTTCAGTTATTGCAAGTACATTATGCTATAAGTAGAACTGTATTTCCTTCAAAAGTTTGTTGTACTGCTTACAAAAATAACAGATTACAGAAAAAGGTATCCATTAAATGAAAAAGGAAAGTATGATTTGAAGGTCCACTAACATCAGAGGGTACTGGATCTGAATATTAATGAGTCATCTGGATGATAAGATAATAGATGGTGTTCTGAGAAGTCCTAATAAACAAATATAGGCTGAGAAACTGACATAGATTAAGAAAAATATAACACACATGCACACACATTTACCACTTGTACCTTTCCCCCAAACTATTTTGAATGAAGGAACAAAAGTCCAGTTTTGTAAATACATGCTGAAGTTCTGGCTGCAGTATTCCCATTTCTTAAAGGCTTGTATATGACTGGGAAGTGCATAACTAAATCCATGTTGACTGTGCCTGTTTATGACAACCTGGTTCATGAAATGTGTATATACAATACATTTATATAGTTAAATATACTGCAGAAGTGTTTTAACATAGTAGCTCTACATTTTGAGGTTTGCTTATACTTCGTAATTTTCTTGCTTGATGTGACTTTTGGTGAGTTTTAACATTTGCCCAGCCAGTCTCTCTGTCTTTCTCTCTTTCTCTCTCTGTGAGGTTCACATGTAAACTGATTTAAAGATTGTATAATGACTGTTTGGCATATCCTACAGGCAAAGGTCCAGAAACCCTTTTTGCTGGCTATAACCTCAATGATAATGAGTGGCACACAGTGCGTGTGGTTCGGCGAGGAAAAAGTTTAAAGTTAATGGTGGATGACCAGCAGGCCATGACAGGTAGTGTGGCTTTGTGACTCTGTGTTACTGGGGGGAAACACAAAACAAAAAATGACAGAAGTAAAATACCTTTATCGGAAAGCAACAGGTGCTTTTTTCTTTTCTTGGGTAAGATCCAAAATCCATGTTATGCATCTCGAAATAATGGTACTACAAGTGTGTTATTACACTTGATATTAATGTTACTCTAACATTGCTATTGGAATTAATGAAAAACTTCATGCTGACTTAAATGAATGTTTTTACACAGTAATTGGAAAGAAGTCATTTGATACATCGTTAATGAGAAGGCAAGTAAAATGCTTTTGGCAACATGTTAAATTTATACTAAGGTTAAACTCTAAACTATTGCTGTAAGAATGAATTTCATAAATGTTTGAAGGATATTCTATTGTGTTTTAAATCTTGCGTCAGCTGCCCTCAATAATTAAGTGTTAGGCAACAGGTTTTCTCAAGTACTACAATAGCAATTGGGATGGGAGAAAAAACATGACATGAATGCTAGCAGATGTTAGAAATATACTTCTCTCTATATATTATCAGAAATTATAATAGAGGACTTCAATTTTATTCTGTTAAAGATAAGGCTTACACATGTGTTGTTAACAGCAACAGACCTGGCTTCTGGCCCTGATTGCTTGCACAATACAATGTGCCTAACTTTGTGTTAGCTATTTAGTATTTTCCTTTGTTTTCGTGTAGTATTAAATAGCTTTTATCATTGGTTCTAAGCTTTGTTAAAATGGTAACAATATTAATGAGTTTTTAAAAGGAAAGCACCTTCTTTGGTAGTCCCTTTTCACCTCAGCACTGAAGACCATGTCACTGGTAGAAAAATAATTGCTACGTATTCATATAGTTGCAAGAACATATTTTCTGGAATCAGAAATTACCAATAAATCTTCCAGAGATGAAGCAAAAATTTAGTATGTGTATGTGGTGGTGCTTTGGGTCATTCTTCCAGGAAAGCAGATGGCCTAAACCAGGTATTTTCTTTGTGAAAATAAATATATAGTATTGGAGGAACTATACTGAAAAATGTCATAACCTTGCTGCTTCAATCGCAACTCACATAATAAGGCTACTTCGGAGATATCTTCTAGTTAGAGGAAGCTGTTTAGATCTGAATAAAATATAGCGTCTAGAACCAAATGCACATTTCCGGGGCTCCTCGTGGCAGATTTCTTATTTATAAATACTACAGGTTACAAAACCACCAAGTAGTACTGTTTTCACCTTTGGGTTCAGTCCCAGTTGCTTAGCGCAGCTTCAGAAAAGTTCAAAATATATGTGAAAGATTAAGATGAAAACAGGAAGTTTCTATCATATATAGTCTAGTCAGGTGAAGTAGTAAGTAAAGAATGCAGGACTAAGTTCTTGTAATCACTCTCCATTGCAAATAACTGTAGTTACTATCAAATATCATGGCCTCAGCAAATAGCCGAGACACTGGAACAGGCTTCCTAGAGACGTGGTAGATGCCCCAAGCCTGTCAGTGTTTAAGAGGCATTTGGATAATGCTCTTAATAACTTGCTTTAACTTTTGGTCAGCTGTGAAGTGGTCAGGCAGTTGGACTAGGTGATCGTTGTAGGTCCCTTCCAACTGAACTGTTCTATTCTATTCCAGCTGTTAAAGCCAGTGAATCTTTTCAGTTGCCTCCTAATCAAGCAAAAGCTTTGCCTGTGGATCCAACTTTCTGGTACACTTGTATTTTTTCCACGTACCAGTACCTGTATCAGAAGCTGGCCAGTTGACTCAAAATCCCTCTCAGTTCTTCAAGCTGGAAGTTGCCTACATTTGCATAATCCACAGATGTTCAGTGTTCTTCATCCAAGGGGAGAAAGTCATCCCAGTATTTTGGAGGGAAAAAGTCTTCCTAAACTCCCTGCAGGAAGCTGTGTGGCCAATCAGTGGCTTCCTCCATCAGTGAGGAGGGAACTGGCATGAGAGAAGGAGCTAGAGGGAACTTGAAAGTCTGATAAAATGGAAAATCTGCTGTTAGTCCCAGGAATATTACATTTTTTACATGGAAAATCTTTATTGCCATGTAGCACTGTGACTTTTTTTTTTTGCAGCACAAAGCATTGCCAAAGCCTTCATGAGCTTAAGTTTCAAATGTACCCAATGCAATTTAATGTGTAGTAGCTTTGAATTCCCTAAAGGGGTAGTGGAAGAGTTGCCATATCAGGTTGGAGTGCTCTTGCTCTAAACAGCTTAGAACTTTTCTACAGATGTCCCAACAATCAGAAATGTGGTTAAAATATAACCCGGTAGTTATTCGTGTGAAAGCTTATTATAATCTTATAAGCAAGCATGAGGGAAAAATGGACTTCCTCCCAAAAATTCCAGCTTCCCCCCACCACACACTGTGTTTTACTTTTTTGATTCCATTTCCTATGTCATATATGGAAAAAAACCCCATCAGATCCAGAAAGCTTAAGCTGGAGGGGAAGCCATTAAATAATTCACCCTGACTTTCCATTTTTTACAGGTTATAAAATAGTACTTATTAATCCATGGATTGAACTTAGTTATCTTTGATGAATGCATAATTTGTGCATGGATAAATAATGTTTTTTGGAATCATAACTATATTTCATTGGAAGTCATACAGGTGGTTTTGAAAATTTTACTCGTTATAGAAGAGTTTAAATACTTGCAGCCCTGATGCACTTTTTTTCCTGGAAATGTATAGAAAATAAAAGTGGACTGAAGGAGATCACTACAGTTGGATAATGGAAAGGATCCCTAGCTTATAGTTATGAACAGATATTCACTTGGCCTTTTGTTATGATGTCCCATAGCATTGCAACAGGTAATGCATTTTGTGCACCAACCTGATAAGTTTAAAAAAAAAAACAACCAAAAACAAAACCCAAAAACCCCAACCTTGTAAGCACAAACTACAGTCTCTTTTTCTTCGTTGCTGTAGCTGCAAATACTGTGGAGCATTATGTGAAGTCTCAAGTCCTGTCAGCGTGTTTGTACAACTGAAATGTTAGAGGGATATTTGGGATGTGAGCCCAGATTCTGGAACTTTTTTATTACTATGCTTAAGAAAGAAATACATTTAAGGTAGTGAATGTAGTGAGGATACCGTGCTACAGGCCAAAGCTTAGTGGATTTTTGCCATGACATTTATGCAATGCTATCTGAAGTGATACAAGACTGGAATACATAACGTTCCTCTCTAAAACATGATCTTCAGCTCTCTGGCTGTGATCCAATATACAGCTCTCGGCCTTGCAGAAAGTTACGGATTTGGCATTTTTGAAGACAGTTCCCTGACTCGTTACTGCAAGGAAGAACCCACTTTTGCTTAATACAATAGGGGTAGTAGTATCTTCAGAACTGATGTTTAGAAACAAGAACATCAAGAAGGCTGTCCTTGGGGATTAAGGTGCCTCTTGCAGTGCTCAGCCATATGACTGCAGATCCCAGATGCTGATGGTGTTCAATGACATCAGTAGAGTTAGTTCATATATAGAATGCATCCCGAAGCTAAGTAAGCTGCTTGTAAATATTTATCACAAATTATTAGAGTAAATTTTGTGTGTGTGGTCTGAATGGTGTTAAAACTTGCAGACCTATTTTCACTGTAAATTCACAGATACTTGTATTTGTATCTCAATGCTGTGACTTAACCTGTTTGCGAATCCACCTCCCTGAGCAAAGCCCAAATATCTACGTTTATCTTGCCCTTATCTTTTCCCTGTTCACACACACATACACAGACACTTGCTTATAAAACCTATAAAGGTACAGCTGTTTAAGCCTGCCTCAGGCCTTTTTGCACCACTGCTAAACACATCCAGCCTGGGTCAGGGCTCACACGTTCCTCTTGGAATAGTACGTTCAGCGAAGGACAGAGGGAGCTCAGCCTGTCAACAGCTTTGCACTGCAACTGTGGGAACATGTATTATAGAGCAGTTTTATGCCAGTGTTTATTCCAGCTTGGCTAGATCTGCTGTTCACCTTCTTTGTACTCCATGAGAGACATGAAGCAGCTAAGGAACTGGGAAATCTAGGCCATGGTTTGCAAATGGTACATTAAGTGGTGAAATTGATTAGTAGTAAAAAGCTGTTTTGTCATCATACCCACACAATGTGACCATGAATCAGCCTTGTGATAGTACTGCCCTACTTCTTTAAAATAAGCATGGAAAAAAATCTAAGTTCTGTTAGAAAAGGGAACTCTTCAGCGGACACAATTTTGATGTGCTGGGTAAGGTATTTAATAACTAGCTTAAACTTACCTGACCTGTACGCAGCGTACCCTGGCAGTGTTGATCCTTTCCTTCAGATTATCTATACAGTCAGCAAATTTCAGGCTTTCTGCTGTGCAGGAGTCCTTGCATAACAAAGAAAGACTCAAAGGTAGCTGTGAGGCTTGGTTTTGGCCGCCTTTCTGATGTAAGCAAGTCCCTTGCTATTTTCAGGATTACAAGACACTGGCATACACCCTTGCTGCAGTCTTTCTGCTTCATTCATCTCTTAGGCTCTGCCCCCTTCTCCCATGGTTTATCCCCACGGTACAAAGCTAGTTGCTTTCAAGGAAGGCTCTGTCCACCCTTGCAGCACAGGGTTTTGCAGCAGGGCCAGCATTAATGTACCTAAGACAGCTTAAACAGGAATCCTTCCTTCCTCTTGCCAAATCATGCAGTTTTAAGCAAAACACATGGAATAACATCCCTCAAACTGTTATGTCTCTCTTCCATGAAACACTAATGTTGTAGGTTTAGCTCTGAGATTTGCCTTTGTGATCTTCATGTTGTGTTAATTAATTGCACTTGCCTATAGTAAAAACTATGTCTGGTTAAGCGTAACCAAAATGAGAGATTTCATTGGCAGTTCGATATACTGTGGTATTGTGTTTCAGTTTAGAAATCTTGCTGTTGGCCTTATCCAAACATACTGAACTCAGTGGAAAGGCTCCCAGATGTTTACCAGTAGTTTGGATGAATTTGGGAGAATCATCTTCGGAGCCCAGAATTGGCCTGGCACATCCTGAAAAGTGTGAAATTGACGCAGATACTTAATCACATGATGTGCTTTTTGACCTCCCATTTCAGATGCTAACATGTGTTTTCTTGTTACTATTTAAAGGTCAAATGGCTGGTGATCACACACGACTGGAATTCCACAACATAGAAACAGGAATAATAACAGAACGGCGCTACCTGTCTTCTGTGCCTTCTAATTTCATTGGGCATCTACAGAGTCTTACATTTAATGGCATGGCATACATTGACTTATGTAAAAATGGAGACATCGATTATTGTGAGCTAAATGCAAGATTTGGGTTCAGGAACATCATAGCAGACCCTGTAACCTTTAAAACAAAAGCAAGTTATGTTGCATTGGCTACGCTACAAGCATATACATCTATGCACCTTTTTTTCCAGTTCAAAACAACCTCTCTGGATGGATTGATACTTTATAACAGTGGCGATGGAAATGATTTCATTGTGGTTGAATTAGTAAAAGGGTATGTATGGTTCAGCATAATGACAAAAACAGTCTATTCAAAATGTATATACAGGAGAAATACAAGGGAAAGTTTCGGATACAAATCTTTATCTGACTGGACATAGATGATTGATGTTTCTTCATGTTAAACTTCATATGCTTTATTGTGACTCTTTCTTTCAGATGAAGCTAGATGCCTGAAAAATATGGAAGTAATTAATAGGTATAACTTCTATAGTGTTTACCACAAAGAAGCACTAGTTTGTAGCCTTCCTCTTGTTCTCTCTCTATGTATGTATGCATGTGTTGATACATAGAGTGCTCATTACTTTCCAGAAACTTGGGACTACATCTCAGCTCATCTAAACAAATGGTGATTTCTCTGAATTAAGGTTGCTTCCCCATCTGGTGTTCATTGTTCTCTTCTGGTTTTACCAGCACTACTGAGAAGTACAAGGAAATAGGAATTATTAGACATATTAATTAGTGCCCCCTTTCTATGTAAAGAAAAAGGAAACTTTTCCAATTTTTTATCTTTTCCCAGATATTTACACTATGTGTTTGACTTGGGAAATGGTGCAAATCTCATCAAAGGAAGTTCTAATAAACCTCTGAATGACAACCAGTGGCATAATGTGATGATATCAAGGGATACCAACAATCTCCACACTGTAAAGATTGACACTAAAATCACAACACAGAGCACAGCAGGAGCCAGAAATTTAGATCTCAAAAGTAAGTACAGTAATTCCTCTATAACCTACAGTGAGGGTCGTTACAGAATGATAACCTGAATAGATCATATATGTAAAGTACAGTATAATTTTGTAATACCATATGAAATGTTTTATTTGATAATAATTAATATGATCACAAGAGATGACATCATCTTTATGCTATCCTGACAATGCCAATTCTGCTCGGTTAGGTACAACTTTAAATATGTGAAAATGCCCCAGGAAAAGAAGTAGGAAATGGTAAGAATACAGAGTGGCCCATATATACCAAAAGATAATTGAGGGACTAAAGGAGCTCTAAAATGTGTATGAAAAAAGCTTGATTTTTACATGAACATAAGTTATGTAAGTGGCATACAGAAACTACAGCCCAAGCTTTACAGTATGACTACAAAGGCTTTGCAGAACTGATGATCTCTATGTTAGAGAATTGGGGAGCATTTTCACCTGTCCCCCAATGTTCAGTATTCCACATAAAACCTACCTTTTGTTGGGAAAATAAATGCAATGCAGTATTTTGATATCCTAAAATATCTTGTAAGTAAAGCGATCTCATGTGGCAGTCCTCTGATGAATCAGTTATAAATACAGGTTGCCAGATGTATTGAACCATAAACATACCTAAATACATAATGTGTTGTAATTTCAATTGCAAGGTGGGATAAACTTTGTTTTATAGGTCTAAAACTGCATTTTATAGGTCCAGCTAGATTCTTAAGATCCATTTTTATAAGCCAAACTGATATATATGTATATTTTAAAATAAGTAATAGTAATCAGTTGTAAGGGCTTCTGAAAAGGTAATTTACATCAGAGGAAAATATCTTTTTGAAAGGACGTATAAGTATACTTTTAAAATACCGCCTACCTAATCATACATAAGAAAATATGTTCTGGTCATGTGAGAAAGTATTGTGTATTTTAACATTCTTTATAAAAGTTCTTATTAGGAAAACCAAAATTTCATAACAGTCAAAGAAAATTTATTATTTCAAAAGCCAGGATGTTCAAAGTAGATATTAATATTCCATCAAGAGCTTATTCCTTGCTGGATTTTCTTTTAACTACCTCAGATAATGAGCGGACCTTAGTAATTATTCTGGACTTTGTGATATTTTACATGCTTGCTTCACTTGAAGTTGCTATTAAGATTGTAAGAAAGACTGTGAAAACTGTATCTTAATATGTCATAATCTTCAATAAGAGATTCTTTATCAGAAATGCTTGGTTTATAAATTAAAGCTTTTTGGATGGCTCACGCTCCATTCTCAAAATTGTATTTGAAATTTGTGCCATGTTACTTGTCATTTTTGTGTTCTTGTAAATATGATCCATGTTTATTGAGACAACATAATATGTCAACGTTATTTTTTATGTTATAGAGAAAGCATCCACCTTATTCTTTCACATTTTTTGCAATAATAAGTACTACTTATGCATATGCGTATGTATATGTATTTAATCTGGGTTTTTTCCCAGTATATCAATTAGACGTGAGTAGGAAAAATAATTCTGTTAAGAACTGATAACTAAGTTAACACTGTCATTTTATTCTACATCTTTTTCAAACTGAATGTGGTGGTTTGGTATGTTGCTTTATTTAAGAAAAGAAAAAAAAAGTTTGAACAATGTGCTTAATAAGGCACTAGAGGGCACTGTTATTTCACTAAATGCACTGCTTAGTCCGTTCACAGAGAAAGCTCATCAGCGAGGATAACCTATAAAATCCAACATTCCTTTGTTTTCTTCACTTTGAAAATTCTACTTTTGCTTTACCCTTTTGAAGTAAAAGTGTATCCATAGCTGGTGCATTTTCTAACCTTGAATTCCATTGGGAAAAAACTGAAGAGCATGAAAAAACATACTGAGATTTGAAGCGAGGAAGGTGAATTGTATTAGATGCTGATTTTCTGTAATTCACCACCCAGGAAATGTGGCTAGTAAAAGAATAACAAGCCTGACATTTTCAGAACAGTAATATATAGTAAGCTTCTTTCTCAAACTGGTCTAGTGTACACAGGTCCTCAACCTCTGTCTTATAGTAGTATGTTTAATTTTTTTTTTTTATGTATTCTATTATATTTTGCTTGGTCAGCTTCCCTTAAATATGGCACAGCATATATCATGAGAATTTTTGTTGGATTTTTGGGGGAGTTCAAGCTGATACATTTTAGCCAGCAGGCTAAAATGGAGAAAAAATTGCCTTTCATTATTGTTTCTTCTTCCTTTGTATTCAGTTGAAATGCTTTCCTGTAGCTTGTTCTTGTCTATCTTATGTCAGTGTTTCTTATGGTGACACATCTCTGTTACGCCATAAGCACTCCATATACTTTACTGATACAAGCAGCTATGGTTAATTTGTTGTCCTGTATTATTTTAGCCCTAGCAACAAAGCAAATTCAAAATTATACTTCCTGCTAGTGATATCAATAATTCTGTTTAACCAGAGTTAGCATTAGGTGAAATATAAATGTGTACAGATAATATGGAATCTGCAGCCTTTCTGAGTAATTGTAGAGTTACCAGATTTCAGATGCTGAAATCCAAGCTAATCCTGGAAAGATAAATCACATATATGCCGTTTTTTGCAAATACACAGTGAATTTGGTACGAAGATATGACACAGATTGTGTTGTAGAGCCTGCACAGCATGCCAGTTGTCTGGGAAAGTAGACAGTTGCCATAAAAGTATTGGAGAGAATTTCCACAATACGTTTCCTTTTGAGTGTAGGATTTGGCTATATAACATAGAAAGTTCTTTATTACAGACATGGGTTCCTTGCATAACCTCTGGTACAATTTCGGTGGATTGGAGTGGGTACCTGTGGAAACAAATTAAATTCTCCAGCTTAATTATTGCTGTAATTAGATGGGTAAATTATAAATTGGAGATAAATAAATGAGTGAAAATAGTTCTGTGTTTGGATTCCAAGAACTGTGTTATTTTTCCTAGCAGAGAAAATTAGCAAAGTGTGCTCGGATGCAGTTCTAGCAGATAACCTGTGAAGATAAATGAGTCTTAACAGCAAAGGCAATGCAACTCAAGCCTGCCAACATTCAGTTACACAGCAAATTTCCTTTCATGTATTTCATGAGCAGATTCCCTGTCCTGCTTTCAGTATAGCTCAGATGGTTAGCATGGCTACAATTCAAGGCCTTCACAGACCGAAATAGTTGGGTGGAGAGGAATTCTTGCTTGCTGTACTTGATGCTGTGCTCTTATGATCTCAGGTGCCTGAGTAGCCTTGAAGGGGCACAAAAATGCAAGTGAAAGTGGAATTTGACTTATGCTCTTGTTCCTCACTGTTGCCAAAGAAGAGATGTCTCCTTTGTTCAGACTGTAGGTATTACAACATCTGTAATGTCTCTTCCCTCTCCACATTTTCTTCCTGTGGTGTGGGAAATTGGAGTCCTGTCAAAGTTTTTTTTAGTAAATATTTGAAGACACATGATCTGCTTTCGAGGAGGAGGAACATCCTCAAGCATGACTGTATCCACTTACCTACCAGAGTTTGTTTAATCTTCCTTTTGCTTCTCTCCTACACATATAGGCACTATTTTAATCCCCAAAGTTTTCACCCACTTTCTTTAAACAGCAAACATACAAAAACCTAAAAAAATCCACTCAGAATTCTCTTAGAATATCTGTCAGAAAATTAAAATATTTTAACATTTTTAATTTAAATTGAAATGAAAAGTTGAAATATTACACTCTTACAAAATGAAAAGCTAAGGAATGCTGCTGTTATTTTAGATGTAACAATAACTAGTTACAAACTTTTCTAGGAGTTGCTAGTTTCAGTACTTCAGTTATCCCATCCTATTCCAAACTTTCTAGCTATGCTGTATCCTCCAGGATGAACTGCAGTAATCCTAACTTTGATATTGGGCTAACTATATTTTCTTTTTAAAAGGAAATTACCATGACAAAAAAAAAAAAATCCTACACAACTCAACATTTATTGTTTAAGTTTTGCTGCCTCTGCATCATTTCATACATTTTTAAGACCTGCTTTTTTGAATTGACAGCCATACTTCCAACTCATCTCATTGTTATCCTCTTCCACATGGCCTTCCAAATGTGAGTTTTAGAGTCCATTGTAAGTCATATATTATTCCTGTGCTGTTATATCACTGCATCCTCAAAAAATGCTATTCATATTAAAGCATACATCAGTATCAACTTTCTTGGGTTTAAAAAACCTGTCTAGATCTCTTGTTGTCTGTTTTACTTTTATTTCTGTAGCTCTTCACTGGACTCTGGCTTCCTGTATTCCTTTGTGAGATATGGCTGCTGTTGCTATATGCATTTGCTTTTTCATTTGCCATTTTCTCTAATAATGTGAAGACAGCCTAGTCTGAAGCATCTGAAAGAAAAGTAATCATATTAATTTCTGGTATCACCTCAGTGGTTTTACAAAGGCACTGAAATATACTTCTTCCATGTACATAAAGACTCACTTAACAATTAATTCATCCTTGTAAACTTTTAATGCAATTAACTAAATTATCACTAGATCTACTGGCCTAGCATATTCATTGATGATTCGTAATAGTCACTTAATCTATTGATATTTCATTTGCCTGTCAAAGTAGGTCATTCATGCTGTGCAAAACTGAGCTAAATCAGTCTTGATCATAAAGAAGATTTCTTGTTCCAGCAATGAAAATTGAAATTGTTCCAATTTCATATATTTGTCCCTGTTGTTTTATATTGAACCCATTATTATTGTTTTTGCATTATATGTTGTTCTCTATATTACAAGGTCTCTACCAATGGCAGTGATCCTTCATATTTCTGTTACTAAGAAACAAAGCTTTAAGAAGCACAGAAAAGTATTTTATACAAAAACACAAATTTGTACAAATGAACAAGTATTAATGCTTAAATTCCTCAAATAAACACGCATGAGCTAATTGTAATGACCTTGCCAGTGGGCTGTGAAATCTTCATACAGAAATAATGTTCTGTTCCAAATGCAGAGTTCCCAATACTGTCAACAACAAATAGATCTTCCTAATGTGAGTTTTTGGAGTAGACAATGCCAAATGCAGCTGTTGTCTTCCTGACAGTGTTGGGAAAGCAGCCTCTGTACAAAGGGAAAAATAAAGGATTTAAAACTGAGGGCTCTTCTTTGAGACTTCCTGTGTAGCAAAGATATATGGGCAGATTAACAATAGGTGATCAGACAACCTGGTCTAATGCAAATTCCTTTATCCTCCTTTCTTTGAAACTTGTCACATACTGCTTCTAAACAGCTATGCTGTCTATCAGGCTGTGAAAATAATTTTGGCAATGCTAAGCCTTCAGAAATTGTATCCAAATTTCCAAAATTATGAGATGGGGAAAAAATTAAAAATCTACTCCAGTACTTCTGGATTAAATAAAAATTAAAGAAAATACTCTAGTGCTTGCGCTGAGCTTTGTGAAGTCAACAACATTGCAGTAGTCTTTCAGATCACTCCACGTTGAGAGAAAGTTTTTGCTTTCTGCTTCTTCTCACTGGCTGTTTTCAGTCTCTTACATATATACAAATGTTTGGCATGCAGGTTATTACCGTTGCTGATTGTGGAATTTCTTTCAAGCCCTTCTGGAATACTAAGTAAAAGTTATGCTAAGAATAATACAGGAAATGTGTGTGCTCTTAAAACTTACCAAAAAATCTGGATATTTAGTGTAAATACATCCCACTGAATCCT
Source organism: Gymnogyps californianus (assembly GCF_018139145.2). Lineage (NCBI taxonomy): Eukaryota > Metazoa > Chordata > Aves > Accipitriformes > Cathartidae > Gymnogyps > Gymnogyps californianus. The sequence continues at coordinate 16,488,134 of NC_059473.1, forward strand.
AGCACCCCACCAGCCAAGAAGCACGTCCTAAACTTGTTTTTAAAATGTGCTGCCATGGGTATGAGAGTGCCACCCTCACAGATCTTGGTGTTCTGACTGAGCAGTCCTTTTTGCAAAAGAGCTGCTTCGTGTGATATCCTCAGTCTAGAGGGGATTGTCTTGATCAAGAGGTTGGTAATATTATATAAAAAGTTTCCCTCTGCAAACCTACATTCAAAATGAGGACGTTTAACCTCTCAGCTTTTTGGTAGCTTTATGTGGAGAATCTTGCCTGAAGTACTAGCTAAAGGAAGAGTTTTGTAGATTATGATCTCTGAGGTCTAGGATGCCTGTTGGAAAGAGGAATTCCTCACTGTTTTGAAAACAAGCTCTGCTAAGAGCATGTGTTGGCTATTAAAGCAGAGAGTGAGTAAATGATTTCAGAAGAATATCAGGAGGAAGGAGAAATCTGAGTATACTATGGCATGAAAATGCCTGCTTCGTTAGATTTTGTCTATTTTTCATGTGTATACAGTGTACAAAAGTGGTCAGAACAGGAAAGAAATGAAGGACGTTTGATGTGCTTGAATGCTTTGCCTCTCCACCACAACCATCCCCCTTATACAGAGTAATTGGCATAGCATCAATTCTGTGGGAGATGGATTACCATGCACATTTATATGGCAATTAGATTTTATTATTTACCATTTAACATGCATCACCAACTTTTCTCATAGTCCATTGGACAAGCAGACTGCTTTGGTTTTAAATCTGTTTAATCTTTTTCAATGCTAGTGCTTTCCATCTAGTCTTCGGGGCGGGGGGGGGGGGGGGGGGGGGGGGGAAGAAGCAAAGAGAAATAAAGTGGCTGGGAATCTGAGAACTGTTTTTGTTAAGAAAATGTTAAATGTTTTTGTGTAACTGTTTCTTGTTCAAGAATATATGTTATTTGAGAATGGGATTGTTGGGGAAATCGTGGCTTTTAACCTGGAGATATCTAGGGGAATGTTTAGACTTGAGCACTTACCTTTTGAATATCTACTTTTGTCTGTTGAAAACTTAGCTGCTAAGGACAGAGTCATGTCATTGCTGTTCCCCCACACACGCACACACTTTCTATCACACAGCTTTACTTGCTTGTGAGGCAGGCATATTTGCATAACCATTGAGCAGTTCTGAACAGAGCCAAAAAGTGTAATAGGAATGAAAACTGAGCACCAAGAGGTGAATGCAGAAGTGGAGAGCACATCCAGCAGAGCTGAGATGTAAAACAGTCAGCAGCATAGCAATAGCATGAGAAGTTTCTAAAAAGAAGCACATTTGTATCTAGTGCGGAAAGTCTTCAATGCAGTTATGAGTGGCATGGTTATGAGTAGCATGATGGAATCAAGGGACTTGGAGAAAGGTAGAGCATCTAGTGTGGACTGCCGTAGAAATTGGTGGCAAGAAAAATCTGTAAGATGCTCTTCCTGGTGCATCCATCAACTGTAAATTCTCTCTGGTACCTCATAATCCTCACTGCCTTTTTTTCTGTCAGGATGGATTAGGGTGCAGTGCTACAATGAAATTGTAAAAAGAACAGTATCAGCTAAGGGAGGAAATATCTTCAGAGTTAAATTATGTTGACAATAACTACAGTATGTCCTATATGCCAATAAGGATAACTAAAGAAAACCCACAGTGCCAGCATTTCAGCGCTGGTGATTTCTTTTTTTTTTTTAATACTTTTAATGGGGTATTCAGGGAAGACACTGAAAGCAGTGTAGAATTGGGCTGAAAAGATCAGTTCCTGTATTCCTTCCCGAAAGAGCAACTTGCTAACCCATAAATTCCCTTTTTTGTCTGTAATCGTTTTGTCTTGTGTGGTTATCAGTACAGGGAATGTGGAAGACGGAAGGCACCACCTGTCACATCATACAACTGCCTTTTGCCCAAAGTATTTGAAAGGACAGGTAACTCAGCAGAGCCTGGACAAGTAAACTAGCTGCCCTTTCCCCTCTTATGTGAGAGTCTAAAAGTGATGGAATTCATCACTCCAACAGGAAAAATATTTGAAAAGCCCACTTTTATTCCAAAAAAAAAAAAAAAAAACCAAAACCAACATATCAAAACCAAAAGACTTCAACCACAAATCAATACTGAAGCTACAGGATGGACTCTTTGAAGTGAATAAGTGGGCATAAAACACTAAGTTTACATGTTTTTGTCTTTCTTTAAGTGCCCTTGCAAGTGGTAGACAAAATTCAGTCATGCTTTGCTCTAGCACCAAACAGGCCTGTGAATGCGTAGCAAGTGCATATTCTCTACTGTAAAGGGAGATTCAAAAAGCCATATGCTGGAGCGTATGTGCTGCAGAAGCTGTGTGGATGCATCATTTAAGTCTTTGTCAACTGTCCTTCAATTTGTTATTGGGTTATGATCACAGCAGGCAGCTTGATTTATTCAAAAAAGAACAATTATTTCATCAAAATGTTTAAAGGATCAAACAATGTTTTTGTTATGGAACAAAAGGTACATAGTCATAAATAATGAAAGTGGGGAGAGACTCTAGAATCACCTCTTATCTGCTATTCAGGCCCAATTCCTTTGCTAAAGTGTGTGTTGAAACCCCATATCTGAAAGAAAAATCACCACTCTGCTCCGCCTATTGCACAGAGTAAATGGTAGGTAGGTGCTTTTGTATATTGGAGAGGGCAGAAGGTCATTAAGGACAAGCAGACTCTTATATTTCATTGAATGTCAAAGGTATCTAGATGCCTACCTGACATTTTCACTTGAGACAGTATCCCTTGATTGAAGATCAGGATGTTGTCTATTGTGTTTAAGTCAGTGCATATTTAGCTTGTGTGAGAGTAATTTATTTTTACGTTTCAGCTGCCTCAAAAATACCGTGAGTTGGGATTGTGTGGGTGGTCTTATGTTGAGTTCCACCTGGTACTTCATTGTGCATCTATTAAGATTCTACAAAATTACTTTTATTCTTGTAACAGCAAATCATCTGTTATATGAAGGACTTGCAGAAAGTGAGCACTTTTTTCTTTCAAGATTAGACTTTACCCATGGTATTTCTCAGTGTCCTGGTTTCGGCTGGGATAGAGTTAATTTTCTTCTTACTAGCTGGTACAGTGCTGTGTTTTGGATTTAGTGTGAGAACGATGTTGATAACACACTGATGTTTTAGTTGTTGCTAAGTAGTGCTTATCCTAAGATAAGGATTTTTCAGTTTCTCATGCTCTGCCAGCAAGCAGGTGTGCAAGAAGCTGGGAGGGAGCATAGCAGGGGCAGCTGACCCGAACTAGCCAAAGGGGTATTCCGTACCATGGAACGTCATGCCCAGTATATAAACTGGGGGGAGTTGGCTGGGATGGGCGGATCGCTGCTCAGGCATTGGTCAGTGGGTGGTGAGAAATTGCATTGTGCATCATTGGGTTTTTTTTCTCTTCCCCCCCCACCCCCCCTTCTTTTTTTTGCTGTATTCCTTTTCATTACAATTATTATTATATTTCATTAGTAGTAGTAGTTGTATATTTTACTTTAGTTATTAAACTGCTCTTATCTCAACCCACGAGTTTTACCATTTTTCCCCGATTCTCCTCCCCATCCCACTGGGAGCGGGGAGAGGACTGAGGGAGTGGCTGCGCGGTGCTTAACTGCTGGCTGGGGTTAAACCATGACACTCAGTCTTTGCAGCCCTCATTCCTCTTTGCCTGCCTGAGGGAAGAAGCTGTTATATGCTTGATCGTTTTGAAATAGTGTATTTGGAGAAAAGTGTGTCTGACACCTCAGCTTCACCGCAGCCAGATGTTCCTTTGTATTTTCATACGTCATAAAGGAATTGCGGAGATGCCTGTTGTGCTTTCAGAACCCACCATGTTATGCCAGGGCTATCCATCCCTTTCTTGGGGAGTAATATTGCTCTAGTACACTGTAGAAGCACTCCTGTTCCTAGCTGCGGTAGTGATTTAGTACAAAGTGACATTAGAAACAAGACGGAGAAACTTCTAAAATGAAAGAGAAATTAAGAGAATAGCTGAAAGTACAGTTGAAACCAGCAGCACAAGACACGAAGGGGGAGAATTTCTGCTTTTGGAGAGAGTAATGGATTTGAAGATGTCTTTGTGCAGCCATATAAAAACATTTCAAGGATATTGTCTTTATGGGTTATAAAAAAGCCAAGCCACAATTCCTTCTACTGTTTTATTTCCTTCTTTTTGTTTTGTTTTCATTCATACATGGAACCATATTTAAATGAATGGTGTTCATTTCTTGTCAAGAATAGTGTTCAAGAAATGAATACCAGATATGTACAACAAAACACACAGATTTCAGGGAGTAAAGAAGCCTAACTATATCCTGGTCAAACTACTTGATCCCTGAGCAGTATTTACATGTTGCTGTTACCATTATGAACACACGGATAATAATTCTCTCTCTACTAGCGCTTGAAGACAATGATAGTCGTTAAATTAAGTGAAGAGTTTTTCTCACCAGCATGTATCACGTAAGAATTCTTGGGTGTGGACACGGATCAGGAAAGGATGAAAGTCTATGAGGTGACCTGTTGGCAATGTCAGTAGTACCAAATAATAAGATACTTCTGCTACTTATTCAGAAAAGAAATAAATAGAACTGCATCTTCAATTTTTATTTTACAATTCTTTGGTTAAGCATTTGCAAAGTTCTTATTTTAAACAAATGTAGAGACTTGGGATAAATGAAGGATGAGTTATTACAGAAGGATTTAGCAGTGTTTGTTTCACCAACAGTTGTGTGTGACTCACTGTTGTGTGGTGTTCTGTGCTTTTTTTCATAAGTGTGATTCCAGTAATGAATACATTGAGAACTTGGGTTCATTTATTAGCTAGCAATTTGCTTCTGTGTTAAATTCATTTGTTCCTCGAGGCACAAATCAGCTTTAAGTCAGAAAGGAGATACATAGGTGTAAACAGGAAAGCTCCTGTTGGAATAAATTAAGATCTGCATTACCTGTAAAAGATATAAATTAAACCCACTAAACTCTTCTCTTTGTCAGTGCTTATGATATAACTGACCAGTACTATTATTACCATGATTTATAGATATAGCTCTGGAAGTGCTGCCTTCCGGTTGATTCCTCTGGCCTGCAATGAACATGCCAGTGAGAAACATTGTAGCATACTTATTTTTTTAGCCTCAGAAAAATGTAAAGAGGAAACAATCTTCCCTCTCTAAATAAAAGGGAATAGCACTGTGTACTGACTCATAATATATGTAGGAAGACAGTTGTGAGATTAAGGACTATTTGCTCTCAGATAAAGTGCTTGATTTGAAGCTTCTCCAGAGATCAGAAGGAAATCTTGGAGCACTCTATTCCCTCACTCATTTCTTTACTACCTGATACTTTGTTTATGCCAGTTGATATCTTTTATATAAATTGGTTATTTTCCTCTATAAATCAAGGAAAGTCAGGATGGTTATGAAAAAAATGGAGACTTTTTCAGGAGAAAATGGAGACTTTAAAAATCAAAATAAACTTCAGAAGAAAATACATGCATGAAAGTTAATAGCTAAACTTTAGTTCCAGAAACGGTGGTTAGCACTGTAATACAAGTATATCCCTTTCTATATGTAGTTAAAAAATGCTTATCTGTTGAAAGAAAGAAATAGAAGAATTGCATTTTCCATTGTGCACAACTCCTGAAATGGTCACACATTTTCAGTGGTAGCAGTGTCGCGATAGTATTGCATTTAGGCTGTAGCTAGTTTAGGTAGTGTCACGATCTCATACTGTTTATCTGATGAACTGTGATACCTTGCTTAATGAAATAACTTACATGTAATTCATAAGGGTAAGTAGGCAGATACACAACAAGGCATTAATCCTGTTTTAGAGCATGTAACTTTTCCAGTAGTAAAGCTGTACTTACATAAGAAGTGAAAAAGAGGAGAAAACCTGAGAATTTGTATTGTACTATGTTGATTTCTCTGATCTCTTCTAGTGGGAGCAGGGACAAGCTTCATCTTTTCTGAGCATCTGCTAATGCACGTTCAATATACAAATATTTTCATTAACACTTTCTGCAATTCTGTCTTGCCTGAATTTCTAATGGGTTGAGTTTTGTAGGAAACCACTTCATTGAGATGAACGTGAAAATTAAGCATGTGATTAACTGAAATAAAAGTAGCTATGCAAAACATCTGTGATGGTAGATACAAAAAAATAACCAAGTGAAAAAATTTAAATAACTTTTAAAAAAAAAAAATTTAAAAATCCGAGCAGTAATTCCAGAGCCTATCCCTTCATAAAATTTTGTCTCTGAGAGAAAGTGTGTTTTTGTCATCAGCAGAAAACTCAAACCACATTTAATATTAAATCTGGGAAAGGTTTAGCTCATAGTCATAAAAAGTACCTGTATATACTTTATAAAAGGTGAAGTCTAATAGTCAGTATGGCTGCTCAATACATATGATATGTATTAGTGTAGTGTATTAGCTAGTGCAAAAGCAGAACTCAAGTTATTTTGAACATCAACAAAGTTAAAATATTACGCAGAACATGTCTTTTTTTGTGGAAACTCTTTCTTCAATAGTATATAATGATCAGTTCTAATGATCAATAGTCTTAAGGAACTGTAAGTAAACAGTTACAGTTTATTTAGACTCAATGTATTGTACTTCTGTGCATATGATACCTAGTTGAAAATATTCCAGTGTATATTTTCAGAGGCAAATATTCTGAATTCAGGTTCATATGCTGACACACTGACCTGGACTTCTACTAGCCATTCATCATAACTGACAATTGCTATATGACTGTATATAGCAGTCTCAGTATGCTTGAGGGATGGATCTTAGGAATTAGCAGGGGATCAATCTGAAAGTTTGTGGTTTTAAAGGTTTAACCAATTGCAGAACAAAAATGGTTGTCTGGACAGTATACATGTTGGGAGGTTTAAAAAGACGTTGCATGTGTCATGTGCAATAGACCAAGTTTAACCTTTTTAACATAGGAGTGATTTTCTTAGTATTGTTCTCTGGTGTTTCCCTCTTTTAAGTCTATTGGAATCAATTGAGATGAATTATCTCTCTATTCTGAGCTGACAATGCCTGAAAGCACAGAACTTCAGGAAACTTGGAAGGGTTTCACTTTCTGGATGTTCCACCTGAGAAAAAGATGAAGAACCTTTATCATGATGCAAGAGTTTTTACTTTGTTTCCAGTTCAGCTGATTGAAAAATATAGAAGTTTTTCTGCTGTGAATGAATTATATCCCATTTGTGGGAACATATGGATCACCATATTTTAATCTGTTATGTCTAATATCATGCTTCTGAGATTTATAGTGTACCTCAAAGCTCTAGAGGAAAGCAATATCTTATTTTTCAAATTATCTATGTAGAATGGAGAAAGCTTGAGGTTTCTTAGTATATGATGCTATAAAGGTTGCTAAGACTTTTGGTTGGATGGCTTATAAGATTAATAATATGCATGTTCCTAAGCTTTTTATCTCTATTTCACTAATTCAAATACAGTTGAGTTTTAGGGCTGGTATGTAGTGACTAAAAATTTTTCACAGTCTGATAAACATTTGTTTGTTTCAGGCCATTTCCTTGCAGGCAAACTGTAAACCATTACAAACAGCACTAAATTGCACTCCCTTGCAAACAAGCGAGTATGCCAGGAGAACCAGGAAAAGGTGTGACTGCGGCTTATACCGATAAGAGGGAGATTAAAATTAGCCACATGGGGTAGTGGTGATAGCTAGTACATTCTGAGTTCTGTTGCTATAAACTCTGCCTACAAAGCTTGGTAAACACTTAGGAAATGAACAATTTTGCATTTGAGGTGATGTAGAAACACTCTTTGGTTCATCCTGTGGCCTAGGCCCCAAAATCATCCAGACTGGGGGTCGTACTGGAAAGCACAATGTAGAGTAGAATGTATATTCAGATGGTCTATTGAAAATTTATGCTAGCACAAAACATGTCATCAGTGAGGATTTAATGCATAGGTAGAGTAAGAATTTTGTCACTGGGTGGTGCTTAAGAGTCGGATGCTCCCACAAGCACCTTCCTTCAAACAGGTTCAATGCTTCTCAGAAGCTCAGATGGTCCTCTCCCTGTGTGCCTAAAGGGGCTTGCCTGTAGGCATGCTCAGAGCACTCACACCAAGCTTGCAAAGATGGCTGCTTTTTCTGAGTTAGAGGATAACAGAGCAGGACAGTAAACTCATGCAAAATGTAGGAAACCATGGGTTTATTCCTTTCTGTCTGTGACTGAAGGAATCAAGCACATCTTGCCTGCCAGGAGAAGGACTGAAGCCTTTTAGTTAGGGCTGTGTTCATGCTAAGCATGCTTCCCTTCTCTGGCCAAGCAAAGCTCAGATTCTTTTCTGCATCATGTATTCAGCAACAGGTATGGAAAGCACCTAGTTAAACCTATAGTCTGACACTTAAGGCACACTTTAAGGAGGTAGGTTTTGTTGGTTTGAAAGATCACTGTTCTGCCCGCCAGAGACACCCAACACATGAATGAAAGGCACAGCCTGAATTGTTTTAAAACAAAAAAAGCATCCCCCCCTCGGTGTTTAAGAGAAAAGTTAAAGTTAAGCCCTTTCAAAGTAAGTCTCAGAGCTATGAATTACTCAAAGGAAGAAAAACACTAGCTTTCAGTCCTGAGTGAGTTGCCTGAGGTTCATCAGAGAGCTGTTTATAATATGTGTCTGTCATCAGAATTATTTTTGGCAATAAAATAATGTTTGCTCAGTGTGCAGACTGCCATTTTAAAGGCATCTGACTCCCCCTGTTCCCACATGACTGACACAGGGTCTGAATTTTGGTGGGGAGAATCAGTCATTTCACTGCTTAACAATGGTTCTCCTTAGATGTGTCCCTAAACCCTTTATTTCTTGGCATGCTTTTAAATGGATGATTCTGACTATATGGACTTCAGGTGGATCTTGGTGCTCCACTTATTGCCTCTTATTTCAGTGTGCTGGATTCATAATCGGGGTGATCTGTGGTCAGGTTCCCCGAGTATGCTAACAACAACATCCCTGAATATGCTAACAATGCTAGATGCATTTCTAGATGGAGATTCTGTGACTGACTCCTCATCTGTGAAATAGATGCATATTTCCTGTATATATGAGCTGGCACATAAATAACATGTCCAGGTACTTCTAAGTAATTAGTCATACAAATGTGAAGTCTACATATGCATTTGAAAAAATATAGTCTTGCGGTGTCTTTTCACGTCATATATACTCTCGGTGTTTTCTTCTGCATTTACTTTGAAGAAAGTTTTTCTGAGATAGCTGTCATTCAGCACAAAAAGGCCAGAAGATCAAGCAGGTCAAAGATTCTACAGGTTTTTTTCTGTATCTAATATTTATTTCTCCTTACCAGGTGATTTGTATATTGGAGGAGTGGCCAAAGAAATGTATAAGTCCTTGCCAAAACTGGTGCATGCAAAAGAGGGATTCCAAGGCTGTCTTGCATCAGTTGACTTGAATGGACGGCTCCCTGATCTAATCTCAGATGCTCTCTTCTGCAATGGGCAAATAGAAAGAGGATGTGAAGGTATTAAATATGCTGATATCTTTTTATGTCATAGTGAAAATATTGTGCTAGTCCTGCAGAGTTTTGTTGATATATACACTCCATACATGGAGAGACTATATCTTACCTGCTTCTGATTGATCTTGTTTGACTCTTTCATACATAAAGGCTGCATTTTTTTAGTATTATGGAGAGAAATGTGTGCCTGCCCTACAGCACAGAGATTGATCTGAGAACATGTGTTAACTTCTTAAATGTTTAATGTAGGTTCCATCCTTCTCCAGTGGCAAGATATTTTCCATGCATTTTATTTACTTCTGATGTATTTTAATTAATGATAGAAACAATAACAATTAGCTTCAATGAAGTCCTTTATATCTTCATAACACTTAAACATTAGCTAATGTTGAGACATTAGCTAATTAATTCCATTTTTAAAGCAGACATTTTGAGTTGATTAATTCAAGGCTAATTTATGAAATCGTTTAAGATCAATCTTCCATCTTCTCTATTTTTGATCATCCCTAAGATTTGTATTGTCATGAGCCTTCCTATCTGAAATCAATAACAGCCAAATATGTTTTATCTCGCATTTTTTATGTCTTTATTGACTCATTTGGAATATCATGGAATTTAAGTGAGGACAGAATTAGAAGAGGTGTATTTGTAATTCAGGGGTGTCAATCTCCAGCTGTCATTTAATCCCACGTTATTTTTACTGTGATTTATGGAATAATTTAAATCAATTCTCTGTCCCTGCATATATATTTCACTCACATAATTCTGAATTTTGTGTCTGTGTTCAGTATTATTTGTTCTCCCTATCTCAAGTGCCATTCTTCTCTGGACAGAAAAATGTGTAAATGAAACTGTAGAATTTCAAGTTGGAATCTTGATGATTTTAATATCAAGTTTAAGTTTGCAAACAGACATTGTAAAAAATCCAAGCAGATCTAGGGGGTTTCCTCAAGCTTCATGAGATAAAGCTTTCTGGTGGATAAATTCTGTCTCCTCTTGTTGTGCCTACAGTATGTTTGTACAGGTGGAACTCTTTTGTTCTTTACCTGCTATCTTTAGTTAACAGTATAAATTCTATTGATAGCACATAGAAATATGTAAAATGCACAACTGATTATCCTGTAGCTTTAGTGTCTATTTCTTTCTATCAGCAATGGAAAAATACGTATAAAATAGTTTGTCACTGAGTTTAGAAAATTAGATTCTGCTTTCTGAATGACGCTAACAAGTTCCATGCCTGCGCCATCCCTTCAGAAAGTCAAAGTATGTCTTAATTCCATTATGCATTTCATAGCTTCTTTTGAAATTATGTAATTTTTCTAAATGAATTTTATGTACTTCAAAGAAATATTGCCACAGGCCTAGAGAGCGAGTTCACCTTTTAAACCAATGGCACAACTCAGCTATCAGTGAATTTAATAAAGCTACCAACAATTTAATAAAGGCCGTACAAATATTGTCCTTTTTGGTGGAGAGTCAGCTTTTTCCGACACCAAAATCATCTGACACAAGCAAAATGGTGAAACCAGATGTGCTGCCTGGCTCCCAGAGAACTGCCTTATCAAAAGTCTCTTGCCCGCAGGAGGAAATCTTTAACAGCATAGAATAAAATATTCCCTTCCAACCTTTCTGCTTAACCCTTGCAAGTTAACTCTCCCATCTCACTTGTTTACTTCAAGTCTTCCTGTCTGACCCATCTGTCAGTCTCTTGTCTGCAGACCATGGATCAGGTATACAAAAAAATCTTCTGGCACCTAAAATATGATTTAAGTCACTTGCAAATTTAGCTGCCTCCTAGAAGTCTCTTATGCCTCAAGCTGCCCTTAGCTCTGCTGCTCTGTACAGACAGGACTGTCTCCATCCTTACAGAGCTGAGCAGTTTTGCATCTGTCTCACGCTGCAGTGGGATGCGTAACCTCTGTAAGTCCCCTGAGAAGTCGAGTCCAAAAAGCTCAGGACACAGCAGCAGAAGTAATTTCAAAACAATAAGTATTAGTCACCACCACTCTCAATCCAAAAGACAGCTGGCTGTACTGGTGGGTATATGTCCTTTGATAAGACATCAGCCTGCTGCAAAATCTTTCCTGAGAAACGAGGCGCTTGGATTTTATGTTCTTCAGACTCTTATGGGATTGAATTCCCCACCTTTCTGGTATAAAAAAAAAAAAACAACCCAAACCTGGGGTGAAAGTTCTTTTTCTCTCTTCTGTCAAACTGTGAAGCCATGATGTACTACTAATTTTATCTGTTAGGATTTTGTTCTTAAAATATTAATATTTCTCAATAACTTTACTGTCATAAGTGCATGTTAAAAGTTCGTTCTTTGAAACATTTTTTGCAAACCCACGTATGGGATTGGTGTGGTAAATTTTAAGGCTTGCATTTTGAAGTTTCAGCCACAAGCAGACAGATATCTCTGTTCTCTATCATTGAGCATTGAATATAATTTACGCTTGGCTGAATCCACCTTGTTGACTAATTTTCAATGGCTAGAACAGATAGAAACTAACAGCTAGAAACATAAATATGCTAACTAGCTCTTCGAATTTTTAACAGGAAACCCCAGAGCCAGGTTGTAAGTGTCAGTCCTATTTTTCTCTAGTCAGATCCATTGTACTTTCTTTACACACTTTAAATAAAGCAGAATTATAGAAATTACAGAATGATAAAAACATAGTTTTAATATGTTTAGGAGGAAAATGCACTGTGTGCATGCGTGTGCATATATAATATAATTTGTGTATTAACTCTATGAAAAGTTTCAAAGTATCAACATACGTGAAGATTCTTGGTGGTGAAATACGGAATTTGTTTTTGCAATATATAGTAAAACATTGTACGTGCTACTTAATAATGCTTTTTGTGTAATATATAGCATGTAAGCCCTCAATTAAAAAGTCTGCAGTGAAGACTGAATAAATTAGAATATTTAAATTGAATGTGAGTCAAAAGGTGAGTGTTTGAGAAGAGTGTCTTACAGTGTTTTTAATAAATAGCTTAGTTCTGTAATATAGGAAAATATGAACCTATGATGGTAGATATTATAGTATTTACTGACATTAAACAGTCCTCCTCTGTTCTTTAAAAAAAAAAAAGCTTGCTTTTTAATAAAAGAAGTTCTCACATGTAAGCTAGTCTTGATGGCAATTTTTGAATAATGACTACTATCGATAAGCCAAAAGTGCTAAGAATCAATTTCATAAAAAGCAAAATACCCTGCTTTTTAACAAGATCATATCTGTATTTTTTCCAAATATGTGTGTTTTAACATGCATTTTTTAATGTACCTACACGGTCCTGCAGTTTATGTACTTTTAAGTCCTTGTGACTTTTGCTCTACTTTTGCAAAGATGAGAAAATTTAACATTGCATAACTAAAGTGTAAATAAATGCATGAATATATAACATTTAAACACCTACAGATATTTTCACTTCATCTTTGTAAAGTTTCCGAGTAACAGAATCTGGTGAGAAAAAAATGTGTCTTGTTTTGTCAGCTACGGGATTCTGTCATTATAATCCCCAGCTCAAGAGAGGGTGATGTAATGCCCAAATGTTTAAACTTCTGGGCTCAAAACTCCAAAGAAAAGGAAATCACTAATGCCCAAATGTTTAAACTTCTGGACTTAAAATGCCAAAGAAAAGGAAATCACTATCCTATGTCTGCCTACTGCAGTAAATTAGTTATAGGTATTATTATTATTATTTGAACAGGAGAAAATAGAACTATTAATAGTTTTGCCAAAACAGGGATGCAGTGTACACTGCCCTTGTTCTTAATCGCACTGGTGACTGTTCAGGCCCTGGTTCAGAGGTGTGCTCGAGCAGTGCCTCATTTAAAGCAAGAGGCCATTGAACTGAATTAAAACATATTGATATGGATTTTTCTAAAATACTGGCAAATCAAAAGGAAATCCCACACTGAGATTTCTGAAGGAACTATAATGTGAAAGAAGGGTTAAGAGGATTTCTCTCTACAGGATGATTTAGGATATTTATATAATCTTTGGACCAGTTTTGCCCTGTCATCAATGACTAGCAGTGGGAGTTTCAAATGGATATTGATGTGTCTTCTCCAAAGCAATTTAGGACAATTTTATAATCTCAGAACTAAATTCTTCCTTGTAGTGTCAAGAGTCAGTGTGAAATATGTATGTGAGCTCATAGTAATCTGTAGTTCATGGTCTGTACTTCAGCCTTCATTCACCAGTCATGAAGAAAGGGCTAGAAAAAAGAAAGACCGCAGAGGATGACGGTGTTAATTATTCTTGAATTCAGTGTATCTGAACATGACAAATGGCTAGTCAGGACTCAGCCATGCATTTACTCTGCTAAAGCATTCATATCTATCCAAGAAAGAAAAAAAAAAACACCTTAATTTTCCTTCATTACATGTCATCAGCTCAATTAACCATTATATTTGTAGTAAAATACTGGCAAATTACTGCTTTCTTATTTTGGCTTGCCTGAAGATTTATGGCTATTAGCATTAATTTGTTTGCATTATATGGCATTTCTTTCTCTATTTAACAGCAGCATGCATTTTACTCTGAATGGTTTTTTTTCTGTGTTTGCTGCCATTTCAATATTGCTTACTAACATTTAATATATTTTGCTTTTTTATTTTGCTGACAAAGTTGCATTGATGAAAGCTGATTTGCAAGGTAGATAGCCCTGTGTGTATTAAACAAGACTGAAACCCCCAATGCACGGTTGGATTTCTGCAATAAATGCTCTGTACATTTCAGAACGAAGTGTGTTATTTTGTTTCAGATTTTGTCTTTCACACCTCTAAAACAGTGGGCCACATGAACCTTCATTTTCCAGCATAGCTTGCATAAAGGCTTTCAGTCTTGAATATGTTTGTATAGTGATTGCTTTAGTGCTTTGATCATTCCTTTTCAAATTTCTTTATATTTCAGTAGTCTAGTTATGATTCTCTAGAAATAGAGTAGCTTTGTTTTTCATGCATATGTCACATTTTGGCATGCCAGTTCATTAGCAGTCTGATTTTCTGCATTTCCCCTTAAAAAAGGAACCTGCATGGGATCCCTGAAGCATGTGAATCAGTACTTGCCAACATTCCTGCCAAAGAATCCCCAAATCCTCTTAATTTCAGACCTAAATAATTTAAAATAATTTGTGGGATTAAAAGCATTTTATACTGTAGCTTCATTTTATTTTTGTTTTGTTTTTAATTTTATTTTCAATCTTTACTTTCATCTCCCAGAGCTTTGCTTTCTGTGACATCTGGCTTTGCTAATTGAAATGTATTTACAGGAAAAACTAATAAAGTTTTTAGAAAACATTTAGCCAGTTAATGTTCTGACACGAGATTAACAAATAACTTGCAACGAAGTTAACATTCCCACTGTACCTGGAATAACTCTGCTTCAGTTTGTGCATTCTTATGTGTTTGACATATCAATCTTAAAACTAAAACAAAACCACCCTTTTAATATTACATGCTGCTACAAAATCAGCAAGTTTACGTGCGTTTTACTTAGTAACTCTTTGCTCATTTGATTTGAGATGTTGGCAGCTAGTTAATGTGATCCAGTGAGAAATACCTTTCTTTGGAAGACAAAGTGCAAGTCCTTTTTTGTATGTTCTCATCAGGCCCCAGCACAACGTGCCAAGAGGATTCATGCGCAAACCAGGGAGTGTGCTTACAGCAGTGGGATGGATTCAGTTGTGACTGTAGTATGACCTCCTTTAGTGGACCATTATGCAATGACCGTAAGTACGCTAAAAAAATGCTGATCTGAATGCTCAAGAGCTTTAAGGCAATATTTGAAGCAAGTGTCTGAAGCTTTATATTATTTTAATATTAGATATTTAAATGAACTGGCAAACCCTGTGAAAATTTGTAAGGCGTGTGGGTAGGACACAGCTAAAATATACAGTTTAAATTTTGGACAATGCAGTATCAAACACTGACAGAATTTGGTTTTATTATACTTGATTGCATGTCTAATATACTGATGGTTACCTGTTTGAAATAATCCCTTTTGTGCATAAATGTTACAAATAGGGTTTTTTTCCTGATTGAAAAAACCTTTTACATTTTATTATCTTAAGCTATATTGTAATTTTGTAGCATTATATCATGAGGGCTATAATTACTGTGAAACAGTTGACAAGGCTCATTATCTCCCTTTGTAGATTTCTTTAGGTGACACACTAAGCATGCCAATAATAAAAGCATGCTGAGTATTTTAGTTCTTCTAGATTTCATCTGCATAAAACTACATATAACATACACCGACCATCTGGTCTTTCAGGAAAAGCTTAAATGTGTCAAAAATAAGGGGCCTGATTCATCAATGTCATAATCTAGTTTTATTCCAATCTAGCCTTATTGATCTAAATAGAATTATGCAGAAGTGAAAGTGGAGTAGTAATGCAAGAGCCATAATGATCCACGGTAACTGATTAAAGCAAGCTACTGAGTTTTCTTTAACTCATCACTTTTGAAATATCCAAATGTTGCACATTTTTATATCCATATGAAGAGGGAATTTCTTTAAGGCTAAGCATTTTTATTTCTATTTGTATACATTTATCTGAATGAATGACTGATGGTAGAAAGTGTTGGTATAACTGTCTAGTCAAGCATTTTGGATTTTTATGTCTTGTTCTGGTTCTGCACTCTACAGCAAGGTGTACCTTCTTGGACAAACCCTAAAATATCAGAATAATTACAATCTGAAAAGCTTTTGGCTCAAATAGTATCTAGCACAAGGCTAGAAAATTAATTACATGTAAAAGCTACATTAATTATTCACATGAAAGTTCCACTTTTCTACTCTTGACCATGTTTGAAAACTATGGAAAGTATTCATCTCAGTCTGTTTCCCTGCAGTTGCTGTCATGGTAGAAATGAAATGTGGTATCAAAAAATTTTCAATAATTTCAGCAAAGGTTTGGGTTTACTTTATGTGTATGAGTTTGCCCTTCCCAGCAATGTGAGTGATTAGTTATACTGCTAAACATACATTTTTAAAGATTTCAGTCCCCTATCTGCTACAGGAGAAAATGATTTGTTTCTATTTTACTTTTAAGTTGTTATTTCTGTTCTTCTGTGATCTTTGAGTTCTTCCAAAAGTAACTAAAAACTATGAATAAGAAGTTATATATTCCACATCTAGCAAAGGAAAAAACTCTGTTTATAAATTTGTCTTAGTAGTAACTGATGTCTAGACCTGGAATATTCTATGAATTATCTATTCAAGTGACAGCTGTTGCATAAATTTGGCGAACTGATGACCTTATGTAAGAGAGGTATTCACCAACCTGTGAAGGCTCATTTGTATGGTAACATTATGGACTACGTTGTACACAATCAGATAATTCTCAATACACTATTTCTGATAATGGTAAAAGAGTACCTTTAGTACATGGCTACCAAAAAAACTTCCCCCCCTCATAATTCTTTTTTTTTTTTTTTTTAATGTTCTATCACAAACATGAAATATAAATTTATCCTAGATATGGATGTTTTGTAATAGAATGCAGAGTCTGGTAAATATAATATGTTTGGTTTCTGCTTTATCTTGGCTCCTCAGATTAGTTCAGATACCAAAAATCTGCAAAGCAAATCTAACGAGAGAGATTTTTTCATAATGGTGTATGTGAGGGAAAGGAGGAGAAATAATTTTGTAATCTCAATGTCATCTAGATGCTCCTAGACTGCTCTCTGCTGTGTTTGAGAAGAGCATAATGGGAAGAGGAATGATGAAATGTTACTACAGTTTTTAGTAACTTGCATAGGCTGCACACCACAGGCTAAACTTCTACAGTATTGAAGTAAGACAAATTCCCTTCACGTGAAGAAAGATTATGTCAGCAACAGGTCTGGAACAGCACCTGCTTGTTGCTAAAAAACACATCCCCTTCAGAAGGACGTAGGCATGTTCCTGAGCGGTGTGCGTGAGCACATTTCCATTGCAGATTGCGCATGGAGCAATGCTGGTTGACAGAAGCTGAAATGTAACCCAATATTGCTACACAGACAGGCCCTCGGCTTACTTTACGTTTGAATGTACTGTTTTATGTAAAATGGAGTATTCAGGACATCAAAATCTCATAGGTAGAGATTTTTTGTTACCAAACCCAAAAATTGACCACTTAAAAATAAGTGTCAGTGGTCGTAAGAGAAACAAATAAAAGTACTTGATTTATGGAGACTTGCATCCCTCCTGTAGTGGATGTCCATGTCCAGGTGTTGGCAGCAGGGGGCTGCAGGGTGGCCTCAGTGAGGAGAGGCCAGGACTGCCCCATGCCGGGCACAGCCAGCTCCAACAGACCCACCACAGGGCACAGCTGAGTCCCTCAGCCAAGCTGGTGGCACCTCTATAAAAACATGCTTAGAAAGTATGCCATTCTTACCAAAATGCTGGACAGATGAAGGAGGAGTGAACAAAAAGAGTGAGAAACAGCAGGGGGAACACCAAGGTCAGAGCAGGGGGAGTGGGCGAGCAGCTGGGTGGGAGTTTGGCCCTCAGCCAGGATTAACCCACCACACCTCCCCGTTATTTTGTTCCACAGTTAACCCACCACACCTCCCCACTATTTTGTTCCACCAGTTCTTAGAGAACATATTTGAGTAGAAATTTCAGAGTGACAAAATGGCCGAGGTGAGAGGGGACCTGTGGAGATTGCCTAGTCCAACCCCTCTGCTAAGAGCAGAGTCAGCTACTACAGGTTGTCCAGGGCTGTGTCCAGTTGGGTTTTGAATATCTCCAAGGATGGAGACTCCACAACCTCTCTGGGCAACCGGTGCCAGTGCTCAGTCGCCATCACGGTACAAACATTTTCCTTATATTTAAATGAGATTTTGTGTATTTCAGTTTGTGCCTATTGCCTCTTGTCCTGTCACTGGGCACCACTGAGAAGAATCTGTCTCTGTTGTCTTTACTCCCACCTATCGGGTATTTTAAAACATTGGTAAGATCCCCACTGAGCCTTCTCTTCTCTAGGCTGAACAGTCCCTGCTCTCTCAGCCTCTCTTCATATGAGAGCCCTTCAAGCCCTTACTCGCATTTGTGGCCCTTTGCTGGACTTATTCAAGTATGCACATGTTGCTCTTACACTGGGGAGCCCCGCGCTAGGAGGTGGTGCTCCAGATGCATCTCTCAGTGCTGAGTAGAGGGGAAGGATCACATCTCTCAACGTATCTGCGATATCTTTCCTAATGCAGCCAATGAGGCTGTCGGCCGCCTTTGCTGCAAGAGCACATTGCTGACTCATGTTCAACTTGGTGTCTACCAGGACGCCCAGATCCTTTTCTGCAAAGCTGCTTTCCAGCTGGTCAGGCCCCAGCCTGTCCTGGTGTATGGGGTTATTCCTCCCCAGCTGCACAATTTGACATTTTCCTTTGTTTTACGAGGTTCTTGTCGGCCCACTTCTCCAGCTTGTCGGCATCCCTCTGAATGGCAGCACAAGCATCTGGTCTATCAACCACTCCTCCCAGTTTTGTATCATCTGCAATTTGCATAAATGTGCACAAATTACCTTGCTGCATTTGAGTTGATACTTTCAGCATGTTTCCCGTAGTAACCTCAGTGCACGAAGATTTGACATACATCGTTCCTAGGCTTTACAAAATAAATGTTTCACGTCTATCATTCTTGTCTTTAATTTCCAAAACAGAGAGTTTGGAGGAAATAATGAAAGAAATAGTTTCTTGAAAAGCGTTACAATACGTTCTACTAATACAGTGTGCAAGAAGTTTCTTTAATCTTTCCTATGACAGCAAATTATTACTCCTGTGCTGTTCAGTGTATTATTGCAGGTGAAAATGTGCACAGCTTAAAATGAAGATTTTTTTAAAAGTTCTCTCAAAATAAGCACCATGTGAGGTAGGTTGTTTCTTTCCCAGTTCAAGAGTATCCTCTGTGTGTCAACTAGAGAGAAGGAGAAGTTTAGGAAATGTACTCCTATGGAAAATGACCTGTGTCAGCCAAGGGTAAGGCCACAGTTTTACAACTGTAGTCAGGAACACCCACAGTTTAATCCCCTAAAATTTTGCTTAGTTGCAAATCTCAGTACTCCACTACGGTGAGTATGGAGTGCCTGTAGACCGTAAGCTTCCGTGGTGGCACAGGTGGGAACATTCTGTGTGCTGCAGTTCCTATTTACTGGAAGATAAACAAGACAGGGGAAGTTTTGACCCCAAAATGCTATACAGATTATCATTTTCTCTTTTGATGTGATATGACACTTGGAGATTCAGGGCAACAGTGCTCTTCAGATGTGATAGACAGAAGTGTTACACTGGTAAGTGTAAAGCAGACCAGTAGCATTTGTTCCTACAAAATAGGATTATATAGAAGACTGCACTAAAAGGACAGTTAATGGCTGTTCTTACAAATGGATGGCTGCATGCAACTCCTCTGAGAAAATATATCATGAACATCGTAACTATTTCTAACAGCAGGTTATGTAGTGAAAGGACTCCTCCCAGGGAATTCAGCTTTTTTGTAAGAGTGGGGTTGAAAATTACTCTGGCAGAACAAAACAAAACAAATTTGTAAGAGATTATCTGCTTTCTATAAGTTTACATCTGTTTTTACTCGGGCAGTCTTTAAGTATAGCCATATTAGTGAATGTAATGGCATGTTTGTGGAAACAAATACTGCTATTATGGCATAGAAAATAGCAGACATAATAACATTGTCACATTACATTAGTATAGAAATGTTCTGTGCCAAATTACAGGGCAGCTTCAACACTGTTACCATAAGGGAATAATGTATTGGCATTGTACTTGTGATGGTATACCTAACACTGTGTCAACACTTCCATTAAAATCCATTTCTGAAGGGTTAGAACTTCATCACGCAGTCTCTTCTGACTAGGAACTTGACTTTCTCAACCACTGTAAGTAACAAAACTTTTTTTAAAAGTTCTCCTATTTTATTTCGACTCTTTACCAAGAAAAATCAAAAGCCCTCATTTAAATGGAGAACTGTGTCAATATTACAAAATGGGTTCACATAAAACATGTTTGATTTTCTTGATATTTGATTGCATTATAGAGATACTGCCTTTCAGCTAAGACTATATCTGTAGTGATGGTTAGATTTTATTTTAAATGTGTTTGGATGTTAATATAATAATTGTTGTGTATCAGGACGATTTAATTGGAGATTGGACAAGGAGTTCAAGGAAGGTCTACTAGGAAAAGATGGAATCCACCTGCCAAGGTGAGGCAAAAGCATCTTTGCCACGAGCTGGCCAGCCTGGTGAGGAGAGAGCCAGGACTAGGAATGATGGGGAATGGAGATGACAACTCACAAGAAAGTGAGGAAATAGTGGACTGAGTGTGATGGGAAGGTGTGGAGCTCTGCCCAGGGACAAGTGATGAGCCAGCTGAGAGCTTATGGGTTAGGGTTAGAGGGCAGACTGAAGTCTAATATGATGTGATGGGTATCTGCTACAAACTGCCTGATAAGGATGAAGAAATAGATGAGGCTTTCTTCAGAAAACTAGAAATAGCCTCATATTTGCAGACCTAGTCCTCATGGGGGACTTGAATTACCCCAGTAACTGCAGGAGGGGCAACAGAGCTGAGCACAAGCAATCTAGGAGATGTCTGGAGTGCATTTACTTGCTGACACAGGTGATCAAGGAGCCAATGAAGGGAGGCACACTGTTAGACCTCATTCATACAAACAAGGAAGAATGGATCAGGGTTGTGATGGTCAGGAAGTTCAGGTTCTTGAGTGGTAGGAGCAAGACAAAAATCTGGAACGCAATCCTGGACTTCAAGAGAGCAGACCTTGGCCTGTTCAGGGACCCGCTCGGAAGAATCCCGTAGGGCCCAGAAGAACTGGTAGATTTTCAAGGATCACTTCCTCAAAGCTGAGGAAGCCTCATACACAACCCTATATACAGAAAATCAAGCAAAAGTGGCAAAAGCCAGGAGGAGCCTCTGACAAACCCCAAACATTAAAAGGGAGTGTGCAAGAGGTGGAAGTAGGGTCAGGTGGCCCAGGAAGAATATAGAGATGCTGTCCATGCATGCAGGGATGGGGTTAGGAAAGCCAAGGCCCACTTGGAGTTTGATCTGACAAGGGACATGGAAGGGTAACAGGAAGGGCTCCTACCAGCACTGAAAGAGCAGGAAAATGTGGGCCTGCCACTGAATGGGGTGAGGAGACCTCATGGCAAGGGACATGGAAGAGACCGAGGTACTCAGTCTTCTTTGCCTTGGTCTTTACTGGTAAGACCCGCCTTTAGCACTTTCAGCAATCCCAGGTCCCTGAGACCAGTGGGAAAGTCTGGAGGAAGACCTGCCTTGCTGGAGAAAGATCAGGTCAAGGAATATCTAAACAAAGTGGACATATACAAGTTCATGAGACCTGATGGGAGGCATCCATGAGTGTCACAGGTCATTGCAGTGCTGCTCTTGATTATCTATGAAAGGTCATGGCCATTGGGGACGGTTCCTAAGAACTAGAAAAAAGTAAATGTTTCTCCTGTCTTCAAGAAGGAGGATCCAGTAAACTACAGACTGGTCAGCCTCACCTTGATCACTGGAAAGGTGATGGAGAAAATCTGCCTGGAAGCCATTTCCAAACATATTAGGGCCAAGAAGGTTGTAAGGGGTAGCCAATATGGATTTATGAAGGAGAAATCATGTATTATTAAATGACAGTAGATTCAGTACTTAGGTATATGTCATTTTTTTGCTAAGCTGACAATATGTGTTCTGATTTGCAACCGTGCTGCACACTCAAAATTGGGACTGAAACATGTATGTTTCCAGAAAATCAAATCCTAATTATTTCAGATTGAACACACAGAACAGTGGATAATTTTGGCTGTTACTGAAGATAGTAGAAGCAAGGCACTGCAAAAATACATTAGTTAAAGTTTATGAGAGATTTGGATATTAGAGTATTTGACATTATAAAAATTTCAGGAGGAACTGAATGATTCTCTCTTCAGTGTGTTGTTTGGAGAGTGCATTAAGTAATATTGAGGTTATACTTTGAACAACAAAACCCCTAAATATTGAATCAGCCTTCAACTTCTGCAATAAGTGAGTGGTTTTATAAACACCGGCCTTCTTCACTGCAGAACTCTGATCAAAACAGGCGCATTCTCGCCCTGAATGAGACAAGAGTCTTATACTTTGTGAACATGTAATTAGCAATTATGTAATAATCCATAGGCAAGGAGGGGTAATTTAATATTGCACATAGAACTGTAGACCTGGCTTTCCTTAGGTTTGCAGTGTTTTGTGTTTAACGTCATCTATGTGTATATATATTTTTTTAAAAAATCATACACTATGTTTATAGTGTATAAAAAATAGGAGTATTATTTTCTCTTATCCATACCACTGACTTTTTACAGTCTTCTGCGCTATCACATGGTGTTGACAATGGATAGTCATTCTCCTCTTACAATGTCTTCCTTCTTCTGGAATGCAAATCAGAGGGTGATATTCACATAATCTCTGTTTGCATTATCAATCTGGTATTACACAAATGATGGCTTTAAATCATTTTACCACATATATTTTTTTCACATTTATTAATTGATTTAACTGTTATGGATACTGCATCTTATGGACCTTTTGACACCTAGAGTGTAAGATCAGTCTTAATGCTACTTTTGTGAGAAGGATATATACAAAATAAAGAAGCTTAATTAAACCAGTGACCGAAAGCTAAACTAACCATGAGAGCCACTCAGTAGTACTTTCCAAAATAATATTACATATTCCTGGCTAGGACTTTGCAGTTGCTAGCTACCAATAAACATATAACCTGCTATTAAGAAAAGGGATAGAAGATTCCTCAGAGTGCTTTAAAACACATTTGGTTTCCATCTCCAGTAGCTGAGAATTAAAAAATCTGTCCCTGATAACATACCAGTCTAAATACTTCATATGATTATTTTGCCACAGAGGCTCACAGTACACAGGAGAAATAAAGATAGCTGCACACAAAATTACAATGCAGGGTAAGCTGCTGGAATGAAGTAGTTGAAGAAATCTCAATTTGTTCAGCTTATCTTATCCAATATCTCTCTATAACGAATAGCTGGAATTTCTGGTGTCAAATATCAGTGGCCTAATTTGTATAAACTTGAAAGGAAGTAGGACTTCACACATGCAGTCTTGAAAATACAGAAATGTTGAGGTGTTTAGGAGAATTAGAAAAACTGTAAAAAAACCAAGGGAAGCAAGAAGTGTTGCCTGTGAGCCATGGCTGTGAATCAAGATTACTTTTTTTAACTTTTGTTTTTATTGGAATCCTAATCAGGATAGACTGCACCTTGAGCTGTCAGGCTCCTGTGATGTTACATGGGAGCACATGTTGCTCCAGCCAGAACTGTGGAACATGATGCACAGATGACAACATTTTTTTCATGGTTTTAGTGGCCCAGCTCTATTAGGTTTTCTTCTCCTCTGTTTCATGTGGATTTTGTAGTATGTAAATTTTGGCCTTTCATTAAGATATATCAGTCTATTAATTATGTAATTTAACAGGCATGCTTTTGTTGACAGTCTGAAAACAAGTTTTAGAATTTTTTTCTTGTTTACATACAAATTCTGGAGTAGTCAGATGAGCTATCCATGCCCAAAATAGTTAAGTAATTTCCATTTTCTTAAATACATTACAAACTATCCCTTTAAAAAATGAAAATAGAAAGTTGTTTGACAGTGATTATAGAAGCTCTTACGTGTGAGAATATTTCTAACAAGTAGTAATAAGTAAAGTTTTAAGTGGGATACTTGATACAGAAAAAGCCAAAAAGGAACTTTCAAGGTAGCCAGAATACATTGTTATAGTTGTGCTTGTAGCTCAGATAGAAGCAATTATGCAACATTTCTGGCCTACACAGAGGTATTTTCTATTTCACAATATTAAAAATGGAACATAGTGTCAGAAAATTGCAAGCTTCTCTCTGCCTCTGGAGGAATCAAGGGAGTAATTAAATTGGATTTTGGTATGTCAATAATATCTTTCTCTTATTAATGACATAATAATTTTGTAAATCAAATCCTAGAAGTGTTTCCAGTGTCATAAAGGTGAAAATGATTAAGGGTTAATTAAATATATTCTCATGGAACTAAAATTGTTCTGTTGGGTATCATTAGATTCCTTTCTCTAGAACTTTCAATTATTACAATTTAATAGCATACTGTGTACGATTCAGGACTGAAATTCGTGTAGCCAAAAGCTATTCACAGTAATAAGCATACTGGACGAGTGCCATCACTGTTCTTTCTCACAGATTTCTCTGAACATTCCAACAATATGATATATAAAAATCAATTTTAGGTAACTAGTAGTTTTCTGAACAAGATTAATCACTAGATATGGTACAGCTGGAGAAGAAGTTTTAGCTCAGTAATAGTGTCAGTCGTTCCTCTCCAACAAACCCCAAAAAAGAGCAATGAGTAAGTGCTAGTTTTTTAATAGATGACAGCTGCAAGGGTCACAAATGGTAAGAAAGAAGAAGAAAAAGTTTTCCCAAGTGGTGTCTTCTATAACCCGTAGCATGAGAATAGCTCAAAGTGTATATGGGGAGTTTGGTAATATATATCTATTTTATGTGTAAGATATTTAAGTACAATGGCACAATGAGGCACAATGGTGCTTCAGAAAGATAAAATTATTCAGTCTTTCTGAAGTCTGTACAACTGGGCTCAGGTTACTAAGGCAACCTGGTCTTCCTCAGCATGTCTTCTGGCTTGACAGGTAGGTTAGATTCAAAGTAACTACATACATATGAGGAACTCCTATACTCATTGCAAAACAAGATTTTCTTGGTAGCCTGATACCATCTTCGGAGCCTTCTGTGTGTTCATTTTTGCCAGGTGCTGCAGAAAATTGAGGCAAAGAAAAGCTTTCTATTAAAAGCAGAGTAAACAAAATGACCTGAATCTTATATGGGTAAATCAAGGTGTTCTGGAGTCCAAATTAAAGGTCCGTGTAATTCCTCAGAAGCTGAGAATGGAAGCATGCACTGGAGTAATGACAAGGCACAGAGAAGGATACATTATGCAGATATTTTTGCAGCTTTCATTATTTTGTTCCCATGCTACAGGAATGGATATTGTACCTGTTTTTGACCGCTTTTGGCCTGCCAGCTCCACCTAACCAGCAGTTAATCTGAATGAAATTTCCGTATTCTTCTTAGCACATGCATACATAAGCACGCTTATTCTCTCAATGTCACATGTGTTGTTTAAGATCCTTCAATATGTCGTTGTGACTTAGGCTCATGAATCTTGTATACTGATGTGGTGTTTGGAAGTATCCATAGCTATTTTCTGCTTAGGTATTTTAGAAAATTTTGAAAGAGGGTAACAGAGTCAGTAATAACAGTATGAAAAAATACTGATGGAAGCAGTTCTCCTAGGGCTGAAGGAATTTTACAAGGTTTTAGTGTCTGGTTGCTTAATGAAGGCAACTGCAAAATGAAGTTCCAGCCTGGGGAAAACCACTCCATATTAAAAGCGGTCAATACCCAGCTTGGGTACGGAAAAGTTGGAACTGTAGAAAAGAGGGTGAAAAACAGCTAATGCTCATGAAGCTGTTTGGTGCCGACAAACCCAGTTTAAAGGCTATGTTAAGGAAGCTTGTCAATTTTGTGCTAATTCTGGAGGAATGTTCATGCTGCTAAGCTTTATGCTATTACTCTTTGTGATGAAGCCATACTTTGAATTGAAAATAGACATATGAAGAAGCACATCATTGCACTATAAACATCCACACACTAAAAAGCACTTAAAATGTATGATATGCAGTATTCAATGTCAAAGTGCATTAATATTTACAGACACCATTTGCAAAGCTCTGAGTCTGCTTTACCATATAAGGAAGTCCTCCCTATAGCAAGTTTGTTGTTTTAAAATTCTCTCCCTTTTAAACATTGTAAATCTTAAGAAAACTTCTAATCAGGTAAATGGTCTCATATTTGGATTATATTAAATATTTCACAGAGAGGTCAGAGTACTTTGAGTTTGGGAACTTAATGCTGCTCAGAAGTATCAGCTGTGGAGGACCACTACCTCCTATCCAGAGATCCTAAAAATAGGAGCTGAAGGTACTCAGTCCCTCTAAAAAAATCAGGTTTTTGATCACTTACATGATATAAATGTTGCTGTATGCTGGGGAACAGAGGTGTACATACGCATCCTGAAATAAGGCCAGGACAGATGCTTGCTACCAGCAAACTGAAATTCAGTTACAATTCAAGTCTCAAATCACCAGTTGAATGACTAATTTAAATATGTTGAAATCCAAAGTCACCATATATGGTCATAGCATTTTCCCTCTCCCTCAACTATTAAACCCAGTTCTTGAAATTAAACCCAGCGTTTTTGAAATTGCCTGAAATTCTTTCTACTCTCCTTTTTTTTTTTTTTTTTCCTCTTTATCCCATCTTCTGGATCACCAAAACATGTTAGCCTGGGCTCAGGTTGATTACAGTCATGAATTTTCTTCTGGTCCAGTAGTAATTGTGGGTTGGCTTTCCTGTCTGGTCAAAAATTCATCAGAAAGCTGAATTTAACCACCGATTCTGTAAGCGCCAGATGGTCATATCTTTGCTCATGTTGATTTGTTTCCTTTAAAAACTCATGTTATTTGGTGCTTATTGAAAATAGCTTTTTCTTGTAACTTCATGACCTGTGAGCGTAGTGGCTGTTACATGTTTGAAATAGTTTTATAGCCAACTCGTATCTCTGTTTTTGACTTTGGGCCAGACCTCTCCTGAAAAGAATCAGAAGCACCACAACCCTTCAGCACATCAGGAGGAGCCGAAGGGCTGCCTCAGTCTTTCACCATTACCTGTATTGTAGATGTATACTTGTCATTAAAGCCCCCTGCACCGTTTCTCCTTCAAGCAGTTGTATGCTGTACAGCGTATACACAAGTTACCCAGTATTTATGGGAAACGTCAGAACCCCTGCACAAATATACTTATGTTTTGCATGAGCAGTAAATTGGACTCACTCTAAAAAAAGTCAGATTTACTGTGCATGTACAAAGCCATCTGTATAGCTCTTTCACAAAGGGTTCAAGACTGCTCAGAAGTATCAGGCTTGGTTACACATAAAGACCTCACACGCATATGGGCAGGGGAGAAGTTTGAGATTCCTAAGGATCCAGCAGTTCAGCCAGGGTGCTGAATATCTGAAAACCTTGGACAAATATGAAAAATCCTCTAATTTTAGCCAGAATCCCAAAGTCAAAGAAGAGGATGTTCAAGGGGCCACTTGGATATCTATTTGGTAATCTTCTCCCACCTGCTTGCTCTCTTTGGCCAAGTTCTGCTTTAGCGTTGAGCTCCAATCTTTCCTGTTTTATTCAGTCTTTTCTTTTTTCTTTTTTTTTTTGTCTGCTAAAAAGATGGGGGCACATTTTAATAGGCTTCATTCTGTAATCCCTGAAGGGAAGTCTTT
This sequence comes from Gymnogyps californianus, assembly GCF_018139145.2. Classification (NCBI taxonomy): domain Eukaryota; kingdom Metazoa; phylum Chordata; class Aves; order Accipitriformes; family Cathartidae; genus Gymnogyps; species Gymnogyps californianus. Next base: position 16,516,105 of record NC_059473.1, read on the forward strand.
ATAGCAGGAAAATATTCAAAATGATAGTATCTCTGTAATTGAAAGCACTGCCAGGAATAAATGAAAAATGTTACCAAATTTGCTGGACCAGTAGTGGCATGTCAGATCAAGTTCAGATACTTTCAGAACTGAGTAGATTTAACTCCTGTACAACTGAGGCCTGAAAAATTTTGAAAATCATAATTTTGGGAAGATTTTACTGTGCAAACATATTCCTATTTCCCCCTGAAATTCTACCCCAAACCTTTTATCTTTCTTGCCTCTACTTGCTACCAAAATGTATTACTTAGTGATACTTAATTTGAACTACTTAATGCAGCTTTACTGGGATGACAGCCAACTTCAAAGAAAGCTTCTGTAACCCCAGCAAACGCACAGAGCCAAAAGATGATATTTTCACTGAAGATTATCCTTTTCCTGTGGATGATACTGTATGCCAGACAACAGGGAAAACCATGTGGATACTGGTTCGTAAGCCTATAACAGAAATGCGGTGTATTGTAGTTTCAGATGTCTAGAAAAGGTTTTTCTCATAATTTGACTCTTTCTGCGTTGTGAGGGTTTTTTTGATCCAGTTGACCACAAGATAAATAAGTCATTTAAGGAATTGCTCTAAGTTGCTTCTCAGCCTCATTCTCTAGGAAGAATGAAGTCAGGATTAAGGTTGTGTAATAGTTACAATGTTGTAAACAATACTGTTGAATTGAATGCTTTGGAAAATGTCAGTTTTGAAAGTCATAACTGAAGGGTCTTCTCTATGTTTAGAGCAGGAACCGCATCCTAAGTAGCAACGTAAAATTCCCATAACACTCTGCTAATGTAACCCTACATAGAAACTCTCCAAAAATAGGAATTCTGTTCCTTTTTTTAAAATTTCTTTAAACTGCTGATCCCATGTACCTTCTGTAAACAGGGGTGTCAGCGGAAGTGGGGATGGCACAGATATTTTTAAGTCATGTCATCTAATTCACCATCACCAGCGCAACTGCGGTGGCTGTGGGGGGGACCAGTTGGGAGCAAATTTCAGGCTTTCATACTTCTTAGGCCAGCTCTGCATCCTAAGCCAAGATCTTGTGGAACTTCATCTTTAGCTTGATATGCCAGAAATAATTACTATGATGAGGGATGCTGGGAACAGATAGTAATCTTGCTCAGTTTCTCTATAGTAAGTTATTGACATGTAAATATTGATGGTGTTGTATGTTAAATAGTTTTTAAAACTGGAAAGCATAAGAAAGAAGGAGTAAGAGCTAATGTGGAAGGCTGTAGGGAATGATAACCTTGCACATAAGTGTTGGTAGTTGCACAGCCTTAGGTCATAAATTCTGGGCAATACTGCGTAGTTTGAAGCAGAGTTGTAAGTGATTTTAAGTACTAAGCGGGTAAGGCCTACGAATTTTTAAGAATAATGGAGTGTGTGGGGAAGAAACTCCATAGGATATCTGTACACAACCTTGTTCACTTTTAAGTTTATTCAAACTGAAATATGGACTACTGAGAAGCACCCGTAGACGAGCAAATACTAGTTCCCCCATGTGAATATTCTGAAATTAAGCTTAATATGTATGTTTATGTGAGTAAAAATGTGAACGGGTACAGAATTATAAAAGTGGTCTTATGAAGACAAAAATGTCTAGATTAATATAGTCTCAAAGATAATTTAAATTATTCCTTCATATCACTGTTAAGTGATTTTGAAGAAATCCTTTTTTCATCACTCTATTAAAATATAACTGCATTTTTAAAAAAAAAGTGGGGATGGGAAATTCAATCCTGGACCAATAGCATTTTGGAAAATTTCTCTCTGTCATATATATATATACACACCAGTAATTCCCTTTTCACATTAAGATGTCTTCTAAAATTCTTAGCTGAGTTTGTTTTTCTAACACTGTGAACAATTTGTCTATTTTTTTCCTACTTCAAGATGAAAAAGCTATAAATCCAAAGATGAGGTTTAATATGACTTTGCACATCGCAGACATTCTGTTTTCTAAGCAGTTGTGTGAAAATACAGGCATTTCATTAGGTGGACTTGTTTAACTGGGAAGAGCCTTCATCTTCATGGGCAAGTAAAAATGATAAAAGGAGTACAGAAGAAATACGCAGCTCAGAGGTCCCTGAAGACCTTTAGGATTTAACCTTCATTTGCTTTTTAATTTTAGAATTCTTTATTATTATGTGGAAGCATGTGGTTTAGTTCTTCAAGTTGGCAGGTGGTAGCAATCCTGTAATTATGATCTTGGTTGTATGCTGCCAATGCACAAAGAGGAACCATGGTAATCCACTCCAGTGTATTTTCAGTAGTCATTGCATATTGCTCGTGCTTTTTAGTATAAAATCCTATGTAAATCTCACCGTAGTAATAAAATTACTGAAGTTATAAAAAATAAACATTTTTAATTTTTGCAGAAAGTAACATAAAATCATTAGCCATCGTACACCACTCTGCCATAGATGGCAATAAAAATGTTTAATAATCATGAAGAATACACATTCCTGTCCAGGCCGCCTCTTATTTGCCAAGGCTTAGCTATTTAATATATAAATTATTTAACCTACACTTGTCCTTAAAATATGATCGTGTCATCATTTATGTTCAGTTTAAATCAGCTTTTAAAAGGAAAACCTTTGCAATGATATTTGATTTTATTACCATCTGTGCTGTAAAACTTCTATTTATTAGTATTTTTATTTCATTTAGGTATAACGTGATTTATCTCTTCCCTCAGCTTAGTAAACATTTAGGTAGTAATACTCTGTAGTTATTTATGACTGGACTTGAGGCTGTTTTCAAGCACTTTAAGACCTTTATTTTTTTTTTCTCTTGGAGTGGCATAAAAGGGCCTTAAGTCAAAATCCAGTATATCTACAGAGAACCAGAGTAATTACCTTAAGAAGACAGAATGCAATAGTGCTGTTGGAATGGGAAATCTCCCCTCTGCCCCCAGCCCCCAGGACAGCAAAACAAATGAAGAAGAGTGTGGACCCAAAAAGGAGATCAGAAGTTTTCTTCTGGCTCTGAGTGTATTGACCTGGGTAATCACTGGGATTCTCAGGTACACTCCAGTGGCGATGTCTCCCCTGTTCACTACCCGCAATGGCTTTTCTGCCAGCATAGGTAGAATCAGTTTGGGACTCATTCCTATCAGATGTAAGTGGAACGCAAATAAATAAACTGTTCATCTCAGCTATTGCAGTATTGTATACAGAAAGTGATTTCTGCTATCCAGACTATTGTGTTTATCCAGCAGATTGAAGAGTGTAACTTTTCAAGGAAAATCTATCAAACATGTAGAGGATATGTCAGCATTAACATAATAATGAACAATTTTGTCCACTCCAAACTAGCAGCAATATTTCACACCTCTTTGTGAAAAACATTGAGTATACTATGACATTTGGGATCTGAGTTCATGGATGATAGTTACATTAGAAAAAGGTGATAATAACAAAATAATTATTCATCTTCAATGCCTATTTTTATGTGCACTTTTTCCTGAAAGGTTCTATAGCATCCCAAATGAATACGTTTCTGTAGCATGCTGCCCATTGATATTAATGTTTGAGACAGATATTAATGAATTTATTCATGTGAACATATGTGTCAATTCTGCAGACAATGAAATAAGCATGCAATGATGTTGTGGCTATTATGATTAAGTATCACCTCTGAAAACTGTTTCCTTTCAGTGCTGATATTTGGCCTGGGTTTATGCTGTGGATAGTCAATTGTAAAGATCAGACTGGAAGCAATTTCTTTGATGTTTTTAAAAGTAGAAAATATTTTTTTACCTATCTGAATGTCAGTTTGCCGTGAGTAAATTAAAATGTTACAGAACGGAGACTGGCAATTACTGCCAATTGTAACTTGAACGGCATGCTTTGGTATTAGTATTCCTGGCATTTTTTTCCTGTCTTCGCAACGTGTAGCTGTTGTTTCATTGTATCTGTTTAAATTGGGAGTCATGAATATGGTGATCAATCAGATGTAGTAAAAAATCCTCCTGATATTACATTTTCTTAATTTTTATCTCTTTTTTAAATATTTCTGAATCTCCTTTTCCTTTTGGCATATTTCAGTCATTTTGTTTATCAGCTAAATTCTACTGTGATTGAATTTATTGATAAAGCTGTCTTAAATTCATTGGGAGCAAGATGGATTTCTAAAAAGGCAGCTATCTGTAGACAGTCATGAGTACTATCTCTGCCTAATGAGACCAAGGCTTTCTTGGCTCTGATATGTTTAGTTTCCAGGGTTGAATGTGCAGAGCCTGTGCCTGAAAGTGGATCTGCTGCATAGCTGTATAAACCATGGTATGGCATAGAGCCATTATTAAATTTACTGTACGCTTCTGTGGTTCCTGGCAGTGCAGTCTCGTCTACTGAGAAGCCATCGAAATAAGCTCCTCAGGCAAAACATCCATTAAACTTTTTTCTTTAAAGAAAAAAAACTTCTGCTAATTTGCTGCGATTTATGTTTGCTTTGTGATTCTGCAGCCGAGCCTGTCAATGAAACTGTGCTAATCATTAGGAAGTTAGTGCCTGTATGTATTCAGACATCCTACAACTACCATTCCACAACTAAAAGAATACTCTAAAAGGGTTTGGTTTTGTTTTTCCTGCATGGTTAGAGTCTTACAGCATGTGATTTTGCATTTTTTTTCTCTCCTTAAAAATCCTTGAGTATTTTGTTTGACAAAATAACTGTTCTTACAGTGTGCTTTTTTCTTTTATATAGTGTAATGATAGAAAATGGATGTCTCACAGATAAAATTACATACTACATACTATTGTGTCCTGTCTCAAAGATTTAAGCCCTGTAATCTTTTAAAAATTGATCATTAGTCGCTTATCTTCCATAATGTTACCGTTGGCTAAAAATTTGGAAAACAGTTAAATTAAAAGAAAAAAAGAAGAATAGGAGGCAGTAGGTAGCACTTTGTGGGAAGACCATTAGAAATGAATAGGGAGTGGGTAGGAGAAGCATATCTTATAAAAGGTTTCAAGACCCCAGAAATCCAAGATGGCAAAAGAACTGTTCAACCATTTTAAAATATTGGGTCTATTTTTCTCCCCTTTTGGAAATATGCAGAAGTCTTTGGAGCCTCTGTGGAGCCTCTGTGAACCTTATCTCATGCAAAAAGCTGCAGCTCCGTTCAGATTTTGAATAAGCAACTTCCGTTCCATTGTATTCCTTCACACTTGAAATCTGTGGCTGTGTTGCTCATCTGAGAAGCTTAATACTACGAAGTTAATACAAAACTATTTTAATTGCCATTTTGGAGAGGGTGAGCATCTCAAGAGGGTGGTGCTTTCTATTGATATTTTAGTATTAATTTGAAAACAGATAAATTTCCACATCAGACGACCATGCAAGTGCAGGGCTGAGATTATATTTGTCACATGCAGCAAAGTTTGTTCACACAGCCAGAATTTTCAGGTGACTTGGTCAAATTCATATCAATAGCTAGGATTTGGTCTGGTATTTGTAACTGCAAGAAAGTGCATTATCATGTGCAATGAACAGTAACAGTTTGTGTAATTAATATCTTGCTCTTTTCCTAATTGTTTCTAAATCCTGGAAAGACGCTGAGAGTAACTTGTGCTATCTGAGGCCAGGAAAGCTTACTTTTTAAGCAATGCTTTTAGCTAGCTAAGTCATTTCAGAGTCTCTCACAACATGCTCTATTTTATGGTATTCTGCTCTGAATTTTTTCTCATTTTGATCTCAGTGTCATAATTAGACCAGAGGCTTTACCATGTTACGATAAACCCATGATTCATCTCATCCACTTTTCACTATTGGCCAGATATCAGATGCTTCGGTTGAGAGCTTAAAAGCTGAGTGGCTGAGCCTACCTATAGGAAATATTGAAATTTAAAAGCTCTTTTTACATTTATTCTTAGGCCAGCTTTTGTTTCTTAAGCAGTGAGATATCTAAAGAGAGGTATGTAAGGGAAGGGTATGTAATCTCAGTTATTCTAATTTCACATTTTGGTGAGGGGGCTAAGGGGAGGAACACTGCTGTGTTTTGCAGTTTTTATCAGAATCATGCCAGATCCTCACATTGTTTAATCCTTGTCTACAACTTCCAATAATCCTGGTTTTAGGCTTCTAACATACAAAATGTTGATGCTTTAGCTGCAAAAGTTCTGGATATTTTAATTATACACTGTTTCTGTTAAGCATTTTAGCATTTAGCAGTATTGACTCTGTGCTGAAATTTCATTTTGCTTAGAATTCGGTAGCTATGATTATCGGGGTTCAATTGCAGCCTTAGTGCTCTCTGGTAAGGATGGGAAAATTACTTAGACTGAAATGATTTGCAAATTTCTGCACATCAAGGGGTCGCCTGCCAAGATACTGCTTTTCACAAATGTGGATCTCTCACAGTGGGAACGCACGTGGGAAATTGCTCTCCAAGAGATGCTTTACTCTCAAATTTGCTTTCCCTAGCTTGAGGCAGTTGCATGTTAGTTCCAGGTGCCTGTTGTGGACAGCTACATCTGACCATCTACAGCATCATTTTAGGTAATTTTGCATCCTTGTGAAACTTGTTAAAAAGCCATTTTAGAGAGACATTCCATGCTTTCCAGACAGGACAGCTTGCTGAGCTGGTTAGGAAGAACAGGTTTGTATGTATCTCTAAAAGATGGATTGGAAACAACTGAAAGACCAAAACAGCAGGATGCTGGGAAAGGAACAAAGAGAAGACTATATATGGTGTCCCTACCTAGAGACAAGTAACTTTCAGGGAGATCAAAGGATGCCGCTGCTCTCGGGCAGCTTTCTGTAAATTGAGGGAAGAATACAAATTGAAAAGTGCAGACATGTGCTCTGATGTGAGGTTACTGAAATCAGCCTTTAACCTTTGTAATTTAAGTCTCATGACCTGTGGAGCACAGTTTCCCATGGCTGCATTCACATGAGAGAAAGAATAACTGATTTTCCTTTCTTTTATGTTTCCCTTCTTCCACTTAGTTTAAAAAAGGAACAACTAGACAACCAACTGAGCAAAACCACCACGCTCTGTTGTCTTTATCACCAATATCTTTTGGGCCTAAGTGTTAAAATTTGAGGTAATATGTTTGAGAACAACCTAGGGGAAAAAAGAGAAAACACCTGCTTTTAGGAGAGTTTTCCTGATTGGTTGGTTGTTTTTCATAAGAGACATCAACCAAGATACCCCAGAAGGTCATTGCTACAAAAAGGAGCCAACTTCCTTATCTTAAAAGATGCCACAGAGGGCAAATTCTACAAAGGGCAATAAACTGGCTTCCAAAGGGGTCCTATCATAGAAATACTGAAATAAGGTGATTTCTTCTTGTAGTGTCTCATAGCACTCCATAGGGCAGCACTCGTCGCCACTGTGTCTTCTGATGTCATTACTGCTATATGCCGTTTCTGCTTGGGTTTGGAACTAGAGGAAACATGTGAATTTACCCATCTGAATGTGTTCTTTTAGTACAAATCTTAACCTAGTATTTTTTTAGACCACCTACATCCACCCTGCAGAAAACATGAAGTAGACAATAGCTCCTAAGTAGCAGATGAAGAAGGAATAATGAATGTATTTCAGGGGTTGGTATAACAAACCAGAGAAGAAAAGGTGCATAATTGCTTCAGGTTTTCACAGTTTCACAAATGGTACTTGTTGCACAGTGAAAATTGAGGCAACCTGAGACGCACAAAGCTTTCTTTATTCCAGGGACATGTAGCTGACTACATATATCTACGTCCATGTTACCTTAGGAAAAAACAGGCAGAGAGAGAGAGAAAGGAAAATTCTCTAGTGGCCATCTGGGAAGAGAAGTGGTGGGTGCCCCCAGGTGAACATCCTCTCCTGGGTGTCCTGTTCTGCACAGCAGGGAATCACGATAATGTTGACAACTGTGACCATTTTTTTCCTCAGGCAGATGATACCTTTCATCAATACCTGCTCAACCTTCTTCTTGCTGGTCTTTGTTTGACGACAACTCTTGCCATTTTGACTCTGATTGGAATTTGCTTAATTAGAGTGTAAGTGTTGCGCACTAATAGACTGCTAAGCCTTGTGTATGCCTGTTACTTGGTAACATTTATCAGGTATTAGAATGACTGTTACTCACTTACCTTGCTAGTGCTAATATAGACTCACCAACAGTCTAGAAGCTTGAGGGGGGTGGGGTGGGGAATCTTAGTGTAGAGCTAGAAACTGAAGCTACAGGCCGACAGGGTGAGGAGACAGAGGAGAAACAGTATGATTTAGACTTTGAAAAGAATCACTATCTCAGGGACCATGACAGAAAAATGGTTCAAAGTGCACAGCACAAGGCTGCAAGGATGTGTGCGGTTGGGAGACCAGGCAAAGCCACGTCCACAGTGTAGCTTCAGAGTGTGTAGGTGGAAGGTTGAAGTGAAAAGGCAGGCTGAAACTGCGAATAGGAGGCCTTCAGTGATACACGAGTTAAAGCACGGTGCAGCATACTTAAAATCCTGTTTCTGGATGTGTCCAAAAGCACTTCAGTTTGGCAGCAGAGAGCAGATAGCTGCCTGTTTCAGGCAGCGACGTGGCACAAGTACTCCCAAGCCCATGCCATAGCAGCATTTAAACAGCTGTGTGGTCTCTTTCCTTCATCTTGCCACTACACATCTGAGAAGTGATAGATATAAGTTTCTCTCTAAGGAGTCCTTATTAGATACATCCCCAACTTTCTGACTTAAGCTGTTAAAGAAATCAGCTGATGTTCATGCACTCTAGAGAAAATGAACACATTCTTCCTTTGTTTGTGGCTTTCTTAAAAGCATTTGTGTAAAGATCTGAAGTATAACTCCCAAGATCCGCAATATTCATAAGGAATATTTTTTATGGAAATGAAAAAAGTGCAAAACTTAAATGCTTAATCTACTTTCTGTTTTCTTTAGAGATAGATAAGAGGTAAGACAAATGGGAAAACAACCCTGTATAGGGAATATGAGAAGACTATTGCAATCACTCAAATTACTCAAAATCACTCCTCACTCAAAGTAAGAATTTACCATTTAGAGAAAGTATCAATGTGAATAAGAAATTACTGTAATTAAAGGTGAACATGTCTGTGAGGTATTTCTCAGTGCAAAAAACAATGAAGTTTGTTCTAAAACAACTTTGCCATGGAAAAACAACACCAGAAAACAAGCCAACCCTGCAAACAGCATTATATTTGGAAACTCTTGGGGCATTCTGTTTCGCTGTGTAGTACAGTTTTTCCGTGTTTCAATCCAGGTTGTTAATTAGCTGCTGATTGGGATCAGAAATTATCACCTGAGATTTTTTTTTTTTTTTTTCCAAATTCAAGTTAAAGAGAGTTAACCTAAACTGTCAAGCCCAGAGCCAGCAAACTTGGAGAAAATTTAGAGCTCAGACCTTATCTGATGCACGAACATGCTCATCTTAGATATGCAACATCTAACAGCAACAACTCATGTTGCACTATAATAGTTCTGTGACAAGTACCTTACATGGTGCAATTAATTTGTGGGTGAGAAATCCTGCATAAAAATAAGTAGTATATTCTGCAGATTTGATGATTTTCTGTTCCGATGAACTTTAGCTCACTAACTCTTTCACTTGATTTTGAAGTTGTGCTTAATTTACTTGAATGTTCTTGTGACTGTAACCAAAGCAGAAAAGTGCAAGTCCCAACCTCAGTGATGTAATTGTTTCCTTTTGACCAGTTAGTTTTCAGGTAACCTTAACTGCTCTTTGGGTTATAGTCATCTGCCAAATTGGGACTGCTTCTTGGAAGAGCTGTCTATTGCTTTTTCATTTTTGTCAAGTTTAATTAATTCATTCATTAATTGCAGAGATTCAGCCAACCTGTATCTTAAACAATCTTACATCATCTTTCTTTCTTTGTTTATTATTTTAATGAAACAACTTGCATCTTGAATGACCCTGCTAAATTGGTAGCTGTAAATAGCTATGAAAATAGAAGATTTTTTATTTAAAAATGGGGTCACAATTACATTTTGTTCTGAACTATTTTCCTAAACCTTATTCTTTTTTTAAATTCAAATTTGATTACACTTAAGGCTCCATCTAGGTCTAAAATATTTTTTTTTGTCTCCATTAAGCCTAAATCCTACTTTTTTTTTTTTTTTTTTAATGCATTACATATCTGACTGTAAGCGGTTAAAGTTGAATTTTTTCTCAAGGTTCTCCTAGCTGGTGAAAATTTACTTTTGAGGAGGCCCTCATTTTCACCGATAAGTAACAGGATTAAGCCTCTACAGTTTATCTTTCTTCCATCTAGAGCTAATTTGGAACTTGACACGGATCTAGGCCACCAGAATGCCTATTCCATATAGAAATTTGTAGTTCCACGTACCTCGAAGATGCTTTCATGTGTTTAATTCACTTTCTTCTAACCATGTAGTGCTGTTTACGTTTTCTTCTTTGTGCCTAGCCTAAAAAAAAAAAAAACACTGATGTCTTATTTATTACTATTTAGTAATAATATTTATTACTATTTATTACTACTTCTGAGTCTGAAGACACTTTGCATGTTGTGACTGCTTTACCTCTATCTCCTTTCTGATTTCCCCTAAACTGGGCCTGTCTGTAGTGATAGTTAACTTAGATGAATCTGACAAAGTTATATTTAATGCTGACTAGATCCTGATCACAGTCACATCTAGTGCTACCTTTTGACATTTCATATACTTTGCATTTCTGCACTGATACGGAAGTGCATTTTTACCTGCATTTCATATGCTTTTGACCCAGGTTATCTCTGATTAGTCATGTTGTATCAGAAAGCTCTTCTTTTCTTTTCTGTATTTATTACCTGTTTAACTGTAAAAGCATAATAACAAAGGCTTGGTTAAATTCCAGCGCTGCCTTTGTAGGGATCCTTTGGTTTATTTTGGAGGTTAGAACCTCTCGGCTTCTGTTTCTCCATAATAATCTATGCCAAAGGAGTGCTAGGAGAATTTTAATTTTTAACATCTGTAAAGCCTTGAATCACAAGGCACCTCAGCATATGCTTAGAACATCTGGCTGAAAATGAGGACTTATAAATCCTACAGAGAAAGTTTCTATAGAACAGATTAGACAACAAGCTCTATGGAGAAGGAAAAGCAGGGATGGGCAAGGTGGAAATAAAGGGAGAGAAAAGGAACAGCAAGTTATAGGAGATTAAAGAAAAGGCAGATAATAGAAGGATAGTTGCTGATAAGGAACAGGTAGCTAAAAACTATTATTCAGTAAATGAAAATTCTAAAACAAAGAACACAAGGCTAAGACAAGAAAGAGGGAACAGATTAGCCATTTGTTATAATTAAATATTTGCTTTATGTTAGTAAAGGGAATTAAAATAGTTAAAATCATATCTTTCAATAGATTATCCTTCATTGTGATTGACAAATATTTATTGCCTGTAGAGGTGCATTAATATTCTTTTGAAAAGGTTCAGGAAACAAATGTAGCTATGGCTTTACTTGGTTGTAGGTAGAAAATACCTGAATTTTTTGCTTATCCAAATACAGACTTTCCAAGCTCAAAGTAAATACTAAATTCTAAAAACATTATCACCAGGGTTTAAAAAAAAAAAACAAAAACAAACAAAAGGATATGAATTGTGTGTGTAAAGTTTCATGTTATAAACAAGTATTTCTAGTTTTCTGGACATATTCCCCCAGGAAAACGTGTGAAATGTTTTAATTCCTGCCCCTCACCCCCCAAATGGCATAGTAACTGTAAGGATAGAAAACGTGAAAGGCCTCAATTGCTTCTATAAAACTCATTATAGAAGATTCAGGCTGAGTAGCCTTTCTGGTTTTCATCCAGCGGTTTCCTTATGATACCTATGCCTTGGAGCATTTATTCTCTTTAAAATTAAAGCAAAGAAAAAGGAAAGCTACCATGTATTTCTTTGTCAAGGCAAGACAACTCCATTATTTATTAATTTTTAATTCCTCTGTTACATTTTAAGATACAGCAGATTTAAAGCTATATCAAATGTTCCACACTGCTATCATTTAGTAGCAAAAAATGAAGAAAAACAGCATTTGATGTGCTCTAATAATCTGAAATTTATCTATAATACTAATTCCCTTCAGTGGCTAAATAAATGTAAATGAAATGTCATAGTCATTAAGTATCTATCGAACATCTGGCATTGTACCTCAGTAGCATGTAAAGCCTGCTGCGCATGAAACATGTCATGCTGTTAACGTGTTTCTGGATGACTATGAATGTGGCTTTATTCCTAGCGCAGGTCAGAAACTGCATTTGGAAAAAATGTCTAGTGCAGAATGAATAATGCTAGACAAAGAGTAACTCCCAGTAGGATGGGGAGAACAGTAGGTTTGTGGGATTGGCTTCTGAAGATCCAGAAGGTGACACTCAACACGTCCATTGAATGGGAAGGAGAGAGTGACTGTTAACTGTATTAGAATTCATAAAGTATGGAAGTTTACCTGAACCATTTAGTAAGTACAGGAAAAACTAAAACTTGGTCCAGAACAACTAGTTGACTTGTTTGTAGCTCCCCACCCCACCCCCCTTCTGTCTTTTTTTATATCTGTGTCCTGTAATTCTTTGCAAACACTTTGGGTAGAAAGCACAGTATACGTTGATAGAATATGAATCTATTGTCAACAGGTACTGAGAAATCACAGCTTTGGGTATACTATTTTTTTCTTAACCTTTGTAGATAGGAGAACAAAATAGCAAGAGTCTGAAGGTGTGATCATAAAGCCGTATTCGGGTGAATCAGCGGTGCTAAGTGATGACCAGTAAATATCCATTGACAGTGCATTATGAAAGACGTTCCTAGTCAAGTTAATGATACAAGAACTATGATTGTCTTTCAGAATGTCATCTCTGATGACAATAGCTGTTGGTTCCTTATAAATTAAAGCTAGTGATCTAATACAGTAAAAAACAGCCTGAAGGTGGTTGTATTTTGAGATCAGGTGATTTTTAGATGTTTAACCACTTCACTCCAGTGTTCTCATGGTGAACATCAACATTTACTTGCAGTACAGTGTTTGCTTTTTCAGCTGGGAAGATTCACACAGCAGTTAGCACCATGTATATGACACTTTCTGAATTCCATATTTTAGCAAGTCAAGGAATCTCATTTCTTTCTATAAATAAAAATTCCTTATCGCTGCAATACCTGAAGTTACATAGGCAAATTTCTCTTTTTGGAATAATAATAAGATATACACCCTAATATTTTCTGCTGAAAGATTATGTTTCTAATTTGTCTGTGGGATGTGTAGGCACTCTCATTCAGGTCTATAAAAAATTGTTTAAGCACTATAATGAATTTTCTGAAAATAAAAGGTGCTTTTGAAAATAATAGTACATCTTTATTCCTTTGGAGGCTTTAGAAGGTATTGGGAGCAGTAAAATTTATCTTTTTTATTTTGTTATGCTGATAAAACTGATTGTATTTGTTGCTTAGGACAGTCAGTATAATTCAAATAGACCAAATCTTTTTTCTGAAGAATATGAAATGAACAAGAATGAAGTTATTAAAAAGTCTAGACCTGTGGCCACTGTGTTTATGAATGCAAACTCTTTGGGATGTTCAAAGTCATAGTAAGTTCTGAGAACGAGAGTTTTCATTATAGAGCAGATTCTGCCAGCTGCTGCATGAAAGCAAATGTCTATTGCTAGCTAGCATCCCTATCGTGACTACACATTGGTTTAAGAATCTGCCTGTCCAGAGCCACAATTACTGAATTGCATCTGTGCACGGAAATCTTTTTTCCATATGTGCTTTATGTCAGAGCCAGTTCTTGACTACAAGTCTGAAGTTATTAGATGTTAATTTTTATAATATTTAGAAGTTCAGCTGGCGAGTTTTTGAAGTACACTTTGCTGAATACAATGCTCTTGGACAACCATTCTTCTGTCTGAAGACCAAGAGTCAAATGGTGGTGCATATATTATGGGTTTCTCCATCAATCCAAAAAGTGTCGGTGGCAAATGAATTATCTATGCCATAAGATTTTGCTGTATCAGTGGGAAATTCCCACATATGTTATAACCATTGTCTAGGGATGCTCTGGGATAAGAAGCATTGTATAAATGTAGGTCATTATTGTTAAGTTACGTTATCTGAATCCCTTGTTCCATGATTGTTTGCTTTAGACCCTGTGGTACCATGTGAGTGGGAAAAAAAAGAAAATCTAAATAAAGCACAAGGGCATCCAATCTACCCTAACAAGAAAAAGAATTGTTAAGGAAATCATAGTGCTGAGGTCTAAATATTTCACAATTAGGCATTCATTTGGAAAGAGCAGCTGCTCTATATCCTCCACATACTATTTTGCTTATGTTGTTTACTGATTACAAAACACAGAATATACTTTTATTGACTATGTTTTCCCCTACAGTCTTCCAGGAGCATAATAATGAATATTCACATTAAGAAACAGCTTCAAGGTTCTAGCACCAGTAGCAGCTGTGCTTCTTACAATGTCTGCAGTCACTTGGGTTGACTACATGTAAATAATTTACGTGTACTCTATATAGCAGCCCTTTCAGATCTCCATATATTTATGCTAATACATAAGTTAGATTTTGCTGGCAACCACTCTGCTGATCAAATTGAAACAAAAAGTAGGTTGTAGCTGTTCAGGGACTAGTCTCCCAGTTGCCCTGAACAACTGCCATGTGCAGTACAGAAGCCATCATAGTTAAGTGTTGAATCTCAAGATCTCTGAGGAATATTTTAAAGCTAATTATCACTATCAAGAAAGTCCTTGAGGTCAGAAGGCACTGAAGTTCTTTACAGAGTTTGTCTCGTTACCTATTACTTCAGAATTTATTAATATCCAAACACATCAAGAAGCAGACAGTAAGATCTTTTGATATACAATAGCAAGATTGTTCCCTCACATTCTTTCATTAATGGTATAAAGCTGTAGCAAGTAGAGGAAAAATTGCTTTTTCCTTCAATATCTACCATGGAAGTTATACATCTTGTGACAGATCCTTAAGTTTATAGTTACAGTACATAGATCTGCATGCAATGCTGTGGATGATCAGACTGATTACACAAAAACATAAGGAGGCTCTGTCTGTTTGAGCTGTGAACTCACACACCCCTGCCTATGAATGTATCTCTTGTGTAGATGAAAAGCAGTATGTGCAAGTGAAAAAACATATTCCCCTAGCTATCTGTTAAGGCACACAGGTGATCTATTTGCTTATACAGGTAGGGACTGTTCTTTAGGAAAAATTCCTGTACTTTCTTTGCGGTTTGGTCAAAAGAGTTAATTGCTAGATGCATATGACTTACCTAGTTGTCATTTTGCTTTTCTGCTTTATTTTAAAGGATGTCCTGTATTTACCTCTGTTGGCAGTTCTTTTGGATTATGGTTTCACCTGAAAGTGCCAAACAGGATTGAACTGGATACTACTATATGAGGACATATACAATCAAGAAACTCCCAGTGTAGAAAATTATGTTGCAAAGTAATATCCAATGGAAAATGCATTATTTATTGATTTTAGAACAGTACAGAAAAGATGCACAGAATCGCTAGTGTGATATGTACTCTGCAACTTTCTAGCAGGAAATCATCCATGTTTTTTTGCTTAATTTTAAGTTTCCATCAACCAACAAATACACATTTCAGTATTCTCTTTGAGTAGTCACTGTAATTAGCTTTTCCTGTGCATATACTTTTTTTTTTTGTAAACTGAAAAGAAAAACATAATTCTCACCTCTGTTGCCCAGAATAGTGGTGAGCACATTCAGATGTCAGTGCTTTGTGCTATAGCACCTGGGCAAACAGTAAGCAATAGCTTTTGCTGGAGGGATATCACTGTCTGGCTAATGGTTGCTCAAAGTTAGATGTATTCATGATACAAAAACACGTGCCCACTTCATTGAAAATTAAAAATGTCAAGCAAACTCTCCAGATGACAAGTCTTTGCCTCATTTCAGTCTCTCTTTTTCTAAACCAACCAATATCTTTGCTACTGGCTCATAGCACCCCTTAGATGCATATCAGAAACATGGGGAGGTGCAGAGAACTGACATTTTACTTACGGAACAGAAGCTAATGGACTAGTTAGTGGCATTTCAATAGCTTATGGTGAATAACAGAGTGCCAGTATTTTAACAAGTGAGCTCATGATACAGCCTGTGTCAAAAGGGAACGTGTTCAAAAAGAGGAGGATTCAGTGACTAGAGAATTTATTTGTGGTTTTTTTCTGTTAAACAAAAACACTTGGCTTTTACACAGGAGAAAGACACAACACCAAAAAGTGTTAAAAAAAGAGTACAAAAAAATGTAGTGTTTAGCAGTTTTAGAAATGCTTTTATGTAGTCCTGAAGATATATATTGAGGCAATTGACTATACAGAACAGGAGTTAAAATCCTGAGCTGGGAATGAAATTTGAAACATCTACTATCTGGTGCAGTTTGGTCTTTCCAAAGGAAAATCTTTGCTCTTTAGGAATATTTTTATAAGCCCTTGGAATAGTCCTCTTAGGGCTTAGGAAGTAATAAGCGTTACATACACAGGTGAATCATTCTAGATGGGCACAGAAATCACTTCAGGCCTTCCTTTATTTTTTAATAGAGGAGGGGCGAGAGAGAGGAATAGATATACTTATGAACTTAAACATGCTTATAGATACCTAGTGAGATTTTCAAAAGAACCTAACTCCTATTGTTTTTAATAATAAGTATTTTAATATTTGCTAAAATCCTACTTATGTTTCTTAATTTATCCTTAGACTTATATTTGACTATCAAAATTGGCTTGTAGAATAACATTCTTCAAGATCCATGTGGCTCAGGTGCTTGCATCCTGTTGTATTTTGCTTTAGCATTTAAATCACCTGAGACTGGGGTGATAATAAATGGATTTATAAGTCTGAATCAAAGGTGTGACTGCAATTTGTATAAATATATCCAGCTAGCATTAAACAAATTGATGAGGTTCTTAAGCCTGTAGGTGTCAAGGCTCTTGAGTCAAACCTGTATTTACGTGTGGGCCCATGTAAGCTGTATAGTCCAGTTTGAAGCATACTTTGCCACATGTATATTGATATCACAAGACAGATTCACTCAAGTGTCCCTGTCTTGCTGTAATTGCAATTTTAGATGGCAGTGTAGGCATAGCATAAGTTTTGAATGCTTTAATTCTTAAAGAAAGTGAATAATTGAATGGTAATTCCTGGACAATTGCCATCGTTACTATTAGTGCAGATCATACATACTTATCAACACACATTCCACAGTATTTTCCCAATTAAAGCTTTCCAGCTGGTAAGTATGACTGTTTTCATATTTCCCCTTTAGTAAAATTCTACTGTCAGGTTTGTCTCAAGTCTCATCTCTTTTTTTTGCAATGATTTGCTTTCTCTTATGCAGAACAACTCCTACTTTTTCTTATCTTGTGGGTGTTTTCCACTTTTTCCTGGTAATTTTTTGTTTTGCAAATTAATATTTCATTTTATAAGTAGTGGTTTAAGAAATCAAAATAATAATCTTCTAAACCTTTGAAATGGAGAACTTTAAATTGTAGTTGCATATTTAAATTCTTAGGTTTTCCAAGTGGATTTCACTAAACAATATATTCTTATAAATAATGAATTAAGCTTTCCATCTGCCATATAAAATATGATGTTTCTTCCTATATATCACTGGAAAACAAACATTTCTGCTGAAATGAATCTCTGTGGGAAAGTGGATCATAGGTAATTTTTAGACTTGAAGGGTCCAGTGGCAGAGTTTGTGAATTAATATATTATTAAAGACGTACTTGAAATGTAAAATTCTGGAACAAGTCTATGTCGCAAGATTGCTTCCTTATCCTTGATCATCTGTTGTGAATTAGTCTGTCGGTTTCATAGAAAATTTCCATTAGGAAATTTCCTGAAAAATGTTTAGAACAAGAGAATGGTCTAACCTAAAGTGTCAGTAATTTCATGGTGAGTTATGTGTCTTGAAAATAACAGTTCAGCACCACTCAGTTGACATGGTTCATTAGTTATCAAACCCCCAGATCATCTTTGTGCAGAAGTCCAAAAGGCTCTAAATATGCACATGCAGTGCAATTATGAGGTAATCAAAATAAAATTTAACAATTTTGAAGTTAAATTGAAAATAGATAGTCCTTTCAAAGCCTTAGATTAAAGGGAGGCAACCATATGTGAATCAGATACAGTACTGCTGAATTATCTTGTTCAATGTCTGTGCTTTCTAAATAATAGACAAGGTAACTATACGGAATGATTCCTTTGAAGGATCTGACAAGTGTGATTTATGGCATAGCCCAAAACACATTCTTTGCTCAAATATTCAGTCGAAAGAGCTTCATTTTCCCCAGTTCTAATATTGTGGAATTATATCTAAATTGTGTCTTAACTTGGAAAGTCACAGGAGGGAGAACATAAATTACACTCTTACAAAAATATACAAGAGATTTAAATTGGAAAATTGCTATTTTGGAATGCAAGACAGCAAACTACAATTAATCACTGTTCTTCCTCTCATCAGACTTCACAGTGAAGCTTCAAGAAACATAATGCAGTATTTTAAAAGGCTCATTTAAAAACCTTTCTCAAATACTATAAATATCTGGGGAAAAAAGGATATCCTTGTTTAGAATAAATCATTCAATGAGCTTATGTTTGAGAACCTAAAACTAATTCAGTTTGCATAAAGCCTCCAAATTTTTAAAAAGCTCAACTCATGGAATTATTTTTAGATTCATGCATTTATGAAAGTTCCCTGTAATCTCCATGTGGAAGGAGAAAGTGATGAACTGGAATATTAACCCCAAGAAAACAGGTGCTTCAGATTTTCTGTAGGTTTTAAAGGATGGCTTATATTGTTCCTAAAGCACCTAATACCAGAGTATAATCCTAATCAACATTACAAGGACAGGCTTTTTCAAATGCTTGACACTCTGCTTCGTGTCACTGAGGTTTCCCACAGAGAATTCCTACCTAAACTAAGTCAGACGTATGTCCTCCATCTAGAACCCTCATCTCCATGTGCTGCACTCTTATGACTCAGCTCTTAAACCTCATGAAACAAAATTGCCCACATAATTGTTTGCATAAGCAAACATTCTCTTTGAGCAACCTGTAGCTCAGAAGCATTTTTCTAACTCTATGTTCTGCAGGAAAGAATCCTCTTAAACTTTCTGTGAAGGCGTGTTTGCATTGCTAACTAGGGCTAATGCCTTTTCATGTACACCACAGATTTTGTTCTTTCTTAATCTTGTGTGGCTTTTCAACAATATAAAGAAAAGGCAATGCTTAACAGAAGAGAGTTTCTACTTTACTTGAGGAAAATAAAACTATCCACAAAAGCGTATTTTCTGTTCATGTGGATTTTTTTTTTTCCCCATAATTGCTTGGTTTGATAGATTTTTAAGGATTCCACAAGGAGGTAGATTAAATACTGCATTGCTGAATCCTGCACAGCTGTAGATCACAGGTACCAGAAGGGACCAGAGCCTGTTCAGGATATTTCATTGCAACATTCTGGGTATTCAGGATTTCAATCATTTCTGAAGGCTGATGGTGAAAAACTGTCATCAGGTCATCTGTCAACCTTTAAGGATAACAAACTTGACCTGAGGTCATTTGCAGAAGCATTCTTTCGAAGGAATTTATTCTAATTGCTTATTTCCACTCCTATATTTAGAGAAGGAATTTCATCGCTTTAATAGGTAGAACAAGGGAATCCCATCTAGGTATTTATCCTGTATAATGACATTTTGCAACTACACTAATCCAGTGACTCGAGCAAACAGAGAAGGGGCAAGTCAGATAGCTATTTTTACTTGTAAGTCCCATAAAACTGTCTTGCATAAAGTCCAACTTTCCTGTTGTTACTAGAGCATGTGACGGCTATTTGAGAGGGAATTCAGTTGCTTGTATTTAACAGTCTCAAGTGATTTTAGACATCTGCAGAACCTATTGGACAACTGTGCCCTTCAGGAGTGGCAGCTGGGATCTAGGTGTCTAAAATGCCACTACACATCCATGATTAGGTGCTTGAATTGCTTCCTTAATGTCTTAACTGCTCAGATGTTGGCTCATGGAAGGGACCAGAGGCAAGTCAGGAATAACATATTGTGTTATTGAGTACAGGAATATCTGTGAGAAAAGATACAACTTGTCATGATGCATATCATGTGTTACATAATATATAAAGAGTTTTTCATAACAAAGATGAAATTTTGATATTATATTTTTATTTATTTATTGAGGCGGGGTTTTTTGGACAGCAGTAACAGGACCCAGATGCGAGGCTTTGGAAGATTTTCCAGTAGCAGCAGCTGGCTCCTTGGCAGTCTCCTCAGGCAGTTGTGTTGATGTTTTGGAGTTACCTCTGGCTCTGTCATGTAACTAGGCAGCTGATGAGCCTCCTTATATATTTGGATGCCATTTCTGTTAGATACCATTGAAACACCTTTAATTTTAAGAAAGATGTGCGGTTTTTTGTACCTGTGCAAGATATGTATGTATATATGATATATATGTATCATATATATAATGATGTATGTAATATGATGTGTATATAATATACGTATGTGTAGAACTTTAAAATTCCATCTATTCAACAGGAATTTTCTACTCTAGAAAGTGCTTTGCAGTGAGTTACTGAGTTCTTATGAAAAGGCCTTACAAAACAATCACTGAAGTCCTGCAAAGTAGGTGGAACTCCTGCTTGAGACTGGTGCTGCCTGAAGCCTATGCCCACTGATGGAACTCACCAAAAGATACCATTTTCTTTTGTACTAGCATCCAATGTGAATGATTAGCTTAGCTAGCTACCTCCCTTATCCCTATGTAGATTTACTGTACTTGTCCATTTTAACAAGTTCTTTATTAGCTGCTGTGCTTTCCATACCTACATATAAAAGTTCACATACATTCAGAAATTACTTCTATGGATCCCAAATTAAAAAAAAAAAGGGGGGGGGGAAGGGAAGTGAACACATGTTCACATTATACTGTGCCATATGTTGTAGTAAACTGGGTGTATGAATTCCCATATGTGGATTTTCTTATCTCTGCCCCTTACATAACTTTGACATGAATGTCCAAATTGCCAGAGGAAAAGGCAGTGGGATACATTTTTAGCTTATCTTTGACAAAGCTTTCATTGGATGCCTACAGTTTTTCCAGTGCAACTAGCTACAAAAGGTAAGGATGACATTAACAGATATTTTTTGGTACATTTAAGATTGCTTGGGAAGTCGAGTGTCTTTATGAGTGAAACTAGGCATTTTGAGATCCATATCATATTGACTGAGCCTGCATTTCGTTGCAGGTGTAAATTTTTGCCCACAGTTGTTTCTCTGACTTATGGGTAGGAAAACCCAGGACCAAATTAAAAAAATAGTAATCTGACTTCAACATCGGAATGATTTATTCCCAAAGGTTAGAAAAAATCCCACACTTTTATAAAGCTATTTAAAAGCTTGATAATGGAAAAAATCCATCAGATTTTTAATCTTTTTGGTTTTGCTTAAGAAAGGCATGGTATCATTTGCAACCATCCAACCTTTCTTCTATGCCTCACACACCCCTTTTGAGGAGACAGATACTCCTGCTTTGCTTTCCTGTCTTTAGAGAGTTATTGTTCAGTTATTGGTTGCTGTTCCTAACTGCTTCAAACCTGCATTCAGCTGTGCTTACTCCAGCTGATGTGGTGCTTTCTGTGAGGCCTTGCATGGCCTGAAGTTTTAAAATAGGAATCTGGAATGGCAATGACATTTAGGCTGCAGGGCTTTTCATTAAATTAAAGGCACTGGGGAGACTCTAATAATAGGGATGAAGTCAAGAATGAGCAAAGAAGAATTTGATCAGATAGTGCTCTTGTAATTTGATTATGCTTATGTAAGGGAGAGCCTGGGACTGGAAAGGGGAGAAGAGGAGAAGAATCAACAAAGAGTAAGATGACATTAGGAAAGGTTTTTATTTGTACTGAACAGCTAGTAAGAACAGAGTAATGTGATTTTTATTCTTATAGGGACAGACCTAACCTTTGGGGGTGACCTGGACTCACTATACTACAAGGCTAACATGGTTCAGTTCTTCCAATCCTGTTCTCTTCTTCATGCTTATGCTTTGCTAAATATAAAAATAAATGGAACGTAAATCTTGTTTATGCAGGAGTGAATATGAAGACTGTATCTTCTGTACATGCAAATGATCTGGTAGAACATGTTTCCTGGACATGCTTTTAGCTACCTTAGTGATCTGACTTACTCAAAAGCAACAGTGATATTAAAGAAGAGGAAGCCTATGAAGTTAAATGAGGGTTTGGATACCTCAGAAACTTCTGAGCATAACTTCAGACACTGATATTTAGACTACATGCATGTTTGCCATTCTTAGGGAAAGAAGCAGGGTTTAAAACACTCCAAAAAGATTTTGAACATTATACATGTCATTCATGTATCCTTGATGAATCATTTGCTTTCTCTAGGGGAAGTTAAAGGCATATGCCTGATGAGAAAATCTTTCTGGTTTTGCTGAGAATGAACATAAGATAGTACACAGATGAAAAAAAAATATATTTCTGTTAATGATAGTGCTGGACTCAGAAATTAAACCCAGCAGGTGGGTAGATGCTACATGTGTTTCAAAGGATATTGCAATTCCCCTACAATAATCTGACTGAGGTTAGGCATGGAGCTAAGGTTAGGCCGTGGCTCCCTTCTTCCATCTGCAGTGTTTTGTAAAATGAAACACAGGGACAGAAACTTGAGTTTCAGTACATCCATGGATTGTGTTTCCTTTGATTAATGGCCTAATGTATATTGTTTTGATTGCAAGGCTCTTTACTGGGTTTTATTCTAGGTCTTGCCAATGAAATTCCCAAATCCAATATTTGACTGGATACATAACAGTACCACCATTCCACCTGGGGATGCTGCTGTCTGAGTTGAGATGACATACCAAAACATGTTTTTGCTAGGGAGCTAACTGTTACTTCTTTACAGAGTCATAGAGTATCTCAAGTTGGAAGGGACTCATAAGGATCATTGCGTCCAACTCCCTGCTCCTCACAGGACTGCCTAAAACTAAATCATATGACTAAAAGCATCCTCCAGACACTCCTTGAACTCTGACAGGCTTGGTGCCGTGACCACTTCCCTGGGGAGCATAGAATCATAGAGTTGTGATATATGTGTCATATGTTGTGATAGAGCACAGCATGAATTTGACAGTACATGCAAGCATATCCAAAATTTAAAATTTCTTGAAGATACTTACAACTGATCAGGTCAGCCAATCTCCCACTCATTTTCTCTTTTATTGGCGGTTTAAAATGGGAAAGATTGAAGTAACGTAAACCCAAACTTGCATAGGGACTGTAGGAGGTAGATTCATTGTTATGCCTTGTGTCTTGTATGATCTACAATGATGGAAAAATGCACACATATGTTCCGCAAGGAAGAAGTTTTAGATAAGCATTTTTGCGTTTACTTTCATCTGGAAGAACCGACTTGAAACTCAGATATAGGATTCTACTGTATAGTGCTTATATCCTCAAATTTTGCTGCTAATTAGTGGCTGATTTTGAAACTCCAGCCTATGTGTGAAATTATACCTACTCACTGTTAGACTCATTGTGTGACAAAATATGCTACATGGACCAATCAATTCATTATGCTTTTTAGCTATCCCATTCAATGAATCAGGTTGTGTGATGCATTAATATGAAAAGTTTTATCAATTGATTAATTTTTAATTTGCTGTGGAAAAAAATCAAATCAAGAAAGAGATGTTAAGATTTTGTTGTATTGAGCCTTACTCTGCTTTTACAGTACCACTTGCTCAGTCATCTTCCAGAGGAACAAAGTTGATCTGAGATGCAAAAAAAATAATTTCTCACCATGTTTTGCAAAGTGTTTTTAGCAGCAGTTTTTAGTGCTTTGTTTGCAACATTGAGTATTGTCTTGGCTCAGCCACAAAGCCACCAGACTTCAATCATTTACATTTTTCATGATCTCCAAGAAAGCAATTCTGATATTCTTCATCAGCTGTGGTTAGGGATAAAGGAATAAAAAAAAATCCGGTAAAAGATCCTGTATCTCAATCAACCACTACTGAAACCTTGTTGTTCTCAGTTGAATTATATTAGAAATGAATGTAAACCTTACTTCTTTAAGTGGTGATCCACTGCCTGGGATAATGTTTGCAAGTGTAGAGATCTACTACTTTGCAGTCTGTGTTGCTGTTTTATCCTGCATGTAGTGTGTATTAGCCATTGTACCATTCAGCTGTCCAGCTCTCTGCGTGATGTAAAGAACCGTGCAAATGCAGTGCTAGTGCAAAAATGTTTGAGACCTGCTTCCACATTTTACAGTTTTCCCTGTTGACTGAGCTTAGCAGGGAAGCTTTTAGACTTGTGAGGGAAAATGCTGTCTTTGTGAGTTTGATTTCTGCTTCCCCTTATAAATTTAGTTGTCAGTTAATGCTCTTACATATATGACTTAGGATTTAAGGGAGTGTGTTCCTATGTGCAAGTGTAATTTCTGTGAGTGTATCTACTGAGTATAGGGTAGACCCTATTATACCAGTAGCTTACAAGTCACTCAGAAATGCTTATCACACATCTGAATGATTCCTTAGTGAATATGTTGATCTAGACAGGGTTTTATTACAATATGAAAACTGTAGTTACTAAAACTGATTTATGATTTTTTTGCTGAAGTATGTTTTGCTATCAAATTCTAGGTAATATGGTTTTGGGACAGGAAAGATACCCCTTGATGACTTTTTACTAGAAAATTTCAAAACTAAATTAGTGCAATTTGAATGCACATGTAAATTCCACTTTGGCTTTCAGGAGCCAACAAATTTCAAAGTTGCAAATGGATTAAATGCATAAAATGAAAAAGAGAAAAAAGCTAGTGGCTGCTTTTCATTGTATTTAATTTTGTTTCAAGAAAGCAAATGGAGGGAGAGAGAAAATATAAATTCCAAGAAGTAACAGGTTTTGGAATCTTTTGCAAAATAATTGATTTGATAAAAGAAAATAACCACACTAAAAATCTGCCATATAGTTAATAACTCTGGACCAAATAAAGAGAAACTGCTCATTCTGAGGTTTAAACCCTGGAATGATCCTTAGGTGTTTCCTAAACAAAATCTTTCTTTCTATCTATTAAATATATTCCTAAACAAAATCTTTCTGTCTATTAAATATGTAATTTTGGTCCTTCCTGGATCTGGCTGACCTGGCTGGGCAGGGTGAGATTAATCCTTTTGTATTAATCCTAATTTAATCTTAATTGTATCGTATCAGCTAAATTATCAGTGTCTGTGGTTATTATACAACTAATCAAAATGTATAATGACATTTTAGATACTCCAGACTGTTTAGATTAGTTTAGCAGTGGTCAGCATAGCAGATTCATCCTAGTCTTCTGTAATAATGGTAAAGGCACAAAACATGGTGCTATTGCAGAATAGATTGGAAAAAACTTCTTCACTGTTATTTAAAGACAGGCCAGTTAAATACCTACTGCCTTGTCAAGTTTTTCCTCCAAGCAGTGGTGTAAAAAATTATCAAAGTTTTAATACAGGAAGTATTGTATTTTAATATAGGGAGTATTTTACTTCTACAACAAGAATATGAATTGAGAGGTAAAGGTTTAACACTCTCTATTACTATATTCACTGTATACTGAATTCAAGTAAATTATCCGAACAAAGTAAAACTTCTAGAAGCTTCTTATTCTGTTCTTGTCTTCTTTGGCTTGACAGGAACAAGGTGAATGGCATGTCAGGAAAGTGCTGTTAAAACAACATTTCTCTTATAATAAAAGCTTCAAATACCATTTTAGTACAATAATCATCCTTTTTTTTTTTTACTCTAGTGATATATCCTGTCATTTATAAATAAAAAAATGAAGTCATTAACAATAATTAATAACAATTCACCAGAGCATTAGCTTCAATGTGGCATAATTTCCTTGGCCTTGCAAATTTGCTGTTGGCACAGCAACGCTCAGTAAAGTGTTGGAGGATGTATGCTGGTAAAATACACGGGAGCTACACATTTGAAAACTAGTAAGTCTAATTCATTACATGAGTTAATTACTTGTATTTACTATTAATTACAACTATAAACCATCTTTTGTAAAAGAAAAAATTTATTTCTTATGATACATAGTCTTATATGTGTTGTAGAAAAAACTAAGACAGACATCTAACAATACCTACAAATGCATTTTTGCTGAAAGCTTTGGCAGAAATGAGAATACACAATAGGATTAAGAGCAAAACAAGTATTTTTGCCAATATATTCCATTTTCAGTGCTAGCTAAATGGCTAAAGAGAACAGCCATGAAGCACTCAGCCAGCTCTATTTAGGATTTATCTTACTAATGCAGATTTAAGAATAATTAAATTTTAGCTTAGTAAATCTAGATTTGAAAACTTGAATGTAAAGGACTAGTCAATTATTCTTTTTTCCAAAATGTACTTTGTGGATTTGATAGGCCAACAGAAAAGTAAATATTTTGCATTTAATCAGTCCTTAAAAATAAATGCATCACTTCTTAATTGCTCAGTAGCTTAAAGCTGTTCTCGTTGGACTTGTTATGAGCTGTAATGTATATAGGTACATAGAATACGTCATCTATCAAACAGATTGCACTTGCTGTTAGTCAGAGCTCTTTACTATATTTAGATGTTTTTATATAAACTTTGTAAGTGAAATCTTGGTTACATTGAAGTCAATGGCAAAACTCAACTGACTTTAGCCAGGATTTCACCCCTTGTTGAAGGATTTGCAAAATAAAAATAGCTATTATAAAGTAGAATTCTTAAATCAAAGATAACAGTCTCAGCCATTTCATTTTCATAGTCTCAGAAATATTAAACAATTATTTTAAAAAACAGATTTATATTGCAGGACTTATCTGTTTCATCAGAACTCTCCAGTCATTGTATCATGCTCATTGGAATAAGGAACTTTACTAGCCATGTGTACAGAGCTGTTCCTGTGCAAGCCATCCAGAGATGTACTCAAAAAGACACCTTGGACATGAGAAAAAGGTCCAACATACAAAGTGAACTATGTAGAGGTTTGTTTGCGTCACCGTAATGCTCCTTCTTAGAGGAAAAAGAATAATAGGGAAATAAATTCTTTGTCAAGTTGCATTTATTCAGTAATGTGACTTGAACTAGGAATTAAATACCATTTTTCTCCATTGTACTAAAAAATGAATACACTACTCATTTTAAATGTATGCAAAAATTACTCATTATTGAATATCAACTTTCTGTTCAGAGCCTTTTTTCACAGTTTAGAAATCTAGTACCTAAAATAGAAGTTTATAATGTAAATGCTGATACAACATAATAGCACTAGTGGGTGATATTATGATAATCAACTAAACCTATTTGCTGAGGGCTTTTTCAGCACTTTAAATGCATGAAGACTGTTCATAGCAAAGAGACTATGATGAGAAGCCTGCAAAGGGTTACCTCATTACTTTGAATGTAACACAACTCGATGCAGACAGCGATCAGTATTCTAATGTATTTATTTCAGGTAGAAGCTTGGTTTCTCCCTGCATTGTGATAAAGACACTGAAAACAAAATAGGCAATAAAAATTGAATTTGGTTAGGGTTCTTTCCTAAGATTTGTGTGGAGAAGATTGTACACCAAAATCAAAGCTAGCGTTTGGGTAAGAGTACATGAATTATGTATTTGCATCTCTCAGGGTAACATTTTTACTACTCTTCTGAGTTCTTTGTTGCTCTTTCAGACATCAGTGTGCCAGTAGATAGGTTTTCCAGAGTTGCGCTTCTGCCTAACATTCCCTAAACTTTTGGACCTTAAACTAAGTTCCTGTTATTTTTGATGAAATGTATGCGTGGAAGTTAATATAATACGGAGTTGATTTTATCAGCAAGGCTAGATTTGTAGAGATTGATAATAGTGTTCTGTGGGGTATAGGAGGAAAAAATAGATGAGCTGCCTGGCACAAACCTGGAATACTTGGAATATTTTATTTCAGTGGGAGTTTTGTCTGAGTGCGAATTAATGCCCAGTATTTCCCACAGTAATAAGGGTGAGTTTAACACAGTAGGTCTTAAATACAAGTCACTAACGAGAACGTGATAATCAGTGGAGAGACTAGAAACTAGGTCTAAATCTTGCTGCACTGTCCCATCTTGATTAATACAAGTATTTAATTTCAGCATCTGTAAGATTGATCACAATGTTTAGGTGAACTTGGCAACTCTGAAGACCTGTGTCTGACTCCATTTTATTGTCTTATCTGTGATTCTAATAATCTTAGTTTAAGTTTGCACAGAAATATTACACTTATACTGTACTGCTATGCTATCTAGCACTTTCCTTCCTTAGTACTGGATAATAGAAAGTATATTTTTATCATCTAATGTCACTAACTTTCTAGCAGTGGCATGTCGCTGACTCTGACTGCATTTAAAGCTATAATTAATCAAACAGGAATATTGAAGGCCACCAGATTTCCAGCTTTTCATACCACGGCTTTGTTTCAATATTTTGTAGAAGGATTTAAAAATTCTCTATTAAGATTTAGTGTCAGCTAATTTTTTTCCTGAGTTTTGGAAAAAAAAACCTCCTTATTTAAAAAAAAATATTTATAGCATTTAGTTTTGTACAACATAAAAGACAAAATGTTAGATACATTGAATCATATATGTACACACATATGTAAATACCTATTTACTATTTAGTACCAATATAGAAGTTGGAATTAACTCTCAGTAATGTAAAAGCTATAGTGAATACATTACAAAGCACCAATAGTTTCTGGTATTATGCTAGATTATTGACTTCTTTTAATCACTGTTACAATGATTCTGGAACTTTGCCACTTTCGTGACTGTTCTCAGCAGTCTTCATCCTTTTCTGTTCCTTTCCTTCCCCCCTCCCCCCCCCAAATACTGACCTCATATCATCCAGGGTCATAATACTGCTAGAAGGCCAAATCATATTTGACTGTTTATCTGTATGGCCAGAGGGACTTTCCTTTCTTAATTTTTTTTCTTTACTTGCACAGAACAAAAGGTTGTGATGAAAAAGGGCGAAAGTGCAGAAAATAAAAATTAAGAAGTTGAACTATAAATTTTATTTTTAAAGCCTTCTTAAATTTAAGGGTGTATAAATTAGATAAACTATGTCAGCTAGAAGAAGATAATGTGCTAGAGAACCGTGGTATTATCATGTCTAAATCTTATGATATTCTGTTAATTTTTTTGTGAGTATTTACTAAAAAGCTTTTGAAAAACTTGAGAATTTCAGGAGGTAACAATAGTGAGCACTAGTGTTGTTTCTTTCTTATGCAGGAATAAATCGTAGCTACATGCATTTTAACCAGTTACAGTTAGAAGATTTATTGTCTGAAAGTATAAGAGGAGGGTAAATATTAGTTTTGGAGAGAAACAATTTCAAATAATACAGTGATTTCTGGATTAAATTAAATTATAGTAAAACCAGGGCACAGTAGCTCAACTAAAGCTTCACAGAATATGAGGGACTGTCCATACGTCTGCTTTTTGCTTTGGTGTTTTCTTTTTTAAATCGTGGGGGAGGAAGAAAAGGCAAATTATGCAAGCCATTTCCCAAGACCTAAAATCTGACACTACTTTGAGGCTTTATGATGCTGTAGCTCCTGTGGAGAACTGCTGCTCTCCAATGCCTTCCATGCGGCTCAGTCTTTAGCATCTTAGCCTTGCTCTAGATAGCTCCATTGTTTAATAACGTATTGTTCATTTTGAAAAACTGTTAGAAATTGGTTGAAAATACGGGGAGAGAAAACATGCAATTTGCAAAACTCAAGAGAAAAGGTCCAGCCTTAGGCCTAAGTGTGGGTAAGCGTCAATGAATACACAGGCAGTAATGTTGCATGCAGTAAAGGGTTCACAAGGTGCGCAGTATTTACCGCCTTGAGCTGAGCTTTGCAATTGGTACTGCAGGGTGATTCAGGACCCATGCTGGGAGGGGGCACTGTTGGACTGTGCAGCCAGTAATACTCTCTCCATGCCAGTTCTAATTTCTTTCTCTGACTACACTCTTGCATTTTTGTTCTTTACTACTTCCCATAGAAAACTTCTACATTTAAACAAAGTAGAAACTTGTATGCATTTAACTTATTTTTTTATTATAATAAAAGTAAAACCCATGGGGTGAAAAGTAATTTTTCCTTTGAAAAAAAAAAAGGCTTAACAGCTGGGAATTTGGAAAAGTGAAAAAAAAAAGAGTTTAGCTCAATTAGCTACTGTCATTCAGTAGCTTCCTCCTGGGATAACTTCATTTCTTTATTCTATTGTGTAGACCTAATTCCATTGTCATGAAAGAGAACAGATGAAAGGAGTTAAAGAAGTCTTAACTACAGCAAATCTAGTATATTAATTTTCCAAATGGTACCAAAAGAAAAGGGTGCTGTTTCTGTCCTGCAGTTTTTGCTTAGAAAGCAGTTAAGACCTCAAACCTATGAGCATCCATCACGCTCCTCGCCTTGGATGGATATGAGTTCCATGAGACACTCATGAGCCTCTACAGACATTGAAGGTTTCTAGGATACCTATGTAAAATAAAAGAATACTTTTGAATGTACTTTCATAATACATGTATGCAGTAAATAAAATTTGGCTTTTAGAATTTCTAGGTTTCAGACGTTTAACCAATGCTGTCACTAATCTGGGTAGCCAATGGAAAAGCAGTGAAACAGTTCCACTGTGAGCCTACAACGGTAACACTGCATGGAGTATGTGGTCTTTAGGTTAGAGGTCTTGTTTCTCTGAGGAAACGTAGCCATGCACCTGGATCTTGCAGAGGGATCCACAGACTCAGAACTTGGCAATTATTCTTACTCTCTGCACTCTTAAGTTTGTGTGAGCCTTCACAGGTTCAGGGCAAAAGACTGTACTTGACTCTCTTCGTTTGCCTGTCTTTTGATATGCTCTTCAGGTAAGCTTTCCATCTGTTCCTCCAGGTTCTTCTTTCCCCCAACCATATGTGAAAAGTATCTGTTGGTTTTGGCAGTGAGCTTGTGTCTGTTGAAACAGTGATTGCTGTATAACTTCTTCCTTCACCGCAGAGCTTTTAAGACATGCAGCTTATGCCCTGGCCAAATTCCCAAACTGAGTATTCCCCGCTTCTCTCACTTGCAGGGCCCAATCAAAGGTAGCTGGGAATGAAAAGTTTGTGTGGGAAAGCAGATATACCTCTCTGTATTGTATCCATTAGACCAAGTTTGAATATTATCTCACTCTTGTTTGAAGCAAGACTTAACCACGGTCTCCCACATACCAGGATGGTGGTTTAGTCACCTGGCTACTGGGTAGCCTTGGTAAAACTCTCTGTGGAAATTATTCCATGTTGTCCAAGTAATTCCATATTCATTTGGTGAGGGAAGGAGAAATAAAAGAGGAATTACTATAGTTTGATAATTAAGGCATTCATTCATATAGGCCATCCAAATTCAAGTCCTTTGTTTCTTCTCCTGTGAATACTGAATGACTCGTATATAGTGATAACAGCTTCAGCAGTTCCACTACGAAACACCTCACAGGTTGGTATGTAGGGCACTCCTTTGGGATGTGAAAAAATTTGGTTCAGGATCTCACAGATCAGCTACAATAGGGATCTGAAACAGGTCTCTCACCTAATCACTCAGCTTTTGGGTACAGTCGAGTGAACAGATGCTGGACAACCTTTCCTCTCTTATTAATTAAATGATCCTCTCAATAAAATGTGTGTACTGACAAGATGAGAGAGTACAATTTTTTTTTTCTGCTCTCTCTGAAAGATAGAATACTTGAGTGGCTTCATGTTAAAAGCTACACATGCTCTGTAGTTAACTGTCATTACTAGATATGCATTCGCAGTAGAAAACAGTAAGAATGTCATGCTTGCTCAGTGCTGAGATAATAACCACCCAAGCACAATGGCCAGTGAGCTTTACTGTAGGCAGAAATTAAAACGCTGTCTAAATAAGTGATAAAGGCTGCATTTAAATGGAGACTCCAAATAATGTAAGATTAGTAAACAGTTTTATGTCAGTTGGAAGTAATGAGGTAAACTTTAGCCAATGCAAGAGTCCCATTTAGATACAGCATAGCAAAAAAATCTGGATCTGAAAAATATTAGAAACACTCTGTATACAGTAACAGTGGTTGACTGGATATTAACTGTAGCTATGCCTAGAAAAATAGAAAGTGTAAGTGTTGGTTATATACAGTCCTTTGCATACCTTAGTCCATATAGGATTGTTGCTAATTATAAACATTAATTTAGTCAGTTTATTTTCCTTTGTAGTCCACATGCAGTGAAGGGATAAAATGCTGGTTGTGAATAGCATGCATAATGTGTAAATAAGACACTTAATCCTATACAAAAATAACTGCATACGGTGCAATTTTGAGATTAGATTTCAGTCTGAAGCTCTTAAGAGTAAATGCACCTCAAACTTTTCAACCACCTCTTTGAGAAAATTGGAAAATTCAGTTCTCTGCTGTCTTACAGTGATACAGATAATGTACATTGAAGAGAAAATAGGGAAATAATAGCTATAGTTATGTCAATTCTTGCTTTTGAGATATATACATTTATAGGCCACATGTGACATTTTTTATGTTCTTAGAGTGGGACTTTATTACTCAAATGTTTAAATATAAAATATCAAAAATGTTTTCCTTCTCTCAGTTTTCGCAGATGTTCTTTATTTTTAAAGTAAATATCAAGGATACTTTGAGCCAAATTCTCATCTCAGTTATATCCAACTAAGCCTGCCAGTTTCGGTGCACTTGCTTAAGCACGTCTGATCATGGTTTTCTCCCCTCTCATATTTTCCCACCTATTCTCACTGTCATATGCTTCAGTAAAGCCTAAGTTCCATATCTAATGTTGGATACCCTTAGCACAATCCCATGTGGCTCATACTGCCAAGTTGCTTTTTTTTGTTTTTTACAATAGCAGAAGTCTTTGATCTTTATTTACAATTGTGAAAAAACTACAGATTAAAGAAAAAGAATGTTAGAGTTGCTGCAAGAAGATGATTTTATCAAAATATCTAAAATGCAAGGGAGGAGGAGGCTTTTTTTTTTCTTTTCTACCTTGGGCTGATAACGTGAGTGGAAACTGCAGCTTTCATGTCCACAGTCGGCCTTTACCGTATGTTAGTTTGCGATATGTTACCATATGTTTTATTAAATGCATGGTAGTCTTCCTGTGGATGCAACCTTACATTGTGTCTTCATTATTAAAAATAGTATGTCTTTTACAAGGAGACTTCTAGCTGAAGATACCTTAATGGAAAGCCTTTTAGAAGATAAGGAGAGAGATAGTTTTACCTTTTTCTTCACCAATTTTCACAAGGAAGCTACAATCTCATATTAGCTATTTATCTGTAAGTAACACCTTTTTCTGGCAAAGAAGATGTGTTCTTCATGTAATATGCTAGATTAAAATCTGCTCTTAATGCTTGAGTAAAATGCAATTAGCTCAGGGTTTAAAAGGTCTTAAGTTATGGCAGTGTTATGTCACATTAAGTGATTTAAGCAGCAATTTTTTTTAAAAGTCTTTTTGACCTTGTTTGAGACAACGTACCACTTCCCTCAGTGGAGAAAACATTATGTTAGCATTGAAAACTTTCAGAATTAGCATTACACCTTAAATTTAGTCATACTTTAACCAGCTTGGAAGGATTCAGAGAAGTCCCTGTATTAACTTGAGTTTGAAAACTATAGCAGTAGCCTAGATCTTTTTGTAGGAAGACAAATATAGTAGGAACCTGATCAAGACTAGTTTCCATAGACACTTTATATCAGACCAAACTTACCAAATTCAGTTGTCTTTAGATGTTTCTCTACTAAATGCTTCTACCAGAAAAAAAGTGTTTCCTACTAGCAAACCAAGAGGTTTTACTCTTCTCTAAGTGGTATCCAGGCTAAGCAGTGCAGCCCATACTGTTGCTGACTTGGAACAGAGGAACAACATCCCTTGCCTAGGAACTGTGTGCCTAGTAAGCTCCAAATCCATGCATGTCGGTCTCTATACATCAATCAGTGCAAACTTGTCGAGAGAGAGAGAGAGAGATTGCACAATGATGAGTATTAAATTAAGCTGTGTGGGCTTTTCAAGCTTTGTCTGCATTGAGTTTCTCATGGTTCAATGCCCTGGCCCAGTAATAGTACCCCATCAGCAGTGAAAATGGAGGGGAGGTGGGGGTGGGGCGGAAACAACCAAATAAACCATAAACACGGGTGAATTAGGGAGATTTGGACAAACAGCTTCCTAGCAATAATTTTGTTAGACAGACTTGCCTGTGTTAGGGGACTCTGTGAGGATGAAATACTGGTTAAAATAATGCCAGTTCCACAACACTCTGGCCAGGTTACAGTAGGAAAACAAGTATATGTAGCATCTGGAAGATGGCTAGTCAGATAGCTGAATGCGGAAGCCACTTGGAAAGGAAAAAATTAAGGCAGAAATGGGGAAATTAAACAAAGAATGAGCATCTAGGTCAAAAGAGTGGTGAGTTTGCTGTTCTAGTCTTGAATACTGTCCTTACTCATTTTATGTATGCTTTCTTTTCTCTGGTTGAATCTCTTCCGCACACTGGTTAGTTATACTCTAACATACCTTAAATGCTGTGATCAACCCTGCCTAAACATGGTTACTTTTCAGTGATTGGCTTTTTGTGGGAAACAGTTAATATTCTTTCTCCCTCATCCAGCTTTAAACACAAGTTCTTTTTGATCCTTTTGCGTAGATGGTTTTCATCTTCATAGAGATAGACCTTCTGCCAGCAAATACTACTAAGGCTGATTACAAATCTCTATTACACTCAATGTCCATAAAAAACTTCTTTGGTGAGCTAGTTGGGTTTGTGTTGTTTTTCTTAAAGTCTTCACTGCCTCAGTGCCAATTTGTCTATTCCTTTATAGAAAGGTTATGGCTGTAAGGTGACATGTATGATTAGCACTGTTATTTTGAAATATATATAGTTTTGCCCTAATCTTTAGTGCTATAAAAAAAGTCTGAATTTTTAAATTATTACCACTTATTATGCATTTCTCATGATCATTTGACTTCTGAAATCTGTAATTGGTTTATCAATGACATGCAGATTATAACTCAAAAAAGAAACACCTCTAAGATTATCAAAGGTGACAACTGTTTGATAAATTGATAAGCAAGTTTAATAACCTGCTTCATTAAGTAGAAGCAGAAATTAATCTGCAGAGACATTTACATCTAAAAAGAGCAAGTCAATTGCTCTGATTTTTTTTTCTTAATTATAATAACAAATCTATTACCAAATGAAGCAGTTTCTTTGGCTGTCCATCTTTTAATTGCACAGAAGGGTAGTGCTTAGTACAATGAGATCAATTAAACAGTAGAGAAAATGTGCCATTTTACAAATTACTACCAATTACTCTAGCTTCTTTCTGAGTTATGGGGTCTGCCAGATTCCTTTGAAGCTCCTTTTGGAAGCTTCACGGTCAGAATCAAGATCCAGCAATTTATGATTCAACTAACCATCATTTCCTAAGTTCATGCAAAGTGACAAATGCTAAAAGAAAACATCGGAAATTTTTTTTTTAACTTAACAGACTTATCTTTCCCATTTTTCAGGCTCTCATTGCCAAACTGTCAAAGTTCCAAGGGTAACCTGGGTTATTTCTTATGAACATTCAGATCAAAAGCAACTGAAATAAATACTGGAAATCACACAGAAAATACTGTGTCATTAATTGTGACAACTTAGCTCTGAAATATATTTCTGATGCTTTTTGCACTGAGTTGTTTCAGACCTTTTAAGATATTCTGATGGTGTGCAGACAAAATTATCTTTTTTCATATTCTTGAGATTATCTTCTAATCTTAGTTATCCAGACCCCAAATAATTTATCTGCTAATATTTTTTGCTATTACTGAAGTTCCCAAAATCCACCTTTCAGTGGCCTTGCTTTCTACGTGGATATGCTATATACCTCCCAAACCTGATTTCTATTTTTAAGCAAGTTAAATTTTCAACTTGTCCATGCAATTTTATCTTGTTTTTAGGCTTCTGCACAGCAGACAGCTCCCTGGATCAAAAACATTGTATGACATGCATTAGGCAATATTAAGGCTAGCCAATTAAGTGCTGCTTCTGCTGAGCAGAAGAATCTCTCTTTTATTGTTTTACACCATCAGCTTTCTAATCCCTTCAAGCAATGAGTCTGACGATTATTTTAGATTTCTACTATATCTATAAAAATGCAGTATCCTTCCTGAGCCTTGCTACATGCTTTATTTTTATATTGCATGCTTGACTGTCACTTGCTGTATACTGTCAGAGAGAAGAATGTCACCAGCGTTGAGAGGAATATGAGAGCGGCTCCCAGTTCCTCTGATAACTCTTAGCAAATTTACATGCCAGGGTTAGGAAAATGGCCTGCAAATTACTGATAGTCATCAGAGTAAGACTATTTTTTTTAGAGGAAAAAAAGTCTTCATATTTTTAAGTTTGAATAGGTAGATAAGGAGAAACCAGTTTCCAACAGACATCAAAACAAAGAATTAAGAGAATTGTTATGGTGTGGGAATGCCTGTAGTCTGAAAAACTAGTATAGGTTGATCAGAATTGCTAAGGGAATGGGTGATAAGTAATTGCTGGTGGTGGGGTTTTGTTTGGTTGGTTGTTTTTTTTAACATAAGTTTGATTTCTCAGATAGAGTTTCACACCAATACATTCTGATTAGTAGATACTTCTGCTCAGAGCTTGAATCCTGGTCTTTTATAAACAGCTCTATGGGGAGCACTAAGCCTCTGGTCTTAGGCACTTACCCAATATCCTCACGAAACCAAAGCTCAGGCCCAGAATTCAGGTATTAATTACACAAGATACTTCTATGGGCAAACTCAAGGTATGTCAAGGAATATTTCAGATTTCAAGAGCAAGTTAAGCTATCTGAGTAGACACAGTTTCAGATCCCTTCAATGCACTTTGCATTAATCGGTTCTAATTCTCTAGCTTTCCCCTATCCTGAAGGCTCTCTGATGTATTCTAGTATGTCACAGGTTTTGCTGTGTTTCTTTGCTTGTATCTGTAGTCTTATTTGCTACTATCATAAGCTTTCAAACTTTCTGTCATTGCCTTGTTCCAAGTTACTACTGAAATGTGATTCTGATGAAAAACAGAAAAGGGAAAGTACCAGCTCACATGCTGAGATAAGCTATTTAATCACTAGTTCTTTCAACTTTGGATGTTACAATTAAGGAATCCTTATTTAAAAAAAAACACTACCTAATATATATTAAAAAAAAAAAATCATAAAAATAGATTAGTGGTGACTAGCTGGTGACCATAAAAATGGAACTGTGTGTGAATGGAATCAATTCAGATATTGTACAACAACGTTTGATGCAAGCTTAATGTACTTTTTCCAGGTTTTTAAATTATTGTCTTCTCTTATCCTTCATGAATGCAAAGGAAACTCCACAATGGTTAATGTGAAATAATGACACGCAATGACAAAAATACTCATGTTTTCTAAAGGTTTAGTGATATGATTCTTGATAACTCTGCTTCCTGTAGTGTTTTAGTGCTTAATTGTGGGAGGATTTATCCACAGTATGTGTTGACTAGTACTATTTTTATGCAGAATAATACAATTATCTTCTTGCTTTGATCTTTTCTCTCTACTCCCTTAGTAATTTTCTGGTTTTATTCACAGAAGTAAAATCAAAAGCAGTAAGGGGGGGGGGGGGTGTTTGTTTCATAGTTTTACAACCCACCTTATTTATCTAGTTCTTTATTCTGAACTTATGGTCACCGTTGTTTTGCGTTGTAATATATGCAACATCATCAGCAGGATATATCGAAACTAAGAGAGGAAAGTCATAAAATTAGATACGAACGTATAAAGCAGGGGGGGAAGAGGAGAGCAACATCACATACACTGAAACATTACACGTACTGTGCAACAACCACAAAATGTGCAGTATATTATATGCATATTATATGCAAGCCACTTTCAAAATAGTGGGTCTGTTTATATGAGTAAAGTGAACATGTTTTAAACCCATAGAAATTCCTTTACAAGGCATGTTCTTAGTTCTTTAACTTTATTTACTGGAATTTAAATGTATTATACAAGAAAAAAAATCTTTTTATAGATACTGCAACAGATGGTCAAACACCATGCTTACCTACAATTATATCCAAAATTAGTGTGGATGGTTATATCATCAAAGACAATAAAGGAACAAATGTTCACAAACAAATCTGAACCATCAAAGGCCCAACCTACCCTGCAGAAATCCAGTAGGCCAAGTAAAGTCCAAAATCTACACCTACTGCTCCTAAATGCTGGAAAGTCTGTTAGAGGAAGAGAGGAGTTAGAGTTCCTCCCAGCTGAAATAATTCATTAGTTTGTGTAAATGAGTTTAAATCACATCAGCTAAAATAATGTATTTTTAAAATCACAGCTTTTAAAAACCTTATTTCTAAAGCAATGTTTTTAAAACCTTGAAAGTACAATGAAACCTAAAATCATAAAATACTAAGTGTTTTCATTTGGTTAGGAAAAATTGTTTTAGATAAACCACAATAGCCTTTTTTTTTTTTTTTTTTGACTTTGGAAAAAAGCCAGCAAGTCAATTATTTGTTCAGTTCTATTTGCAGCGATGGAAAATAGCCCTAACTTCCATATGGCTGCAGAGGCAAACACTGTTTCAAAGGTGGGTACTTCTGCTTGGAGACGTTTCATGGTAGTCTTTCTCACAGACAGTCAGGATACTCAGAGCTGGCCTGATTAGTGGGGTACCTACATAGTCAAACCAGGACTTAATAATGCCTAGACATCTGCCTGCGGAGAATGTGTAAAAGAAGGTGGCTATAGCAGCCCTCATCTTTTCTCAAGTAATTCCTCTCAAGGTTATTACAGGTTGGTTATCTGATGAAAGGATGCCATTGCATTTCACCTCTCTGATGCAGACTGAATCAATTTGTGCAACTTGTGTTTTGGTATCTTGCAGTGTAGACAGATAAAAGTATTATTTAGTATACTTTCCTTTTAACACCAGTGATATGGCTTTCATTGTTGCTCTGAAACAAATCGCACTCAATCTTGAAACCCTAATTCACGTAGGTAAAGATTAGACTTGACCCATTGTTTTGGCTTTTTAAGCATTTGCCTTTGTATCTATTGTCTGTCAGGTTTTCCAGAGTGGTCTATTCAGTATCATCTCCCTGGAGTGACTGGTTAAAATTTGTTTGTGTTTTGTGTGTCTGAGTTGGAGAGAGTGGAAATCAAGAGAAATATTTCCATATTGCCTTTTAAAACACATACAAATATAAGAAATTATTAACTGTTTAATATTTTTCTTTGTCTATATTCATTACAAATCCCTCAATATCATAGTTTGATATTTATTGTTGACAGTTGATACTTGGTAAAATAGTTTATAACACAAGCTTACTGATTCCTTAATTCAAAACCTCCTTGGAATTCATAATGGTTTTGACTGGTTTGCAATTATTTGAAGATTTTAAAATACTATGAAAATTGACAGGACTGCTTTGAAAAATGCCATTAGAAAAAATAATATATGCCCTTTAAAGAGAGCTGTTGTTTATTATTTGTTCATGCTGTTTATATAATTTTAGCCTTCAGCATCACTAACTGAATTGCAGGTGAACCTCACTTTCACTTTTGCTATTTTTTTTATATATGCTGCATTTACTTACAGCAGAAAACACAAAGGTAATTAAGGAGAGGGGAGGGAAGATCTTTTTCTCTACTTCCTTTGGAGATAACCAAGATGCTGGTACTAATGCTAGCCAGTATGGAGCACATTCTAGCTTAATTTTGTATGCATGTTTGCCAGTGTCATTATCATTAGTGCTAGTGTCACTGGTTCTGTATGAGAATTAGTGTGAGAGACAGTGTGTACAAGAAAGGCAGTAGGACTGTATGGCAAATGAGCAGATCTTACTTGACAAACGAAAGCTCCTAATTTTTCAAAAACATCACAAGAAAGCATTTGTGAAAACAGCCTAATGGAATGAATCAGGAACATAATTTTTGAGTACAGATGTTCTTAAGGGATAAATCAGACCTATTAGGCATCAAATGATGACTCCAGCCTGAATCATCTCTACTCAAAAGATGTGCAAACCAGTGAAGGACATCAAATGGGAATGCCCATCAATATCTCCTCCACCAAAACCCAGCTGAGAAGTGCTGCAGAGTTTCTTCTCCCTCCCTTTTTACTGGCTGGCATGCTTCCATCAGGTCTCTTGCATACACAAACTGCTATCACGTGGAGGTGATGGAAAGCAGAAGTGGATAGTTATTTTCATTCCCTGTGCAATTCTTCAGAACTTATTCCCAATACGTTGTATTTCACGTGGCAGAAGAGGAGAGCACTGCTTTGCTAATGGAGTCACACTGCTGAATTCAGTAACAGAAGCTTTACAGAACAAAAAAACAACAGTCGTTATCTGTGGTTGTGACTCCAACTCCTTAATAGTCTACCACGATTTATAGTCAGATTGTTCCATGATAATAAAATATCAAATGTATTTATTAGAAAGTTTCTTAACACACTTTATAAGCCCTAGTCACTTGCCTTGTGGAGGGGTTTCATATTCAAATGTAAATTTAAGGCTATAATCCACAAATGTTTTGCTATGATTTCTAAACCTCTCAAGCAACGTGGGTTGATTTTTTTCATTTCCAAATGCAAGGTAGAATGCTTTCCTGTTGTTTTGGCTAAGCCCAGAGGATTCTTGTCTATTCTAGCTGCATTTCAACCCACTGCATCTTCTGAGTTAACCTGAATATACAGTTAAAGAGAAACTTTTAATTTAGGGCATTGAACATAAAAATAAGAACATTAAAAACAACACCACTGTGTGAATAATGGCGGCAATCCCTGTAATTCAGATTGCATCCAAGTAGTGAACTCGGGAGCATTCCCATCTCTGGATCAGATCATCTGTCTCTCGGGATGAGATCGCTCATCCTAACCTCTTGGGGTGCACCAGTCCTGCCTGTGCCTTGGTTTCTGTGGCCAGGGAAGTTGAGCCCATAGACCTGAATGGAACCACCAAGCCCTTTGAACCACTTCCTGACCTGAGTGTCCTTGTGTATGTTTCTGTACTTGAAGAATAATTTGGCCCTCTAAATTCCAGATTAAAAGAAAACTAAAAAAAAAACCAAACAAAAAACCAAACACCAAAAAAAAACAAATAAAAAAAAAAAACCCTTTCATTAATTAAGTTGCAGCAGTTAGGCTTGCAGACTGTATAGCAAATAAGCAGGAAATCTTAAAAGGAAAAAGAAAAGGGAAAGGAGGAAGAGAAACTTGGAA
Source organism: Gymnogyps californianus (assembly GCF_018139145.2). Taxonomy (NCBI): domain Eukaryota; kingdom Metazoa; phylum Chordata; class Aves; order Accipitriformes; family Cathartidae; genus Gymnogyps; species Gymnogyps californianus. The sequence continues at coordinate 16,557,462 of NC_059473.1, forward strand.
AGATTGTTACTGAAAGATAGCCTGGTCATGCTGCTTCCAGCCTGTCGAAATACAGGTCAGTTTACGTTGTTATTCATAGATGGGTATTTTGTCATGGCATGACTGTCTGCCTTTCAATTCAAATGACATTGTATTATTCTGCAAAGCCAGAAGAACCTTTCTCTTTGGGATGTTATCTGCATGGTATTAGGATTAGATAAAACTAGATTACGGCGAGCATTTAGCTTAAATTTTTTCTGCATTCACCTTTCTGCAGAAAGACAGTTTGTCTACTTTCAGTATAATGCAAAGATTTTGTTTCCTGCATTAACAGACATATTTAATACTTACCAAAATGGGCTTTATGCTTGTACTTTGTTAACTTACCAACCAGTGGCTCCTCATGCATAAACTGTTACTGCTGTGTTGAAATCAGTGTACGTATGTGGCTTGCATCAGTTGAGCATTTGTCTATGTATATTTTAGTCTTAATTCCTAAAATTCTTATTCTAGTTGTGAATTGAGATCCTTTTCTTAATCTTGTAATCTGGAAATAGTAACTTCCTGTTACCCTCATTTAATTTATAGTGCATTTCCATCTAGCTGAAAATGAGGATAGTAATATTTTCACTTTTAGGATAAGTAAAGTTTATTAGTTGGGGTTTGTATGTCGTGGTTTAACGCCAGCCAGCAACTAACCACCACACAGCCACTCACCCCTCCCCCATCCCAGTGGGATGGAGAGGAGGATCAGGAAAAAAAGTAACACTCGTGGGTTGAGATGAGAACAGTTGAGTAACTAAAGTAAAATAAAATTTAATACTAACAATAATAATATAATAATAATTGTAATGACAAGGAATATAACAAAAAAAAGAGAAAAATAAACCCCAAGAAAAGACAAGTGATGCACAATGCAATTGCTCACCAGCCACTGACCGATGCCCGAGCAGCGATCCGCCCCTCCAGGCCAACTCCCCCTAGTTAATATACTGAGCATGACGTTCCATGGTATGGAATAGCCTTTGGCTAGTTCAGGTCAGCTGTCCTGGCCGTGCTCCCTCCCAGCTTCTTGCACACCTGCTTGCTGGCAGAGAATGGGAAACTGAAAATCCTTAACTTAGGATAAGGCTACTTAGCAACACCTAAACCATCAGTGTGTTATCAACATTATTCTCACACTAAATCCAAAACACAGCGCTGTACCAGCTACTAAGAAGAAAATTAACTCTATCCCAGCTGAAATCAGGACAGTATGGCAAAAGGCAGTATAGCAATAGGAAATAATTAAAAACACTTAAAATTCAAGGAAATACTACATCACTGAAGAACACAAAGATATAATTTAGGGACCATATCTTACAAAAGTATACATGTCATTCTCTATGGAGGATTATGGAATTATATAGTATACAGAATAATTGTGTGATTTATACTACTTCACATTGCTGTAACTGAATAAGTGAGAAGTTCCTGAAAATCAAAGCTTAGGAAACCTTAAAAATGGAGGGTGGAGAGGAGAAACAGATTGATGCAATTACAGGTCCTATCAACAATTTAAATCTGCTAGCAACATTGTTACCTGTAAACCATTCTAAGGTTTAAAAAAAAAAAAAAAAAAAAAAGTCATTCCTAGTAGACTGTTCTGAAAATACAATTTCATAGTGTTAATCATGCGATAGTAGGTCTGGATGCTTAAAGTATATTATAGATGTTTCAGAAAGCTGCAATAAAACATGTATTTAATAAAGGAGACTTGACCCATCCTAAGTATTCCATGATTATTTAGCTAAAGTCTTTCTAAAAATGGCTGCTTTTTTTCATTTAGTAAATTACTCATGAATATGAGATTACTTCAATATTTATTGTCTTAATCAGGAAAGCATATGAGCAGAGGCTTTCTTGGGGACTGCTAAGAACCTCTGAAATGTTGCAAAGGATACATAAGCCCAAATATAGAGCTTTTTCTTTTTTGTCTCTCACACACGCATGCGAGCAAGTGTGTACACACTCATAAACCACTCACAGTCTTTGTCCTTCTCATTTCATTTCCCCATGCTCTGTTTTATAGATACAGTGATCTGCCCAGCAGTCAATATTCACCATGCAGGCTAGATGAATTCTCAGGAAGGCAGAGAAGCCTTTTTTTGATAGGAGGGCAAGCAATGCAACCTAGTTGTACTGCGGTGGAGGGGTTTTTGTTGTTGTTTTTGGAGGGTTTGTTTGCTTGTTTGTTTGGGTTTGCGTTGTCTTTTTTTTTTTTCTTTTTAAATACGATCCACTGGAAAATGTATTTGGAGAGAAAAGCAACCCATAATGGTGTTCTGTTGAAACAAGTGATGCTTGGCTTGCTGAAAACCAGAAGGAAAATAATGACATAAAAATCGTCCTTGTTCGGGAGCAGTAAGCAAAGATTATATATAATTGGACAGTTATGAATCAATGAAACAGTATACTTTTTCATGCATTCTGGCAAAAAGTGGAGCTTCCTATGTATAAGTAATCAAGATCAGAACACTTCTAGAATAAAATAATTAATTTCTTTAACTTGTGTGTTCTGGAATGGAAAAAGATAACTTTGATCTTTCCATTTGAAATGTATTCCATTTCAGTCCTGAAGCTTTTCTGAAATATGATGGAAAAAGGTTCACTTTCCTTTTCAAGAAGAGCAGCACTAAATTTAAACATCTATTTCATAAGTATCTTAAGAGAATAAATAATTGTGAATTACCAGATATTGCTATCATATATTCTGCAGTCTCCTGAGTCCATTAATAGAATTACGGTCTGGTAAGTCAAATGTTCCTAGCTTTTATTTTGTATTATATTATGGATTTCTGTTTCTGGGTCCTCTGCTTCTTTTCATTCACTGGTTCTACTTTCTGCACATCTCTTCAATACCCCTTCAGTATTTCCTAGATCTTGTGATGGCATCCTATTGGATAGGTTTTTCACATTCCTCTAGTGATTCTGATTCTTGAATTTGATGGGTATGACATTGCAGCTGTGAATTTGATTAGATAATAATGAGGTTTATTTTTATCCAACTGTTCTCATTTTTTTCAGCACAATTCTTGTATTATTTAGATGCTTTATATTTTCTAGATGTATTATTCTGCTGAAGAATCTGGAATAGAAGATTAATTGTTTTTAAATCTGTATTTAGAAAATTGCAGAAAAGTACTATGAAGCAGGAAAGTAATGCAAAAGGTGTCAGGAAAGACTCACATGCTTGAGAAGTATATTTTGAGATAGTTGCATTTCAATGCAAATGAACTATCAGCAGTGGAGGAGTGAGCTGCAACAGGTTTATTTTTAAGTTGTGGGGATTCAGTGACAATATGGATCAAAGGAAACCATGTCTCTGAAGAACGGTAGACAGGGAATTACTGACAAGAGAGTGTCCTGCTGAAAAGAAATTCAACAGTCATGATGATCTCTAATGAATTTAATAAAAGAGGGACAAATCTTGACATACTTTAAATACTAGCAAAAAGGCAAAGTCTTCTCCAAAGGGGGATGTAAGCAGCAGGAACTTGCTCCAGAGATATTCTCTCACTCTTCACATCAGCGCAACTTACCAGGGAGAGAAAGAAGAAATTATGAATGTTAGGAGACTTGTCAAGGGTGTAACAGATGGAGATTTACACAGACATAACTTTAGGAAGGGACAGGGAATTTCTACTCCTTCCTATCCTCAGTAACAATAGATCATAACCCTAACCCTTTCCTGTGTTGAGACAACAGTTTTCTCCCTCATAGCTATTGCAAGCAAATTTTACTCAAGCTTTAATTTGAAATTTTAATGTAAGTTCTTTCAGTCATGTTTTAGTTCGCTTTTGAAAGTTTCATGCACAGTTGTCCAAATCTGTTCACCGGATGCTTCTTCATTTAGTACATATAAGTGGCTGCATGTAAGTTCAAATAGGACACCACGTTATCCAACTATCTGAACCACTCAGGGATAAGCTACAGAGAAAAAAAACATTTAGAGCACGATGTTGAGAATATTGTTCAATAAAATATTGTAATTCAGTAGAGAATTAAAAGGATTTGAAACTGGAAGTTTTCCTAAATAGCATGATTGAAGGTTAAATCCCATGAGAACAGACTATTTAATGAATACTATTGAGCCCACTGAGTCCATCCAGGAGCATGACAGTGTTTGAATCTCATGCATGCTACAGGTAAATAATATGGTCTAGCCTTAGGAAATAAGGTCTAATCATGACAATTTTTTCAGTGTTAAAAGCTGGCAAATACACATACGTGCATATACACGTACGTGTGTATGTCAGCTAAAAGTTCATGTATCACAGGCTATTCTTCTAAAACCAAAAGTGGATGATGCAACTTCCTTTCTTTTCTACTCATCTAAAATCTTTGTGCTTGATGCATTTTCTTCTTTCTTGAATTCATTTGGAGTTGTTTTGGTTTGGGATCTAGAAGAGGAATTTAAGGTGAAGTGATATTTGATTTCCTATTCATTTGTTTACTATTGGCCTAGATAAGGTTGGTTATTCTCAATTTTGTTTTCTAAGAAATGCTTCAAACAGGCAAATAGACCTGTCATCTCCAGTAACATCACATATGGGGCAAAAGAGGGTGTTGATAAGTTTACTCCTACTTATTTCTGCAGTAACTCTGGGCAAGGGGAGGCCTAGAGGAGAATATTTTCATTTCCGCAGTTTAACATTTTCCAGCACAAATGATTGCATACAGGAGTTCTATTCATAGAAGTATAAAGACGAAAGGGACTGCAGGACATCATCCCAGTCCCAAAAAGATAATCAATTATATTTGAGTAGTTCTAGAAAGACTTGTGTCTGCGCTGTTCTGAAATAATTTTAACAGTGGAGACTCCACCGTCTTCTAGGTGATCTTTTATAGTGCTTCCCTATCCTTACTGTTGAGAAGGTTTTCATAATACCTACCCTGAATCTTAATTGCTGCAATTTAGCACATTTCTTTTTGTCCTATCCATCATTGTTATTGAGAACAGGTTATTTCCTTATTCTTTTGAAACAGCCTTTCATGTATTTGAAGGCTATTATCATGTTCCATCTCAGTTGTCTCCTCTCTAGCCTAATTCTTTCAAGCTTTATCGCAGCTCGTGTTCTCTAGACCCTGGTCATGTTGCTCTCCTCACATTTCTCTCAATTAGCTCATGTCTTCCTGGAGTGTAATGTCCAAATTTGTACCTGGTATTCCTGCTGAGGCTTTATTAATGCTGAGCTGAAGGGAAGAATTACTTCACGTTTTTGCAGGCTATACTTGTGTTTGTACATTCCAATATGCTGTGAGCAGATGCCCACTCATGGTGTCAGCCTGAACCATGTGCAAGCATGGAGGCTCACACTAAAACTAGGCAACTAAAGAGAAAAGAAGTACCGATCATTTTACCCTCCCACATATCTATTAGATAAATGCGATCAAGGTTTATGGAAGATGGATCAACTGAAAAGATATGGAAAAAAGTCCTCGTCTTGAAGAAAAATACATTTGCTGTTTACCACAAGAAGATATCAGTGATCAACATTTACTAATTTCAGAGTGCTTGACTCATCCTATTCACCAGCCACTGGAAATTCGGTACTCTCTCTTATCAGGAGAGAAATCATGCATTGCAGATTAATGGCCAGGTTTGTGTTAATGCTCTGGGTTCTCTCAGTCATTATGTTTATAGTCATCTAGGTCAGAAAATTTCCTAATGAGGTTTTTGTATCTATGGCTAAACACTGATGAAATAACTGCTGATCTCATCACTGTAACCAAAAACCTCAGTGGTACAGCAGTTTTTCCTTTTCATATGAAGAGATTAAATTAGAGATTCTAAATAAATTAACAAAAACTTAACTGTTGTTTACCACCTGAGTCTTTATTGAGTAGTGACGCAGGAATTCCCTGCTGCTAGTCATATTTACAACCAACATTTCCCCAAACTGTAGCAGTACTGGAAAGGAAGAAGCAAACTTCTTCAAATGCATAATTAGAATTTTCCTTGTGGAAAACTAATCAGCTTATTTCTGAGCTTCTTTAGTGGAAGAAAGCCTTTACTGTATTGCTTACACATTATAAATCTCATTTGATGAAAAAAATGAAAGAAGTGCAAACTAACAATGATACATTTTCTAGACCAAAAACCTTTTTCATATGCTGAGTTGTATAATTGAAGCCCATCTTGACTAGAGAAGTTATTTCAGAAGTTTTTAAGGTTGTAAGCTATTTCCCCCTGTGCAATTCAATAACTCATTACCAGTTAAATATAATTATATTGTACTGTATATAGATCCAATGTTCTGGAGGAATTCCACAGGAAGCAAATGCACTTGTGGGATATACTGTATATCTAATGGATATTTATTTTAATGGCATAGACATTGCTCTAAATCTCTTTTTGGATTAATGATAAATTGATCATTAGTGTGAAGCAGGTGAGAATTAAAAATGGCTTCTAATAATTTATAGCTCATATTGATTTTGCTGGAAAGTTTTAACACTAAGGTAGAGTCCAGATCTTTGGCTTGTGTCATTTCCATTCAGGTCAATGGGATGCTGGCTGAAACCATCCAACAGCCTGTCCTTCAATTCTCACTTTGTGGCTTTCAACCACAGCGTGCATATCAGAGCCCAAAAGTATGTGGCAACATGAGCATTGCTCTTGCGTATGTTGTAATACGTAAACCTTTTGTGTGATTGTAATTCTGGTGTAGAAGTTCACTTTTAGCCAAATGAGGGTTGCTCACTCTCCTATACAATGCAAGTGCAAATACTGCTTTCTGCTACAATGGGAAGGTAAGAAACAGGGATCCTGGTCCCAAGTTTTATGTTAGGTTATGATTGAAGGCAGGCACGTCCCCCTTTTATGCAACAAAATGTAGAGCACGTGCCCTGTTACGTACCCAATGTACAGACTGTATCCCTGTTAGGTGCGTGACACAGAGGGTTTATCTCCTACCACTTGATCTGATGCAGGTAGTGTGCCCACATCTCACACTGAGCTTTATCACTAATATTCTAAGTTTAAATCTGGCAATAGTGAATAATATTTAGGGTAGAACAATTATATTTTCATTAAAGCTAGCTTACAGGAGCAAAGTAAAGGGAAACTGAGGTTCTTAGTACCAAGTATTGTAAGTTTATATCATAATATTTAATCTCTCTCCAGTACTTTTGCATTCCTTGAGTAGGAATTGAGTGAAAACAAGGTGAAGGCTTTCAGAGTATTACTTAGAGTAGGAGTTTTATTGAGCAAAGCGCCCTGATTTGAGCTATAGGAATTAACTTATTTTAGGTTTAGAGGCAGTTCTGAAAAGAAAGTATTTGAGAGAAGATTTGTTCAATCCTAATTAAAAAATAGTGACAAAGAAAAGGCTTTTATTTTTTTTTTTAAACCAAGACCACAAAAAATGATGAAAGGGAACATCACATTAAAAATGAAATAATTTTTAAAAATGTGATTCTTTAATTTTCATAATGTGTTTCCTTTATTTTTCAGTACAAATAATTTGAGACCTTTTCACGTTACTAAATGAAAAAAAAGTATCACTGCAAGTTTTTTCTCGGCTCCACTGCTTTCACAGCTTTATAAAGCACTTTGATATATCTGGATGAGAAGGACTACACTAGTAATAAGCTTTTTTAAACAAAGCAGCCACAGATCAGTAGCATATACAGTACCAACTCCACTAACAAAACAACAGTTCTGCAAGAGGCACGGATATGGAAAAACCGTGATAATTCATATTATGTGATTGACTTCCTCCAGTGCGTGGCATAATTCTGATTAAAATTACTGGCAGTACTTTTTGTGCATCAAAGGAAAAACAGCTCCAGGAACTGACATCCTGTTAAATGTGGAAGAGCTATTACAGGCTAGTGGTTCAATATGGTGGTTTTTGAAAACTTCCTAACGAAAACCCTAAGCTTTTCTGGGCAGTAATGCTGAACTGTGTAACCAAAGATGGCCAGCAGTGCACCCATATTTTCTATTGAAATTTATGATAGTTTTAGCATGTGCAAAGATTCAAAGAGCAGGTTTCAGACCATTATCCTTTTTAGGGCTGCATTCTTCCCATTTTACTTGTTAGAAACAAAATTAGATCCAAGAATGTTAAAAGAAAACTGCTAGCTTTCTAAGCCTTTAAAAATATGTATGCTTCGTATATTTTTTCTCTGAGTACATCTTTTATTATGCACTGAAATAAATAGGTAAAATTAGGCAAGTCTTGATAGAGCCATAAAGTTGCGGCTGAGAAGTCTTGCGTTTTCTTTCCTGTTACAACCTGGTTTTAAAAGATAAGTTGGTTGTGACTCTTCATTTTAATTATATAGCAGGTGCCTTGTCTTAGCTAGGAAAATTTTTAATGTAATTCATTAAAACCCAAAACACAGGTATGAATTAAATGATTTTCTGTTTCCGGTCCCTTGATAGTTGCAGCTATTATTTACATATATGCTAAGGAGAACAAGCTTGGTCCAACAAAGTCTCTTTACAGTGATAATGCTTTCCCATACAAGTTGTCCCATTAAGCAAATTTGATCAGATATTTACAGGATTCCCATTTATCTATGTATAAAAACTGAGTAAGGCCCACACATCCATAATTATTATAAACATTGGCATTTATCAGGAAGCGATCTCAAAGTGCTTTAAACAGCGTATTGGCTTTAACGCCGCACTGAATGTTCTTGTTAGAGCTTTATAGATACAAACTTGTAGGTGTAGAAGACTTAATCCTGCAATGCACTATTTAATAGCGTTTGAAGATGAAAGCCTTTGAAACCTTTCAGCATTGGTGTGAAGGGTGTAATTCTACCAAGCCTTACTCGTGCAAATAATCTTTATCCTTGTGACTGATAACATTGACCCAGCTTGTCAATTAGCTATTAAGTGACTAATGGTTTGTATGATTTGGATGTAATGATTTGCCCGAGGTTGCACTTGAAAAGCTGTGGCAGAGGCAGATGTAGAACTTCCATTTTTTCCATACTACCAAAGGGAAGCATAGGGTAATGTTTTAGATGAGGGTATGGTACATGACCTGATAGTCTAGCCATGTATCATCACAGAAGTAGTTAATTTTACAGTGCTACTGGATGAGAGATGTGTACTGTGACAGTAAAATGTAGGTAGCTGTCTTTATTTGAATGCTTCAACAAAAGTCTATATATTTTCTATATTAGAATCCCCTATATTTGTCCTTAGGAAAAGAACAGAATGCATATATCACCAGATATTCTCCCTTCTTAAGTTAATTATCTTTGGCTTCTGTAGTAGCTTAATTTTTCTTGCCCTACAATGGGCCTGTTCCGAGAAGTGCAACATAAAGGGTTTTATCTGTGTTATTGATTGGCTAGAAAGTGATGTGTTTGGGACTCTATTGGAGCTTCTCTAGTGACTATTTATTTAAATTGGGGGAAAAAAATCAGTATTACTTGAAAAAAAAATAACTAGAACTTTCATTTAACATTACAAAAGAGGGCATTGCTTAATCCCTGAAGTAGGAAATTGCTTTTCTTCATGATCCATTGCTTTCATACTGTTTCTGGCTGCTGGTGCTGAAGGAAAGAAAAACTATGTTCTCACTCTGTTTTCACTGTATCTATTTTCTTATCCTCTACAAAAACTTGGCTGCTAATTTGTTGTTGAAGTAAATAAAGGGCGGGGAGAGCTTGTCTGTGAAAAGATCTTTTGGTCTCAAATGGGCATTTGCAAATATGGAAGCAAAGCAAAACTTTGTGGGAAACTGAAAAAAGGAAATTAAGGATTTGAAATGGTATATCAAAGCTGAAGAATATGAGATACTGCTATTCTTTGAGATGCCGTTATGGGTTTATACCTAAATTCAGCAGCATGTTCCCAGAAGATGAATGTTGCTAAGGAGTGTTTTTTCTTGTGTTCTGATCTTGTACATATACAGAGAGACAGAAAATGACAATTAAAAGCAAAAGGCATAGCTGGCTGAAAATGGTATGTTGTTGCACCTTGCTTAAAACTCATTCTTATTTGTTAAAAGCACCTATTGTTTCATAGCTTCTAATATGCATTACAAAAATAAGCGCGTTAGAGCTCAGGGCTGGAAAACATTAATGGACTGTAACTAAGGAATGATTATTTAACATCAGAAGTTACAATATTTAGTTAATGATTCCCTGACATTGTCAGAACAGGTCACAGAATGCATTTTAAAGTAATTATAAGTTAGCAGCAGTGGTTTACATTTTTCCCCTAGCAACCGCAGTAGAAGTTGTATTTTTCTCTTCTCCTATCAGTGGTGACTCCTGTTTCTTTTTTTAATCTGATTGCTTTTTATTTTTTTTTAATCCACTTAGTCTTGCAAATCATAATCAAAGATTATGCTGGCAAAATAGCAATCTGAAAATAATTATGATAGCGAGTTTTTGATACTGGTACGTAACAGAAGATATACATGTAGGTTTTATTCTGAGTTTTTGCTTGTGCTACCTATATGAGGAAAATAGCAAGACCACACCATATGCCCAATAAAAGCTTCATTAGAAAGGCATTAGCAGATTAATCCAACTTACTCTGTGGTTTATTTTATTTAGAATGTAATAAGGTAAGTTCATTAGTTTGCAGACTTAATCTTTTCTACTGTACCTCAAAGCAACCAGTAACAATTCCACTGAGACTCCGCAGATCTCACTAACACCTGTCAAGATAAACACATGGCTCTCTAGGGGAATCACCTTGGCAACATAACTGAGGAAATCTGGAAAAAAGTAAGTCTTTCACACACAAAAGAGTGTTACACAGTATAAACCTGATTAATGATTTTTCACATGCTTCCGAGGTCATATATCTCTTTAAAGTGGAAAAAAAAGCCAAATCAATCTCTGAAGAAAAAATATTTTGGAATGTACAATACTGCATTTGAAATGTATTTTAAAGAACTTGAAGGATGTAGAATAATTATGCAATTTGAACTGAGCCTCAGAAAGGCTGTCTGAGACCAGCAATTGAGTCTCCATTCCCCTAGGGCTAATATATTAGATTACAAGGATTATTGTAGTGGCAGTATTTGTGCCACTACATTTAAGATTATGTCAGCATTTCCATTTTAAACCTGTATGTTGAGAGGTTCATAACTCAGCTATAGAAAATTTGCTTGGCACTACAAACAAATATGGTTTCTGCACAATAGTGACACTTTTTCTGGGGAAAAAAGAAAAGAAAGAAAGAAAGAAGCTTAAAGCTAAATAAGTATTTGGACATTTTGAAGTTATGAATGCCAAAAGTTAATGCTGTCTTCTTACAACTCTGCTTTTTAAATTCAGTTATTTCTACAGCTGACTTGTAACACTACTGCTGTCTGGAGTCTAAAGCAATGTATTGAACCAGAAGAGTGGACAGAATGGTAGCAGACTGTACCTTACCCCTTTCTTTGCCAATACTGTTACAGGGCTAATGTGTTCGGGGAAGGCAGGAGGTGGAACTCCACTGTACCTCCTCTTCTCCACCAAGGCCAGGAAGGGGGTGGGGGTGGGGTGACCGGTCATGAATCATGATGGGCGATATCTTAGAAATCCTGTCAGGAAAACCTGCTTAAAAATGCACTCCTGACTATTACTGACTTCAGGCATTCCACAAACATCATTTAGGGCTCTCCTGGCTACCAGTGGGCTTCCCACCAAAAAAAAAAGGCAATCGACTTTGCCTTGCAAGGTGTTTAAACTCAATTTCGCCATTTTAGGGCCGTTGCACTTTGAGTCTAGTATGAGCTTGGCCTTGACATGGCATTTAATATCTCAGCTATTATGTATGGTAAACAATAACAAGAGCTGCGAACAACCCAATACACACACTTCTCCTATTTCTGGAGGCCTTTATAAACAAATAGGCTTTGCATATACTTCGTATGCTTGTACTGGATACAAAACAGCACAACTCTGGGTTCTGTTATTGGCATCTGTCACTGATCTCATCAAACTTCTTGATGACTAATTTGCAACCTATTTTTGTGGTTCTTTTTTTTTTTTTTTTTTTTTTTTTGTCCCTAGCTGAAGTATTTGCTGAGGAGTTCAAATTAGTAGCATTGAAGCTGTAGTCAGGGAACTCTCTTTTCTGCAGCAATGCAGTGCCAATTCCTACGGCAGCACTGGTAGAAATCAGAGAGACTTTTGCAGGTTCTGCAGCAGTCTAATTGCCCGTAGAATTAACTGCTTATGCAGTAGTCCAGAGAGAACATGAGTACAGCCTGCCCTGCTTGATATAGGACTACAAATCTTTTAAATACCTCCATGTATATACATGTGGATTTGGCCTTAATTCCTGCGGCTTGATATTGGAATGAAAGGGGGAACCTACCCAAAGTGTTAGCACTCTTTTGTGCAAAGTTAGACCAAAAAAAAAAAAAAAATTAAAAAAATTAAGTGGCATTGCAGCACTGGTAGCCAGCAAAAGACAACCCCCAGTGGAGTATGAGACATCTTCCTCAAGGCAGGTCAAACCAGGGCTAATGCAAGTAATGGTAGATGGACTTGGCAAAGTGCCCTGATGACTGATGGACCAACCAGGGCTATTTCAGACCAAGAGGGAGCTTCTTTTCAGAGTCAAAATTCCCCATTGGAAAATGTTCTCCTACCAGCCCCTTCTACTCTAAATTGAAGGGATCTGGCTTATGTGCACGGTTTCAATAAAATGAAACAAAATAAAAATCAGCTTGCTTTTGGCAGCAAGGAATAGAGAGAAAGAGATTATTTCTGTCTTTATATACACAGAGTCAAGAGACATTTATTATGAAGATTTAAGCCTATTTGGATGGACAGATTTATGGACAGAAAGACATTAACTGTACTGGGATTTATTTTGAACTATACATATAGAGAGAATAGCTGCACTACAGAGAAAGCAGCCTAAGTATTTCCATTGTAAACTCCCTTTTTTTTTACACGATCACCAAAAATTTGAATTTCTGTGTATTTTATGACTGCACAAATACTCCATCCATCTCTCCTAGAATTATATTTTTTACCTTCTAAGTCTCCGAGTGGTTCACATGATAAAGTTCCTTGGATTCCTTTCTAAAATAAAGGGTTTCTGCACTAAGTTATGTAGGGTTAGGACACAAACTGGCCACAGTTATACATGGATGACAGGCCTTGCTTCAGTACCTTGCAATTCACTGGCTTTTGAAAGAAACATTCTCTGCTGTTTAAAAGAGGAAAATTAACACCTCCAATGTTATCAGACATTGAAATGTCTGAAAATCAGACATTTTTAGTAGTGGGAGATCCTGTGTATAGGTTCTTAAATTCTCAGAGTTTATAGTGGTAACTGGAAGCATTAGCTCATATGTTTTCTTCTCTAAGCCACTGTCTGTAGGATGGATAAACATACATTCTGTCCTGCTTAATTGTAATCACAAAACGTCCACAGGTTTTCAAATGAAGTGAGATTCCCTACCCAGTAGTGGAGAAAAGCTGTAACAGAAAAACACAGGAAATGTGTTAAAGTGTTCATTAAATAGTGTTCCCTGTAATGCAGATAAAAATTTGTGGAGGTTTTTTTCTATCTGAGTTTGCTGAACCGCACTTGAGCTTCAGGAGTTTAAGAGTGGATGTTGCAACACCAAGTGCAGGTTTTCATCTCTGCAGAACAGAGGTGGCCAGAGAAGTCTGGTTGCATAAGGCAGCACTTGACCTAAAGGAGTCCTGAATTTAACTGACAGCTTCTGCTAGCCTAAGGCATGGTCTGCACTTAAGTTTTGCTGGTGTCGCCAAAGTTGTTCATCTTAACTGATATAGCTGTATCGACAAGAACCAGGGTGTAGAGGGAGATGGTCGTACCAGCAAGAAGTATCTGATTTTATCTGAGGAAGTAATGTACATTATACTCCTGGAAGTATTTTTTTTTTGTTTGTGTAAATCTTCTTTATGAGATTTTGGCGTTTATAGGATAATGGCATTAGAAGAAGCCAGGGAAAGATGTGGTTTTGCAGTTAAGGATATTCTTGCTCATAAAATTAGGAACCTACTGGTATCAACAGAGTTCACTTGGTGGAAATAACTTGATTAAAAGTCACATTTACTACCAATGTGGTCTGCACAGGGTGAGTGTTAAATGGGGTTTAAAAACCATTAAATTAACTTCACTGAGCTATGTTTCCTAAAAACTACCTTGTGAACACTGTAGTTTATTTTACACTTTATTTGCTATGCCTGCAATGGGAAATTTGTTTGTTTACACAAACTCTTGTTTATTGCCTCCTTTTGTACCATTTCTTCCTTCTTCGAGTGAACCTTCACAAACTGATACCACAATGTTGATTGTGTTGGGAGTACATGATTCTGTGCCCTTGGGGATTAAAACTAGATTATTTCAACTTCAGCTGGTCCTCAGCTCACAAAGATTCATACTCTGATGTCAGCAGGGTGTAAAAAAGCAAGTATTTTAAATAAGAAATGCTGCTTAACACCCATTTTCATAATATTTACTTGCAGATGCTTTTAACTTTTACTTTTCGTTACAAAGCTTAACTCTGAGTGCTAAGACACCCAATTAAGCTTTTTAAATAGAATCATAGAATTAGGTTGGAAAAGACTTTTAAGATCATGGAGTCCAGCCATTAACCTAGCATTGCCAAGTCCACCACTGAACCATGTCCCTAAGCGCCACATCTACATGTCTTTTAAATACCTCCAGGGACGGTGACTCCATCACTTCCCTGGGCAGCCTGTTCCAATGCTTGACAGCCCTCTCGGTGAAGAAATTTTTACTAGTATCCAAATCTAAACGTCCCCTGGTGCAACTTGAGGCCATTTGCTCTTGTCCTATTGCTTGTTACTTGGGAGAAAAGACCAGCACGCACCTCGCTACAACCTCCTTTAAAATAAAACGTGAAAAGACTAGAAGTATCTGACTACCCAGATTTGCTTCAAATTGGAAAGAAGTGGTTGCTGTTATCACAAAAAACAGCAAGAGAGGATTTTACTTCCTGGAATTTCCTTCTTTTGCCTTCCTGTCCCCATCTGCCTTTCATTTGCTTTCATACACACTTCCTTCTTCACTTTCCTTTTCACCTTCCTGTTATTCTTTCCATTTTCAATCTTTTTAAGATATTTTCTGCAAATTACTTCTCCCCATTTCTCACCCGTGCACTGCATTAGATCACCTTTGTCCTCTGGGAAACTTGGATAGTCCCTGTCTTGTTTATCTCTGTGGTTCAGAGTGCAGAGCCAGGAAAATGTCAAATGTTATTAAAACTAAAGGTGGTACATACAAGGTGCTGAGCACATTGCCAGATCCAGAAAGGGATGCCTACTTAGGTGTCGATCACCCCATTCACATTTTAACTGGGTACTTATTTAAGTCAGATGCCTAAATAGCTTTGTGGATATTGGCCTTTGTGTCCTCAACTCTTGGTTTGGATACGCAGCAGCAGAATAATCCATTAATTTAACAGTCCCTTAGTAGTGTTTAACATCATAAAGTAACACCTAAAAATGACCCATTATAATCTATCTGATGAAAAAACTTCTCTAAGTAGTCTCCAAACACAGATTTAAACTGGAAACTTTAGTGGCAGTTATACGTATGCACTGCATAAATAGTACACAATTAATAATGCCGAGCACTTAAACACCCTTTTTATCTTCAGTAAAATATTAAATGAAGTACCTTTGAAGTACCTAAACATTTTATTCATTTGTCCTTGGTATTTAAGCACTTTAGGCCTCCCTGACACAGTAGATGGCAGATGGAGTAAGAATTTATATTAAGGTGCTCAAGCTACGAACATATCCAACAACACAGAGAAGAACACTTACACAAAGTCCTACTGAATCCACACCAAAGTATATCTTCAACCAAAGTTGAATAAACTATGCTCAGGCTGGAAAGGATCTGTGGAAAGCCTCTGTTGCAAGGTTACACCTGACGGGAACCCCGCAACGGGGAGCCAGCCATGCTTTCCTGGATGCCAACAGGGAAACTCCCACCAAGAGGTAGCACAATACAGCTCTTGATGGAGGCCTTAAAAAGAGCCGAGCAGAAGTTAATCTAGACAGGACTTGCCAACTGAAAATGTATCTGAACAACTGCGTTGCCAACTCTATCATTACATGGTTGGCAATACCGGCTTCCTATTTCAGAGTAGTGATAACAATTTTAAGTTACTTGTCTGTAGGATGTCTAGAATCATTAAGAACAGTCAGTTAACTACTGCATGTTTCTAAAATGGCAGCAACGTGTGAACAGTTTGCTAAAAAACTGGTTCCAGTGACTGACTGAAATATTTTCTTTCCTGAGTCAGATTGATAGAAAACCTAGTGGTATTTATGGATAAAATTTCTAACACCTATTACTTGCATGAACAGGAAATATACACCAGGGGCTTTAATTTTAGGAGAGTTGGCGAATCCAGGCTGACGTTTCTTTAAGATTTCTTTCATTTTTCCTTCTTCCCTTAACTCTGAAACTTAGAGAATTTATTGTATTTTATTTTTTAAGAGGTGACAGTGCATGCCAGTTGCAAGCTGATAGTTTGGAAAACTGGGGTCTCTTACGTCTTTTACACTAAGGCTTCTTGAGACAGGTTAGAAAAGTCACCGACTTCCTTATAAGCTGTCTTTCCCTGTGGCAAGCTGGGGGTGGTAGAGGACAATCCCTGCCCCGGAGGACCGCTCCCCCGGGGCCGGCGTGCGGTGCTGGGTTGGCAGAAACCTGCCGGGAAACCACCCCGCACCGCCGCCGCCTCTCTCCCTGCTGCGGGCTTCCTCCAGTGCGTATGTGCACTTCCACGAAGCGCAGGAAGGGCTTGGGCGCCAAGCCTGTGGGGTTTCTGTTTTTCCCCGAGTGCTTTCATCACTGCGTTAAGACCTTTTTACAATTTACCTCGGCGTCTTTGCAAAACTTTTGAGTACGCGGCGAGGCTGTGTTCCGGTGCATCCGGGTGGGGAGGGGTGTAAAGCGCACCGCCCCCGGGGCAGGGCAGGAGCTGCCGCTTCCTCGCCCCTGCTCTGGGGGTTTCGGGGTCTTTTCGCCGCGGTGTGCAGCCCCCGGCACAACCCCGCGATGAACGGCGTTTCCATCGCCGGGGGGAGCAATCCGCCCTGGGCTGAGCAGAGCCAGGGCGAAATGCCTCTTTCCTAAGCCTACGCAGCTGAGTAAGGGTTGTGACTTCCCTTCGCATCCGTGTGAATTAGAAAGTGCCTCAGCAAATTGCAGTGGTTTTCGTTTAAATTAACGCGAAATGTATAAAAAAGCATTCTCACACCCACTGCTCGCCCTCTCCCTTTCACGCATCCGCACCCCGCACCCATGATCTCATGCTGCTGAAGGCACGGCACAAGATCTACGGCAGGCTGGAAACGGGGGAGGGAGGGAGGGAGGGAGGGAGGAAGAGGAGAGCCGGGAGCGTGCGGCTCACACACCCTGCTGTGCCCAGGTGCGGTACTGCAGGGGCTGCGCCTCCCGCGGCTGGCTCCGGGGGGGGGGGCGCAGGACCCGCCGAGGGTTGAAGTGTTTTCCCCTTTAAATCCAGACCTTTGCTGTTGAACGTGACATCTCCCACCCTCGGCGGCGGGGGGTGAGGGGTGTAGAGCAGCCCTTCCCGCTGTTTTCGGGGCAGGGGCGGGTGCGCGGCGTGGGGCGAGCGCCGCGGCGGGGCCCCGCACCCGGGGGGCGATGCGGGCGCTGCCGGCGCCGCCCTGCAGCTGGCGGGAGGGGGCTCAGCCCAGAAACGGTTTTTTTTCAGCCCAGTTTGCGGCCGCGTCTGCGGTGGGCAGCCGAGGTGCGGTAGTTGAGTGGTGCCGGAAAAAAACCCAAAAGCGTAACTCTTTGTTAGGCGCCGTGTGTGTAATTACCGGATAATCAAAGCCGATGCTCGAGCAGACAGAGGGAAACATCTGATGGGCGAAGTTTAGGCCAATTAAAAGACCCGAAATCGCTCTTTTTAAGATGAAAGTGTTTTTTCAAGACACTGGTACATCCGAACTATCAGAGGAGGGGAAACGCTCCCGCCGTGCTGCTGACTCCGCGGCGCGGATGGGTGGCGGGTGGGGAAGAGCGGCGCGTGTGTGTCCTCCGCACCGCCCGAGCCATGTTCTGGCAGCGCGCGGCTCCCGAAAGGCAGAGGAGAGGCAGCGCGACTGTGTGGGAGCTGAGCTCAGCCTCCCTCTTTAACATAGGCTCGTCCTCTGCATTGCATCCAAGCTCCAGCGATTTGCTGTTTGGAGACTGCAGATTTGCATAGCCCTGCTCTTCGCAAGCATGGTTATTTCCCCCCCCCCCAGCTTCTTTCATAAGGGTGCACTATTCTCCCTGAAAACATCCTCGGGTGTTACTGTCAATAGTCAGACCACTGAGATTGCCGGAGCAGCCTGATTATTGTCTGGCGGCGTGTGCAAGTGTGTGCGTGTGTGCGAGTGTGAGTGTGTGTGTGCGCGCCGGGAGAGAGATCGCTCGGTGAGGGCTCACCAGGTTGGAGATGAATGGAGGGAAGAGCTGCAGTTTGATTTTTCTCTGCTTTCCCAGCGCTGGCTGATGGAGTGGCATCCCCTTTTTTCTTTCTTAGCAGAAATGTGGCATGATTGGCTACACTGTGGATTACTGAGGATGGGGGAATGCTTGGCACTCTCGTAGCCCTTGCAACTGTGGAGTATTGTTAATGAGCACCAGCCCCGGGAAAGCTGAAACTAGCGATTGTTTGAGCGCGGGGCTTTTCCCCTCTTCCACCTCTTTGCGAAGGCTCTGAACTGCCTGGATTCTCCGCCTCTGACTATGTCTCGGATTGTTTTGGGTAGAAGACGACCTGGAGAAAAGGATCCTCATAAGCTTTCCCAAAGGGAAGACATGGCTCGCCTGGTGCGGTGAGCTGCAGCCAGCGCCGTGTGCGTGTGTGCGAGCGCGCCTCTGTCCAAAGTTTGCCTCCTTTGCCGTGGCTGCTGCTCCTCCCGAGGACGCCGCGGGCCGGCTCGCCGTGCACCGGAGGATGGGGGGGCTCCTCAGGGGCAGCCCGGAGCCGGGACCCGCCAGCAGCGGCAGCAGCAGCGCCGGGGGCCGCTTGGCCCTGCTCTGGATAGTCCCGCTCACTCTCAGCGGCCTCCTTGGGGTGGCGTGGGGCGCCTCCAGTTTGGGCGCTCACCACATTCACCATTTCCATGGCAGCAGCAAACATCATTCAGTGCCTATCGCTATCTACAGGTCACCGGCTTCCTTGCGAGGCGGACACGGTGGGTTTGGACGCCGCTCGGTACCCTGCATGGTCGGGTGTGCGCCGCGCCGTGCCGCCCGCCCCGCACCGGCGCCCGCCCCGCAGAGGTCAGGCGCGGGCTGCCGGGACCCCGCGGGCCGGGGCTGCTGCCGCGGTCGGTGCGAGGAAGAGGAGGGCGGAGGGGAGGCGGGAGAAAGGCTGCGTGGCCGGTCCCGCCGGGAGCCCCGTCGGGCGGGGTGCGGGCCCGTCCCGCCGCTCCCGGCTGGGGGACGAGGAGCCCCGCGGTGGGCGCGGGGCGGGCGGCGGAGGGGAGGCTCTCCCGCATCCCTCCGCTCCCCGCCTCGCCGCAGACGGAGCCGGCTGGAGAGCCCAGCCCGGAGGCGCCTCCGTCGCCCGGAGCCGCGGCCCCCGGGTGGGAGCGCCCCGACAGCGCCAGCCCTCGCCCCCCCCCCCCTTCCCCGGCACCTCCCTGCCCCAGCCCGGGGACACACACACCGCAGCAAACCGCTCCCGCGGCGGGTGTCTGTGGTCCTGCGCCGCGGCGAGAGGCAGGGCAGGGCGCCGAGGGATCCCGGCGCGGAGCGAGGGGCGGGGAGGGAGCCTGTGTGTTGCTTAAATTGCTGGTGATGATCACGCTCCTTCCAATTCATTACCTCGGTCGAAAGTCGATGAACTAAAGCAAAGGTCAGCTAATTATACAGGGGATCGGGGAAGAAGTAAGCGTTTAGACACTGAGAAGGGGAAGTAATGCCCACCGTAGCGGTCAGGAAAGGGACGGAGATAAAATTCTTTTCAGGTGCAAATACATTTTGCTTAAGAATTACAGTGCTCCGGTACTTAGTTTCTGAAGTGACAGGAAGCTGCTTCAGTGCCCTTTAAACAGCCCTGTTACAGTTTTTCTCTTTCTTTTTGCATGCATACTTAACGTGAACCTGTACATAAATACATGCAAATAGATATGCATATGTTCAGCGTGACCAAAAGCTGTAAAAAAAAAGCGAAACACCAGACTGTGTTTTAAGGACTTAAAGCCTCCCTTTGTCTCCGAGGGAGGAAAAAAAGATAAAGAAAAACCCTTGTTGGCTTCTGATTAGATTATACAGCTTCATTCTTCTTCATTTTCTCATCTTGCCTAGCTTCATTTGCACGATCATGTGATGTCATTTACAAGCTTTGCAAAGTAAAAAACAGATCTTGTGCTTAACCTTTGCACCTCTGTGCAAGATGACCTAGTTGCAGGCACGAGGTAGTTAGGATTTATTGGAATTTTTTCAGTGATTAACAATGCTAGCGTTAGTGGATATGATAGTATTTACCTGAAAATTCCTACTGTGTGCTAAATACCCTTTAATACTCAACTGCTAGAAAAGGCAAAGTGCACAGAAATGGCTTTTCTTAAGCATTTCGTTAATTTAAAAAAAAAAGTTAGATGTCTGATCTCATTCCAAAAAAAAAAAAAGAAAAAAAAGAGACTGAGAAATTCAGGCCACCACTCTCCCCTGTAGTGCACTGAGGCAGTGCAAGATTGAGAATGCTGCATGTTCTGTACTGTATGTGCTTAAAGGGGAAAATTAAAGATGTATGTGTGTGCACATATACGTATATGCTTATTATTCTTTCAGTTTCTGCCCGTATGGGAATATCATTTAGGGGCTTGCTATTAATTTGAGGGAAGGCTAAAAGAATGAGGGGAAAAGAAATGTGATTGTAGAGGTACCAGCTAAAATTCCTTAGAATGCATTTTAAATCACATCTTTTGCCAATTTTTAAAAACATTACCTTGGACCCAATCAAACAGTGATGGTGTGAAAAGGCAGCTTTCTCAGGAGAAACAAGTCTTGTTAAAGAAAATGAAAGATGAAGTGGTGGAGCTGCCACTTAAGGACTTCATAGGGAAGCCCAGGAGCCTCTCCAGAAGTTAAGTAGCCGATGTTACAAAATGAAGGATGTTACATGTTATAAGAAGGCATTTCAGAATGTTTGCTTGATAACTCTAAATGTCTTTGCTTTTCTGTGTTTATCAGAAATTCTACTATCTGATAGTGTTTTAGAACATCTAATTCCTTTAATTCTTCAGAGAGGTGTTCCCATTTGCTTCTCTAAGCCTGACAGAAGCATTTCTCTTTCTGGCTGAGCAGGGTTGGACACAGGTCCTGTGGATCCCATCACTGCATTTCTAAGCATCAGTCAGAGGAAACTGGGTGAGGGGCCGGGGGGGTGCTTATTCCTTACCCTGGCATCAGAGTGCCCTTCTCCAGTGTCCCCAGCCCCTGCTGGCTTAGCCAGGTGAGAGTGAGAATTTGATTCTCAGGGTTGCATCCTTCAGCATTAGCTCCATTCGGTTTTGCAGTTGTTCTGTTCTAGTCTAATACGATTGTACGTAAACGTTGCAGTCTTTATGGTGACCTCATATCTGCTTTTTTGTTACTTTGTCAGCTTTTCGTAGCATCATACCTGTTAAAAGTCGAAAAGAGCTTTTAGGGTAGGTCAATTAGTCGATCCCTGATGAAAGCATTGCTCTCTAATATTGTGAATCAGAAGTGTCAAAGGAAGGAGAAATGATCACTTTCCCCAGGCATTCAATAAATGTCACCACAGTCCTCAGACATCCACACCCTCCTCCTCTACCCCTGGCACCAGCTAGCCCTGCCACCCCCATCCTCTCGGCAAATGCTTTGGTTTTTTTATTCTTTCAGTTTTCCTTGAGCCAACCCAATTCCAGCTAATAGTATAAGCAAAGCCAAGAGCCCAGCATGGTTGGATTTTTTCCACTTCTTTCGAAAAACCAAACCACAGCCTTGCTGCTAACACTCTCGTCAGGTAATTTTGCTGGGATTTTGCTTACTAGTATGATCTCATGTGGTTTTAGTGGACAGTATTGTGCCTCACGGAGACATAAACAGAATTTCAACCAAGCAATTAGCTCACCCTATTAAACAAAAAGTAGTTCAGCACACAGTTTTTTAATATATTAAACGTAAAAATTAAACATCTTTCAAGCTTGACCAAATGATTTTTCGACTTTGCTTTCTGACTCTCATTAAACTTGGGAAGGGGAAAGATGGCTGAAAGAATCAAAGGTTTAACCACAGGAAGGAATAAGAAAATTCTTTGGATAATGATATCAGCAACATAAAAAGAAGTAGAGAGAAGTAAGAGAGAGACTAATGTTCACAAATGTAAGTCCTAGGCTGCTCAGCGCTTGCCAGTGGTCTCTGCAGCATGTGGGTTATTTGATGATTTATGTTCATATCTCCTTGCTCCATTTAAGAAGAAAGCTATTGCTTTTGTTATAGCTGTATCTACCATGCAATCTTTTTTTGGAGTAGAGTAGCTCATACTGCAGTGCCTCTAGATTACAAAAACATGGACTGTCCATGGCAAAGCCCACATAAAAGGAAAGACATGGCAACTTTCTCAGTAACTTTAAATGAAGAAAGGCAGTTTCTTTAAGAATCCAGGAACACGATGGATCATGTGTGAAGTGAAAATTGCGTGTTAAATAAGTAAAAAGTTAAAAGTGTAGCCATATGGATGGCTGTCACCATCCTCATTCACTCCTTCCTTCATTGGTTTCTACCAGGCTGGGCCTTTTATTGCCCCCCAGTTCCTCATTCAGTTACCAAATGACAAGTACAGCGTGTCCATTTCTTCCGGCTATTTCTTCTTTCTCTGCTCTCAGGATCTTGTTCAGGCTGTATTCTGATAAATATAAGTTGATTCTGTTTTTTATTTAAATCTGCCAGAGTAGGAGCCAGGAGGTGACTAATGAAATCTGCATGTTGGTATGTGCATGTGCTTGGAAAGAAAAGGCAAAAACGGGGAGGGAATAGGATTGACGTGCTCACAGGCAGAACAGAAAGAGCTGAGCAGTATGTGTAGGGGTTGTGCGTTTAAGGACCTGGGTTAGCATGGTGCTAGAAGGGATTTGACTGGATGAGACTTATGACCAAGATATAGGCCAATGGTTTAGGAGTAGTGGAGGCAGTCTGAAGTAGAGGGAATAGGGTACTGGGGGCAGTTATTAAGAAAGTGGTACTTTGGGGTGGGGAAGTGCTAGGGACCTTTGTGGTGGAACAGTAGAGGGATTTAAGAAGTTGAGCAGAGGGGGTGAAAAAGTGCTTCAACAGCAAAGTTCCTGAGCAGGAAGAAGAGTTTGTGGAAAATGAGGGCTTTGAGGAAGAAAAGTTGACATGTTCCGGAGGTGAGAGCTGAGGCTGAGCACCGGGATGGTGTGTTACCACAGCATGTTCCCTCCTCCAGTCTTCTATCCAGAACGTGACGCAGCAGCAGGGACATGCATACTGACCTCCCACTTCTGAGCTAGGCCAGATTCTTCCAGTCTCTGCTTTGCCATTGTTGCTGAAGTTCATGTGCACTGGATTCATCCATGTTATGTCCGTTTAGAGAGACTTGTGTAGCAGAATCACCAGCTCGCCGTGACTGGAGTACCAGACTGCAGCCTGGATCAGGCAGCCCTTGTTCGGTGAAGACGCCTGTTGAACTCCACAGGAGCTTTTGCTAAGTAAGAATAGCAGGACCAGAACTGCAACACTGCAGTGAAATAATTTATACCACCACTGTGAAAAATATGACTAAACCAACTTTGAAAGATGTGCAATATGAGATATAGATAGCATTTTATCTTTGTAAGAAAACTACAGGGAAAGACTTGTTAGTGTAGGTAAAAATAATTTTGTGGCTTTTTACTTTTTTTTTTTTAATATACTGGAATTGCTATTTCTGCATGTGATAACAAAAAAAAATGTTTTTAGGGGTTAGGGTAAATGAAATGGCATTTTTCAGTTACAATGTGCTTATTATGTTGCAGGAAAGGGTTATATTTTAATTAAAACATCAAATGTAAATGTTTCCAGATGTTCAAGCATTGTTACTCAATGTGATATTAGAGGTAGAAGTGAAAAAGTCTCATCTTCATGTTATAATTGCCTTTTCTGAGAGAGAGAGATCTTTTAAAATGTTTTTTCAAACCTGTTTGTATATCACAATCTTCTTTTTTTATATCTCCTTTTCATTCACGGATTTTCAAATACTTACTAGTTCTCCTGCTCTGAGTACTTCTTACACATAACTGAGACATTTTCATGTTTTAAGACTGTAAAGCATAGCAGCTCTCTCCACGTCTTTAAATTATATAAATTTTATATCCCCTTTCAAAATTTCCAATATGCTCCATCAGTTATTATCCCCATCAGCTGCCAAAGTATTAACATCACTTGGAATAAAATGAATAACAAAGCAATTTCAGTCAGCATAGTGGTTAATTGGCTGTGCAGTTAGATATGCATATTAGGAAGTGTGGTTTCTATATTATTATTTCTGTCAATACAGCTTGTCAAAGAGGCATACAGTCTTCAGCAATATTGCAGACAGTTTGGAGCACTGTAATCAAAAGTGGAATGTTGCTCATGGATTTCTGATAAGCATCTTTATACACGCCCTACTGCCTTAGTACATGCACAGCTATTGATTGACTGGGGTGCCTTTACAAGAGCTAAATAAATAACCACACTCTGTTGTCACTTATCAGCAATACCACTTTTGCCTCAGCCTGCGGTAACCATGTTTTTCTAGATTTAAAGCATGTTTTATTGTCTTTTAATCAAATACTCTTGGAAATAAGTTATCAGAAGAAATTAATTTAGCATTCAATACAGTGTACTTCCTGCTGTTTCTAATTTTTAAAGATGGATTTTTTCTGATAGCATGAAGTTGACTTGGCTTTAAGGGAAATTTCTTTCTGTCTCTTCATTTTAGTCCAGGGGAGAACTCTCTAGACAAAACTCTGATGTACAACTGCTATGCCCAGTGTAAGTAAGCACAACCAGTTCTACAGTCCTAGTATTTTCTCAGCTTTCTCAGACAGATGGGCATTACCATGGTTGACCATAGGATTATATGCTTGATTATTATATTTTCAATGGATCACGTAGTGTAGTTCACTGAAGTTAATCTTTTGTCTTCTCTATGGTCAAAGCTTGCAACAGTTCTTAACCTTTCTAAGTAATCAAGATGACATTACTGACCTCTTTGTCTTTCCCCAGTATCAGTTAATTTATCTCTCTGTTATTAAGTTTGATGTCCTCAGGTCTGCCACAGTATCTGTAGCAAATTTTTTTAAGCTAACAACTTCCTTTCTAGTTTGTAAATATAGTGTAGGCAGAGCTGATAGATCTTGCTGTGATAATAAGTTGACTTGTGAATGTAGCTGTGATTATAAGTAAACGGAACAGTCTGATTTGACGAAAGAAAGTGTATTATAAATAACAACGCTGTTCTATAAAGTTAAAAGTAACGAACATAAGGAAGAGAGGACATGTAGCAACATGGATGTCTGGAAGTAATTTTCCCTCCTTTTTCTCATAACTTTATATACATTTGTGTGCAAGCATGTGTGTGCATGCACACACATGACACAGATGTCTCCTCATAATGAGAAATGGTCCATAGGTTTAAGTTGAAAAAGAAAGCATTTCTCTAAGAGTTGAAAATGTTAAAAAATATTCAGTGATGATATTCATTAACCACAGATGTAATTGGTCAGAACAATATAATTAATTATTCCCTTCCCCCTTAGTTGACAGAAAAAATGAGCCAGTGAAATAAAGTGGGAAAGGAGGAGGGGAGAAGAAGTAGTGCTTCTGGTTGTCACTCCGTAGAGCTGGGATAAGGTGGTGGGGAGGATGCCATGCTTAGGAGCAGTCACCGTATCTGGCCCACGATTACTGAATCACTGTAGAAAACTGTAGTAATTGGTTCTGAATTTCTGTAAGCACTAAACTGGCCAAATCCATCAAAATAGCCCAGATTGAGGGTGTGACTCGCTCATTCACTGTAGGTAGGATAAGAGTCAAAAAGCTTTGCCATTTCTGGGGCTTGGTTGATAAGAAAAATGTACGCATACAATAAATACATGGTATCCGTGATCCCAAATCTCAGAAGGCAAGACAAGGTTGAAGCTGAGACACGGTTTACCTGAAGGGGTGAGGCGTGTGCATAGTCTATTTTTTTTGTTCCACATATTTGAACTGTAAATGGCACAAAGATGAGTCTTCCTTTTAAATACATACATAGGTGTTTCCTGAAGAGCTTGCTGCTCAGGCATGGAGAGACGGAGGGCTCAGCAATAAAAGATTTGCTCAGATCATTCTGCTGTTCTGCGGCCTTAGTGGGGGATGCGCTCAGACACCTACTCAGAAATGACAGAAGTGTTAACTCTTTCTTTAGCTCTCTTTTACTGCAGCTGTATCTGCAAAGAAACGCCAACATGCTTCTAAAGCAAGTTGACTGCTTTCCAAATATGTTCTTTTATCCTTGCATATCTGCAACTGAGTTAGGGCTTCTCTAATTTACTTCATTAATTCAGCTCATCTGCAATTGTAAAATAAAAAAGAGCAGAGAATGACTAGACTTGGGGAAACTTCAAAAAACTCGGAGAAACTTTCTCTACCTTGAAGAGGAGTCAGACATAGTCTTAATCCATGTTCGCATTGCTGAATCACTGGAGTTGGTTGACTTTCTCAGTGACAGCAGCTCTAGAGCACTGGGAAGCAGGTGGAAAGGAGACGGGGAGAAATGGTCATGGGGTTGGCTGCTCCTCACTGACCAGTGGAGATGAGGAGATGTGAAGGAATTGAGGGCTAAAGAAGACACTGTTTCTGATCGATGGCCTGGGCCTGATTTGCTCTTATTGACGTCAAGCACAACGTTTCCACTGCATGACCTGATCTGTTGTGCCTCTGTCAGATATGATGTCTCTCATGCACGCAGCACTTCTGATGTGGTTCCCCTCCACCAAAACAATGCTTTTTAAGCTGTGAATGAAATATTGCAAATAATAATCCAAACACATGTATTTTTAAAATAGGTTTGATGCAGTTAGTGGATGTGTTCACTTTATTTCACATGACAAGAATTATGAGGGAGCTTTCAGCAAAAATAATGAATTGCCATATTTACAGAAAACATACGAGCATGAATTGAATCATGCTGTTATTTTCGGTTTGGATATTCAGTGCCCACAGAGAGGGGTTTAGGAGTTGTGACAAAACAACAGATGTGAGATTAGCCCCTTTGGCTGTGTCTAAGTGGATGCATCCTAAAATCCTGGTGTCCCAGTTGATCAGAACATGCTGTGGCTCCCATCCAAGACCCATCCTTCCACCCATGCTCTTCTCAGGCTGGTTTGTGCTTGCAGTTTGCCTTGCTGTGGATTTTAAATCTGCCTGGGGCATGCACCCCAACCCTGGCATTCAGAGCAGCTCTCAAATACCACTGTTGATTATTCAAAAAAAAAAATACAAATACGGTGGATGTCCATCTTCCTAAATAATCTGTTATATCAAGTGAGGTTAAATAAAACTGTACATGGGCAAGGGAAGGTGGGGGAGAAGTCTACCATTATTTTATTGCTTGGAAGTTTTTCCAAGCAATTTTTTATTGCTTGGAAATTCTACTTAAGTTGCAGGAGTATGACTGCTCACTTTATGTCCTATCAATTAGAAGACTTAATTTTTCAAGTACGTGGTTAAGAAACATGCAACGTGGTTTTGTTAGAAATTGTCGGCTAGAATGTGTTATGTATGAGGGTATGCAGGCCAAATGCTCATTTGAACTGTGCTGACTTCTAATAGAAAACCAGTCATTCACCAGGGTTGAAGCCAGAAAAATTTTTGTAATGATCATTTTTAACTTTTGTAGAAATCTTCTCACATTAGCTCATAAAGCTTGCTTTTCATCACTCAGCACAATTTGACAGCTTTAGCTGTTGTCTGACATGAATATAGTAAAATCCACTGTATGGCATTTAGAGGGAGAAGTTGGTGAAGAAAGAATAGTAACAACATTATTTTGCAGCAACAACAGTTAAAACAAACATCTTAAACTGACATGTTTGAATATCTTACTCTGCAAGACGTTGCAAAACCGTAGTTAAGCATGCAGATAAGAGGAGTTGTTGGTCTGTTAAGAATAGCGGCCTGGAAATATCTAACTCAGACACTTAAATTTCAGTTTGTAGCTGGCAGTGATTTTCTGAGTTGTATGATTATCTAAATAAAAATGCAATTTCTACGTAAGTGTGCAGGAGGTTAGTTTCAAATAGCCTGAGGTCAGTACAGGTAAATGATTAAATGGGGAAAAAAATGCGATATATCTGCTAGATATCTATAGAGGCAGTTACTTTAGATATAGCAGTTATTAACGCTGATATAAATTGCAAGTGACTCAACTGAAGACTCCTCAAATCCGATCTATTCATTGTACTTGTAGGATAAAATTTGCCTGTCAGGGAGCTTATGCCTTAGACTTTGGGAAGGTGGGTTTCAGTGCAATCTGTGTATCTCCTATGGCTTTTGCTGGCGCTTGGACTAGGGACAAACGTCACTGTTTCAGTACAAGGTCACTGCTGGAGACGTGAGAAAGGCTCATCCTAAGCTGGTCATAGCAAGTGTGGTGTGAGTAAATAAATATATCAGGATTTTGCAAATATTTTGTTTGTTTCAAGTCATTAACTTGATCTCTGCTGGCTATTTGATAATCACTCTCCTCTTTTTTTCCTGTTTCCAAATATAATTATTTGAATTGGAGGAAAAACTAAAAGAAGAATTATATGTAATCTACGAGTAAATTTACATACACATATAGTGTGTGGTGGTACTTTTGTCTTCGGTAGGGATCAGTTAATTGCCAAAGTATAGTCTGGAAAAAAGGAAAATCAGGGGGAGAAAAGGAGCAGTCACTATCGCTAAATGATACTTAGCGTAAATCAGTTCAACATTGCTAAAAAACCCCTGTTTCCAACTGTCATGTCAAAAAGTGGCATACGTACCTTAACCCTTGTCCTGCATACGCACTGGTATCTCTCCAGCGCTACAGCGTATCTTGGCAATAGGCTTGTCTGGAATGGTGATTCCCGTTTCACAGAGAGGAGCTGAGGCACAGTAAATCAGCTTCTCATTTGTGTTCCCTTTTGAATGATTCAAAGAAATCACGCAGTGGTCAGATTGGCCATCTGAAAATTCCCTCTGTGTCTCTTGCCCGTGATACAAGAGACGTATCTGGGGCATGGCCAGAGTGTGTAACACTCCGTTGTCAATTGGCATAGCTTAAAGCAGATTCCATGCTGGTTTAGCGTATGCCATGCCTCAGTCATCCCTCCATAAGCAATTCGCTGGGTAGTGCTTTTCCCACAGCTGTGTGTCAAACAAAAACTAAGCACAGCAGAGGTTAAGAATTATTCTGTTCAGCCTTTGCTTGTGCTTGTTAATGAATAGCCATCCAGTTTATTTCAGGAGTACACAGCTTTACCTATCTAAATGTGACAAGCATCTAACCATAAGTCACACAGCAGCCTGAAATGGGAAAAGGAATTAAACAAAGACTTGCTGAGTTCCGTATTGCTGTTTCATTCTGTTGTATTGTGCTAATACTAAGACCCAGTACCATTAAAACAATGTGCTAGTTACTGAACAAATACCGTTCTTCCTTCCTTCGGTGTGTAGGTCATACTGTGGGATTAATAGAACTGATTTTTGAAAAAAAAAGAAAAAAGGTGCTGCAAAGACATGGGGGAGGGGAAGAAAAGGAAAATGGGTTGAGCAGGCAGAGCATACCTTTGTTTAAGAAAAAGAAAAACAGAAATATTTTCTCCCTGTGAAAATTTGTGGTTTTTTTTAACAGGGTGTATTTTCTCAGTTATTTGGTTTTATTTTTATAGAGCTATTGTAATTATTTTAGATGTAGAAAAGGCATAAAATACTGATCTTTGTGTATGCCAGTACACCAAGCTTAGAGCTCTCATGCCTTCGCAGATGAGACTTGCCTGTCTTTGGTCTAAGTCCAAACTCCCCGTCAGTGCTTACATTTTTGGAGCCATATGGGGGGCAGTTCTCTTAAATATTGTTCTCTACTTGTCTTGTAATTCCAGTTGCTCATGGTATCTGATGTCTATTAAGTGAGAAAGGCAGTCATAATGCATTGAGTCTAGATTTGAACTGGTGGCTTCACATCATGTCATTTTGTTTTACAGATACTGTTTGCCATTTTAGTGTTCCCTTTCCAAGTAATTGCTCCGGATGTTTGAATGTTGGTATCAGTAGGCAGGGTATTTTCCCTCTGTTCCGTAAGTGAATCTGAATGGGGTGAGGATTTCGTTCAGTGAAGGCACATCTAGCTTTGTTTGAAAGGATTAGTTGCTTTCATATGTTACTGTAGGACTGTTAGGATAATTAGCAGTTCATCAGAATGATTTCACAGGCTATTATTTGTGAGAATGACTGGGACAAGGCTTTTTGGTTTGCAGTGAGTCTGTGTGATTTACCATGTATAATGCCAATAGATATGAAGAGTCAACAGTCACAGAGGGAAGGTCAACATTACCTTTCTTTCATAATTTTATGGGGTTTTTTTGAGTTATATATCATGTCCTGTGTCTTTTATTTCTTATCTTAGTGGATGTTACAATTTTTAATATTTGTTTGTATTATGGTGGCGTCTAGAAATTTCAGTCAGAGGTTGTGAGCCCATTGTGCTAAGCAGATGGATTGAATAGAAAAAGACAAGAAAGCTGAGGAAATAATCACTCTCTACTGCTGACAGTACTCTCCAGGGTAGGTTTCAAAATAGCTCAAGAGCTGTGTAAAATTAATAAGCTGTTCCTCATGTACTGAAATCCTCTTTCATATTGCATTGGCATGAGGGATCTCTGTAGAGAGGAGGGGCTGCAAATAAGATTTGCCAGAGGATGGGGTTGAAGATTGTCCCTGAAAGTCCAGATTTTACTGTGAGTCCAATGGATGAGTACACACTAACAATATGCATAAAAGTGGTCTGGATGGAATTTGTCCACTACAAAATCTCTGCATCAATGAAGACTGTTTAGTCCCTTACAGCAAGGTTTATTAGGCATAAAATTTGAATCAGTGTCCTTTTGTTTCTTTAGCATCTTTATAATTTTCTTCACTGATAGCAGAAAGAGACGAGAAATCAGGGAGCATTACTCTTACCTAACAGAAACTTAATGTTAATGAGATATTTTAGTAGCTTTTTGAGGTACTAGGTCAATTTGTATTCTCTGATGTGGAAACGCATTCCCTCGGACTCCAGATTTGCAGTGTGGCATGAAGTTTTTGATTTTGTTATGGCATTTAAATTTATTTTTTTTTCATACAGTATATGTTCGGTGCATATATGCACTAGAAAAACTGAAAATAAAGTTGTAGCACTGAATCGTAATTAGAAAGGAAAAAAATCATTACCTGTCATGGAGAAAACTCTGAAATAATAAATACTACTGGCACATTTTACTGCTATCATAAATATTTATTCAGCACATGTCCATAGGCTCAATTTATTACATCATATTCACTTAAATGTGTTTATGAAACGATCCTTCTGCATACACACACATTTTATCAAATTTTAGATTCCTTGATTAATGGTACAGACCTTTTTTGCTATGTGGCACAGTCTGTCATACCTCTAATCCAATTTTGAAATAAAGGTATTCTTAGCTCTTCTTATAAGGCTATTCTTCTTGCTACAGTTATACCTCTTTTGCTTATTTTCTTATAGAATGGATTAAAATTTAATAGTGATGTATTTCCTAATAAACACAGCTGGAGGACAGCTTCTTCCATTATCTTAGATATACCTTTGTTACGTCTTCATCGGAACCCATTAAATATTCTTGGACAGTCACTTAGCAATATATAGAATGTTTCTTGTCTTTGGTTTCAGCAGAGACATCAATCTAAATGTTCTGGGCTATATTGCATAATTGTCAAGGAGTTAAATAGGCGCGATGAAGGTACAGTAGTCAAAATTTACTGGTGTACATCTAATGTTTATAGATAACCCTTTTAAAGAAGTCAGGATGTATTGCCATGTTCAGCCATTCTATCTTAATTCTAAATCACCGTCGCATTGTCTCTATGTTTTCTTTTGCAGTCAGTCAGCCAAAGACCCTGTAGAACATTTACCTTGCAGTCTTGTGATTTTAATTATCTGATTGAGTGTATTAAATTCTGCTAACGGTAAAACCAATTACAATTTCTCAGTAAGATCATGCCTTATTAGTATTTTTCTAGGAAATGGAAACCAAGTTTGCAGCAGATTTGAAAGGAGAGAACTCTCCTGTTCCCTGCTTTTCCTGTGCATTTCAGATTTGGATCTTCCGGTAGTGTCATCACTGGCACTCGGTGTTGCTGATAGAAAGTGTTGTATTTTGGTCAGTGAATTTGTTTTAGTTCTAATTTGAATATACACAAACTGTTGTAGATTCACTAATCCAGGCCTGTGGATAGTTCATTAATGAAGTTAAAATGATTTATCTGCTATGTAGTATTTATCACAAGAGTTAAACAATGCAGGTGAATATGGCGTATAAATGCAGGTACTAACCTGGATCACCAACTTCTAAAAATCTAGGTCTTATGCATTATATGAAAGTAAAATAATCAACCAACAGTAACAAGCTCTTATTAAAAAAAAAAAAAAGAAGAGAATGAAAGTCACAGCTACAGGCAAACTCATCTAAGCTGAATGCCCTTAATCATACATTGTAACATTAAACACCATACAGAGGAGAAACCTCTGGCGTCCGCCTTGGGAGATAATATGCACAAGAAACTCTCTCTGATGTGATTACCCAGATACGCTGAAAATAAGAAAATTATATATGGGTTAACTTCAACATTGTATGAGATTTCTACATATTGTGTATAAAGCAGTGGTTGAGTGAACCAGGTTCTCACCTAACTCATGCTGCTGTCAGCCATGGCTTTTAAGGCCACCAGGCTTTTTTCATTAGGCCTAGCTATGAGGTATATCTATACCAGTAGATACAGAGGGATGCTGTCAACTGTGGTCTAGTATCAGGTGCCAGAAACATCTAGGTCAGATCCTCTCCTAATAGAGATGATTGGAAGCTGTATTTTGCAGCGTTTAATGGACATACCTTCCAGGAAGATTGCCAATTCATCTTGATATCTAAATTGCTTTTTACAGCATTTGTGCTGGCAGATCTGTTGAAGATGCAGGACCCTTCAAAAGTCTATGAGAGTTATCTGATCAAAAGTGTGATTGAACCATTGGATAAAATACACTCTTCATTGTCACAAACTCTGAAACTAGGAGAACATTACTGGTATGTCAGTGAGCTAATGCTCTGCTTCCAGCTTGACCAGCATCCCCAACTGGGAGTTGTGGTGGGAAGCTAATGTCACACAAGGCATGGACAGTCCTGTTTAATTGAAGAAAGCAGAAAAAAAGCCTTCACTGTAACTAACCTGCTGCTTATTTTATGTTCTTGTGAATCACATGTAGCAATACAGTCTTTAATGAATAAAAATTGCATATGGTAAGCACTGTTGCCAAGATAGCCAAATGAATTATCCATGAAGTGGAAGGTACACCTCCTGAAATCTTATCCAGGTATTTTACCAGTTTAAAAGATGTCATTTTATACGCTGGGTATTTCTTAAATGTTCCATTAAATTGAGAACTCTCTATATAAATTCTAATTTAATTAAAATGTCTTTGTATCTTAAATATAAATGAAAGCAACAGGGTAGAAGCCTTGCTGAAAGTTTGCATGGACCTCTACTTATGCACAATTTTTCTTACCTTCTGCAGCATTGTCTTTCTTTTTTTCTTTAAATGAACAATACGCAAGAACATTTCCTGTCTGTTTTCTTTTAAAATTTCTTATGACAGAATATTTTTCACAGGCCACTTTTGCTTTCAGAATTAAAATTTCCCCCACAAATCGTTAGTAAGAATAACAAAACACTGTGTTTTAACTTTGTAGGCGTGACGATGATACCAGTTGGCATTTAGCTGCCCCATATACTAGTTCATGCATGTGAAACAAAATGATTATACTTACATTTTTTGGTCATTTACCCAGTTCCTATCAGGGAAAATTACTTTAAATGGTAAACAGTTATAAATTGATTTTTATTTTTTCTTTCTTTTACCAAAAATTGTTTATTGAGAGAAGAAAGTAATGCTTTACCTCCCATGTAAATATGCTTTTCTAAAAAACCACCTACATAAGGGCCAAATCAGTCTTTTTCAGGTGTGGTAAATATGCTAAGTTGTGAGCCTTAAAGGAAAGTGGAGTCTACAGAGGAAGCTGGAATTCTTTATCCACAGGATTGTCTGGACATACCAGATACACCAGTTTCTTCACCGATGATATCAGCCCCTTGCTAAGAAGGTTGCCTGGTTGTGTGATAAACCTTCAGCTGTCTTCAACTACCATTTTTGGCAACCTGTACTGGAATCGAAATTATGGCCCTTTGAAGCTGAATAATCTTCAGTCATGCCCCCACACACGTGTGTATATATATGTGTGTGTACATTTTCCTTTTAATAAGACTTTGCAAGCATTCAGACAATGCTGTTACTATGCTTTCTACCTCTTGAATGTTAAAAGACAAAAAAAAAAGATAACTGATGTAGCTATTCCAATGAAATGAATGTTAAAAGACAAAAAAAAAAAGAGATAACTGATGTAGCTATTCCAATTAAATGTTTAATGAGCCAGGGTCTGATCTCATGTATCCTTAACAATTAGACATTATTTACCTGTGTTTAGAATCTGTTGTCTTAGCTCAAAAGCTGCCCTTGTATATAAAGGTGTGATTTTAGCTGTCTGTAAGTCCCAAGTAGTTGCATGAGTGCATTCACACAGAGTATTTGACCGACACGACTGGCATTAAGCACAGGACCGGGAGCAGAGATCTCTCCATACTCCGGTGCACTCCCTATGGCACCTCTGGAAAGTTAGTTTTATTATCAGTCATTCTCAGTCTCCTCATCTGTAAATTAAGAATTCCTCTCTGCGTCCTGTAGGGCTGGTAACAATCTTGAGTAAAATATTTTGTGAATTAATGGATAAGGAATAATATTCCATAATTGTTATTTGAAAGGGGATTTACATGTGTTGCTCTTAGGTCAGGCACTTGCAACATTGTCATCCACTGCTTTAAAGTATGGCTAAGCCAAAGACAGCATCAGGCTATTTTTTCTTCAGAGATTGTAATGTCTTGTTCAACTCTATGGCAAGAAACTCTCATTTACAGTTGTAAAAAGCATTTTTTTTGTCTAACAAGAGAAGGCTACAGAATGTAGTAAAATATGAAGCTGGTTAGTCATGTTTGATCTCCCATGTTTTAGGCATCTGTGGGAACAATGCTGTAACTGCTCTGTTCATAAAATTCCCATTGATACGGAGGCATGTTTGAGACGTCAGGCAGAATTTAGATCCAGATCTCCTATGGCTGAATTGACTAGAGGTAAACCTGTAATTGCAGCATAGGTACAGAGCAATAATGACAAATAATTACTGTTTCCGGGAGACAAATATTTATTGTTTCTTATGCACTATTAGTACACGTACCACTGTTGCCTCATGTACTGTGGTCAAAAGGATCTTTTCATCTTTGCTTCTGTATCTCAGGAGATTTTGAAGTGCCTAAAATTCTTTTTGACTTTTTTCTACTTCTATTCACAATCAACTTCTGTTGTCATGGGTATTTAACACAATTCTCTTCATAGAAGACTCATAGTCCTGATATTCATTTAGCAGAAGAAACATGAAAGTGTCACCTGTGTACATTGTTCAAGGCTCATTTCCATGCTAGGGTCAGAAAAAGAGAATTTTCCGCAGCAGATAGGATAGAAAGTACTGTTTTCAGGTTCCATAATCAAGACAAATGCAACTGCCTGTTGCCATGCACCATATATTTTCCACATTATAGTAATGGATGCACTGCTGCCACCTGCTATGTCAGGACTTCCAGCTAATTGGAATAAGTTATGTGTGTTCCAGTTACTCTTACAGTCTATAAAAGGCTGCTTTGTCCTAAACTAGATAATAATTTTTGATGGATTTCCTTATGGTAGCAGATATTGCTGTACTCTGGTGAGAACCATTGTTTTTCACAAACACAGGTGTTTTCTGCACATATTAAGGCTTTAGAGATGATTCTTTCTACTGAGTTTATGCTAAGGCATAGCATTTGGTGTAGGTGATATGACCAAGATCCAGGTGTAGTAAATCCTGAAAGGGACTGAATAGACGTGGTTAAGACTGTATCATCCGCTCATGGCTGTTGGCTGAAAAACTGCTACATACCCTGCTGCTTCAGCCTAGGATCTGCGATAGTTTCATCAAAAGCTGTTACATCCTCCTGTCACTGGGAGAAGGGTTCAGGCCATATGAATCAGGTGAGATAACTGCAAGGGTAAGAAGTTCCCCTGAGTGTGCGAGATGGACTCTGTGCAGCATGGTCCACTTGACCTGCTATGAGTATGGCAGATCAACTGCTCTCTTAGCGTTACCCAGCCAGGTGGAAATTGTCCCCGAGATCTTGTAAAATGTGTGACCTTGTTCCTGTGTTTTCTCTGAATTTCTCTGTATTTTTTTTTCTCTGGGGTTGCAATCTTGTCTTAAGGTATAACTGTGACATCACAAATCAGAAATGTGATACTTTTTAGGTGACATTAATTTTTGTAATATAAATCTAACTTGAATTTGTACCTGATGGTTGCAATCTGGGTCTACACTCATTTAACAAGAGCTGGAGGTGTATGACTACCAGAGCACGGTGTGTACAACTTTTTAAATAAATTTCCCTATAGTAACTGATATATTACTTTTAAAAGATACCAGACTCCTGTATTTTAATCATTCTTTAATACTCAGGGTTGCAGATTTGGCATGACAGAGTAACAAAGGGGATTAAGTGGATGTGATCCATTGTTTCTCCTGTGCTCAGTCTGGAGAGCATGTATCTCAGCTCCGGCAGGAAGCCTGATCTCTTCAGAAAGTAGAAGTTCTTGCTTTTTCCTCTCAGGTGCCTCATTTGGTCCCAAATATCAGCCAGTGAGTGGCCCTGCTGAAAGTGCAGGTTTCATTCTTCAAACCTTCATCTTCCTTACTTCAAAACTAATTGGAATGGTCTCTTTTCTCGCTCCCTTTTCCTCCCTAACTCTTCCAACCTACTTTTTTAGGTGAGATGGTAGGTGATAGCAATAATATCCTCAAGCTTACGGCCAATTATCATTGCAAAAAACAGGCTAGCTATTTTGTAAAAGAAAAAAGAATAGTATATGATTGTGTGCTATAAAAATATGAGAAAATGTGAATTCGTGTTTTATAATAAAAATGTTTAGTACTTTTTAGCACTTGTCATGATGGCAATAAGAAAAAAAAAGTGACATTACACTGGGTATAAAATGGTAGAATTTTTTGTGCTGTGAATCTCTTTTGTACACCTCCATGTCCCATCTCAACCTCACAACAATGCCATGTAGTGTTAGTCATGGCTGAATAGCAAGGGGAGCCTTCAGAAAGCAATCTTCAGTCTTAGAGGCTACTTGTGTCATGAAGAAAAGAAAACGTCTGTGGTAACTGCTAGTGAAAGTATTTGCTACTTGTTTTGGGTATCTTCATCAGTTCATTGGAGAACAGTTTATTTAAAATTCATGTTCTTGCAGAACACACAGTTTCTTTCGAGATCTCTATGATGTTAAGACCATTTTGCTCATTTAATAACACCTTTTTATGTATAAGACTATATGAAATGTACAGAAAATGTGAAATAAACAAGTTTATATCTTACATAAACACAGGAAGATAAACCTATGTGCTTTTTTTCCTAAACGTATCGTAAAGCTAGCTCTCTTAAACCTGTAAATTAAGTGAACGCACAGAAGGACATGTGCAGGTTTGTGAAATACTCAGTCTTGTTGGTTCAAAATACACTAACTAAATAAATACAAATTATATATGTTCTTTTTTTCTTTTCCTGCATAAATACTGCCTGGTGACTTATTGTGAAACTATAACTTTGATTGAGTGTTGGTTAGTGTTTTTACTAGATACTTCTTGTCTGCAAACCTAATAAGACAATTCTTTTAAGGAACTAAGAAGATAAGTGCATGAGCCATCTTAGCAAAGCTGGTGCAGCTAATTAATTGCTAGTCCAGCCGGTCTTAGCTTTTTGGTACAGTAGGTTTTGTCACATATAAATGTCAGTAGAAATGGGAATTAGCCTATGATTGACAGTGTCTTGACTATGTAATTAATCATTTTCCTTTAAATGTGTGTTAATCAAAGACTTAGTTATTTTTAAGAAGACTGAAGGATCTGAGAAATGCCCTTTGTCTTTGATCATCTCTTAAACTTGTAATTAAAAGTATCTAAAGCTAAAATAGTTTTTCCTCCAAAAGTTCGCCAAAATGGAGGAATCTTGCTAGGTTAGTTAATCTCTGCTCTTGCTGAGAGCAGAGTGTATAGACTTGGAAGACTCAGAGTTGCAAAGCCTCATTTTATCCTGAAACCCCATATACAACATTTGCGGAGGAGTTTGGGTTTAGAAGGGCCTACATTCAGCCTTCTCTTTCTCAAGGATTTTTTTAAACCATTTTCACCAGGAAGGAGTTGGGAAATAAAGATTAGGAAAGGAATATAAAAATGCTCAGATTCTCTTTTCTCTTTCTCCACCTTTCCATCTGCAAATCTAGAAAAAATTACTGTGATAAGTCACTAAACATTCCTCATCTCGTTACTTGAATTGAGGAAACTTTGAGTAAAAAATCAGTTATCATAATTAGGTGGATGAATAAATGTCTCATCATACGTATTCTTTTCCAGTTCTATTCCAGTTTACCATGTTTTGTTCCTTTGCTCCTTTCTTCAACCTTTTGCTGCCTATACGTGCCAGGGATTGTATTTTTCAGCACGAGTTTGCTCATGGTGCCTCTAGAAAAAGCTGTGGCTCAATAAATTATTCCTGTCTGAGGAAAGGTGGTCTTTTCTACAAGACCCTGAGGCATATTACTATCAAAAGATTCATTCACTTAATTCATATTGCATGATTCATAATTCTAATGAGATCTTGGTTATTCAAGCAATAGTTATTCATAGATTATTCTCTACTTATTAACATATGGAAACACTGGGCTGTGATACTTACTTTTGAAGAATACTTGCAGAAATCAGTTCCTCTTAAAATATTTATTTCACATGCAAAGATTTACCTCTTGTTTACTTTATGAATGCATGCTGTGAAGTTGAGCAATATAAGTCATGTGAAAATCCAGCTATGGTAATGTATATTGAAGGTGCACTCAGTAACCCTGTAACATTTTGTCTTGCTCATTTTTGTTACTGGTAATTTTACACAAAGAAAGGGACCTATCACTCGATATATATTGAAAGAACATCGAAGTTATGATGATTCATATATTGCAACTCTGCCATAATAGAGAAAGAACCGTATGTAGAATGAAGTAATATGATATGAAATAAAGTGATGCAGGACAAGAACCGACAGTTGCATTACATTATTCAGTGGAACAGAATCTGCAACTGCTGCAGCGGAATGAATACATGATACGTAATATGGACCAATATATCATGTAGATCATTTAATATATTGAAAAACTGATGTATAATGCACTATTGAAATGGGGTGTATAATGTATTCGGCGGAGAGAGTTTTCTTTCAGTCCTCCTGTCTTAGGCATGGACATAATGGAATATATTGTCGTGCTAAAGAGTAGTTAACCTTGCCTCTGTTAACAAAAGGAGAAGAATCTATAAATGAGCTGTTTCATAAAGAGGACTATGTGATTAAGAAAATTCGTTTCCCAAAGTAGTAGCGTCAGGGTCAAATCAATCTTGGATACAATCAAAGAATATACATTTTTTTTCTCTGAATTGTGTAATAATCTTTTGACAAATACAGTGCTCAAAAAAATCAGAATCGTTACATTTAAGAAAGATTTAAGCTATCCACAAGAAGAGCTTATGTTATATGGAATGAATGTTCCGTCAACAGAAAAGCTTTAATTTTTGAGTGTTTACTCCAGACATTTTTTTTTCCCTAGTGATTGGTTGCATATACCCTGCATCAGTCTGTCCACATCCAGGATCCAATTAGTTTTTTTAACTATTAAGTAGTATTTTTTCATGCCACCCCATTGATTTATAATAACTGGAAGTAAGCTTAATTAAGAACATATCTTTTTTTGCAAGAGAATCAAGAAGATCTGGTGGAGTCGTTTACAATTCAACTTAAAGCAAATATAATGCCTTGTTGAAACTGGAAAAACTCTCCCTAAGGATTATTAAATGCCTTTTATAGGTGTGAAAAAGATCTCATGTTGTTAACAAATACATCCATAAAGAATTTTCACACATTTATAAAACCTGTTGCTAAACCGGGGACAAGTCTTGTTTCTTAATGTAGGTGACTAAATGTTTCAGGAGATGCGTCTCCCCCGAGGCACTCAATTTAAATGCCAGCCTATTTAATGTATTCTGTAAGAACAGAGGCACAGCTTATAAAAAGAACATTAAAGCATATTTATACCCTGTATATTGGCTAGGGATCGTACTATCAGTAAGTATATCAGCTATTATATTTCACTCATTAGTTCCGTGGATGCAGCTGTAGAACAGGTTAATCTGTGGCGTGTATTTGGGGTGTCTTAGGGAAATATGAGGCTGTTTCACCAGCTGAATGTAACTCCTGATGAGAGTTCTTTAAAGTGAGTGAGTTTATAATAATGCAAGCTGAGAGAGATGTCCTTTCTGATCCAACGATGCATGCTTTCTTGTTGGGGATGAGTAAAATGGGGCAAGAAGTTGACAAATAGCATTTTTGTATACTACTGTGCAGGTTCAAAAAAAGGAACTATTTAAGCTGTGTACACAGGGTACTTTGCAGTTGCTAGCCAGTGCTGAATTATACAAGAAGATACTTGTTCTACATAAATAAATTTATACTCTGGGGTGCTTGCCTAATCCAAAGCCCATTACAGTCAAAGTAATACTCTTTGGATCAAGGTCCTAAAGGAGAACTCTGTGGAGTTGTTGTATGGTCTGCAGAAATCCCAATACAGTAGCTCTTAAAACTAGACTGCTTGCTTTTTTCTTTTTCTGTTTTCATCTCCCAACTTTTGTATTTCCCTTTCCAATACACACTTTTTTCCTCATGCTTATTGCATTTTTGTTTGCTACTGATCAGTTCTCACTTTTTCCCCTCCTCTCTCTGTGCTTCGTTTTGTTTCTATTTTACTCCGCCTCTTGTTTCCATCTCTTATCTTTAGGAATACCCCTTTACCCTTCTTCTCTTTTTTGAAGGTATAATCCCTCCCTTTTAGCTCTGTGCTTTCAGCTGCGTAACAAGGAGATCGCTAAGGAGCATGTCTTTCCATCAGAGCTGAGTCCATAGCCCACCTTAGACGCAAAGAGATACTGAGGCTCATTCACTCAGTTTCGAAAGGATACTTCATATACCCTATTTCATTTGCTGCTTTCTTGGTTCATTGCATTGACCTACTCTGGCACAGGGTAAAGTTTTCAAAAGCGCTGAAGTCATCTGAAGAGTCAGAGGATATGTCTGCGTGGGAAACCCAGGTGAACTGTGCCCACTTTCTGATCAAAAACCATATGGCTTATCAGCATGACTCAGTAGCCTCACCTTGTGCTAGACATGGTTTCTGGATGCTACAAGGTGTGTGAATTTTCAACTGCTAGTAAAAGACTCTGTAGAGACACCTTACATATAAAGTAGTAATACATACAGCTTTCTAAACGCCTAAATCACTTCTGAAAATGACTTGTTGATGCCCTTTAGGATTTTGTCCAAAAGTGTAAATAGCCTTTTGCAAAGGAAATAAACTTATTCAGCTCTTAATCATTATTAATGGTGGAGTTAATTAGGCATCGATTCATCAAGTTAATGTTAATTAGGCATCAAGTTCTAATGTAGACCCACATTTTAAAGAGATGATGTGTGTGAGTTTATATGAGATGATTGGGGAGTGAGGCAGGTGGACAGGAAACAGGATTTTATGAAGTAAGCTGAAAGCTACCCAAGTCATCAGAAAATGTTGTTAGGATCACTTAAAAAAAGAAAATTCCTTCAATATGTTAAAAACCCCACAACATTTTAAATATGGAATTTGGGGTCAATTTCTTCCTCCCTTCAGGAGGAATGTGCATTGACTTTAAAGGACTGTGCTGTAATGGAGACCTTTCATTTTTAACTGAAATCAGCTGAAGGAGATGAGTGATTTCTAGAGGAGCAGCGATAAGATGGGCAGGCCTGGGAAGCTGGAGCTCCTACTACTGCACACTGAATGGCCTATGAGCACCTATATTCTCTCCAAGTGCAAGGATTAGGGATCTCAACTGACAGAAATCTGCTGGCCCTATTATTCCACCGCAGTGTAAGATTAGCTGTTATTGAGGAGTCTCATTCATTCCAGGACTTTCTGCATGTTCTGTAGAAATATAGCTTGAGCAAGGTACGTCATAAATCTGAAAAGTTCCGCAAATTCTTCACCATAGCTTTGGAGTTAACCAACTCCCTTTTATCTTGAATGAAAACCTTATCAGACCAATATATTTGAATAGATATTCATACTCATGGCAAAGGAAGATGTTGCTGAGTCCTTCATAGGAGAATCTTATGCAATGGATTGTGGATAGAAACAGCCTGCAATCTTGTAGAGTTTGAAAGAAGAAAAACCTTTCAGCTTTAAAATATTTTTAAATATTTCAGCAACACTCTTCATATAGTATTGCGCACGATCTTGGATCCTCTTCAATTCTGTTACTGCCCCCCGCCTGCGAGTAAAAGGACACAAATGGAAATCCGCCATAAATAGGAAGGGAGTATGTTGCTTTAATTTTTGTATTAATTTTGTTTTACTCAGTAGCACTGAAAGCCCCTGTTTTTGTGCTTTTGATGTGTTGGCTTTTTCTAGAAGGCAGAACAGTTTATTTCTCTATACTTTAAGAAAAAAATCCTGGACTTTTTGTGTGGTTTGTTTGGTAGACCCTTAAATCATGAGTAAAACTGGATGTGAGTGTGGAGTTGTTGTATATCCTTAAATCTGTTGCACAGAGTTTGCTAATGAAAAATATGATACAGTAATATTGCATGAAGTCATTATTTGATAAAAATAGAGTACTCATATGCCTTTGCATTTTGAACAGGTGCTGTTCAAAAATGTGTAGGCCATCTCCACATAAATTAATTTTCCTGAATGTACAATAGTTTGGGGTTTTTTAATGACATGTTTTTATTATTTCTGTCACTTCTGTTTTTCTTTAGTGGGTTTATTTATTATTTTTCTCATGCTGTTTAACAAGGTTAATATTTAGAATAAACAACTTTATTTGTATAGTGGATTTGTAATTAAATATAATCAAACCATTATCTATCTTGACTAAACTAAACTGCATACAAAATAGGAAGGAAAGACAACTACTCATTCACTTTTCTGTAGCAATGACTATTATTAGTAGTGATATAGCAGTTAACACTAAATCTGAGGTATGTTTCCTGGTCAATATACAATATATTATTTCTATGTTTCATCCATTAGCAATTGGCATGTGTAAACTGTATAACGATTTAAATATTTTAACAGTAAGTTTTAGGGGCTTTGCTCTCTGAGATGGTGAATATGTTTAAATATAGGTCTCTCAGGTTAAAATATTGGTCCTGTCTTCAAAAGTGGGGAAAGTACTTTTGTGCATAAAGAAGTCATATATATTATGAAAACATCTGAAGAAGATTTTTAGAATAACATTCTAGCTGTTCTAGCAATTGTTTTACATAACAAGCAATAGGATAGCTACAAATACACTTGCCTATATATTCTTTTTTGTAAATTCAAGTGAAAATTAATTCAGGGTAATGTATTAATGATCTCATTTTGAAATTAACTGTGTGTTTTCCAGGGATTTTTTATAATACAAATATGTAACCTTACAATTTACATGTAGTTTGTAAATTTGGTGCAGCAAAATCACTTCATTCAGAAGCATTGTACATAGAATGTGGCACCTCTAGGAGAAGGATAACAGGGATTGCTGTCTTTTCCTTTGATTTTCAGAAATCCTGTGCAGATAACCTTGACAGCATCGGTTCTTGCCAATAAATACAAAAACAAATACATGCAAGCTTTCTG
Organism: Gymnogyps californianus; assembly: GCF_018139145.2. Taxonomy (NCBI): domain Eukaryota; kingdom Metazoa; phylum Chordata; class Aves; order Accipitriformes; family Cathartidae; genus Gymnogyps; species Gymnogyps californianus. The sequence goes on from NC_059473.1 coordinate 16,601,645, forward strand.
TAAGATTTATTAATTACTTAGCTTGTGTGTAGAGGGACATTCTTTCTGCTTTGAGACAAACATAACATAAAATACTGTGAGGGCTTGGGTCAGCTCAGAGGGTTACCACTCAAGGAATTTTACAACTCAAGGTATTTGGAGTCTTATTTGCACAAAACATATATTCATAGGAAAAGAAAAAGTTAGTTTCTATAAAATCTGAAATGGTCCACAGTCTGCAACAAGGTATTAGGCAGACATATCAACCAAAACAAGTGAAAAGTCTGCCCACTATACATCTGGCTTATATGCATCAGTTTGAAATAAGCAGACATCCATGAAGCATGTAGGTATATATAGAAAATGAATGGAGGATAACAGACATGAATCTATTCTTTCATCTTATTCTAGTTAACTTTCTTTAAAATGAAGAAGAAAATATTCCCTAAAAATTCAGTGGAGCACGCACAGGTTTCCCAATTCTCTCTGTGTAGCTGTTTGATCATGTAAAATAAAAAGTTTCCTACAGTTTTCTATTCACTTATGTGATAATGTGAAGGCTTCCTCCCCCCCCCCCCCCCCCCCCCCCCCCCGTTTCCTAGTGATTAACGACAGGAGAAAAGTGATGATCTGTGGGGAAGTTGAATGCCATTAGCCATAGTTGGTCATTTATCCCCAAGGAAAATTTCTGTGTGGGTTCTTGTTTCCTTTACAAAGCCTGGCTAGTGAAACATTTTAAGTTTTCTTGGCACGTTTTAAATGCTTTCTGTGCCAGTGAGGTCTCATTGTTATTATGTACATGTGATGTGTTTACATTGTGCATTACATATTTGCTTTGTATGCTCTTTGCTTGAGTTACAAGAAGGATGATCTGTGTTAACAGGGTAATTTACAGATGTGTTTTTAGTTTTGCTTTCCAACTCAAGGTGTTAGTGTGCTTTTCTGCTACTGCTGAGTTAGGCAGTGGGATGGGTAGTTTTCCTTTCCTAATGTAGTCAGAGTAAATTGATGTATGGATTTAATTACCTGCCCTCAGAGCTGTTATGATGGATTCCTTAAAATGAAGTGCTATAAACAATTATACAGAATTAGGCCTTTAGAAAACAAAACAAGAACTAGAAAGAGATTTTCTTCTGAAATGAATCTTTTGTCATACCTATCTAGTCAGTGGAATTATACTGGTGTAAAATAAATGCAGGTGAGCTCGTAAGCAGACTTTTTTTCCCCAATTTATCTGCTAAACACTGTGCTTTTTAAAAGTTTCAAGCTTAACACACCTATAATCTAGGCAAGAGTAGTAAAGTGCAGTGGTAGTTCATTGCAACAAAAGGGACTTCCCAGAGCTTTTCTTATTTTCTTCTCGCTCTACCTCTTTCTGCAGACAAAGCTTGAAAGAGGAACTAGAGGGGAGATAAAGCTCGTGAAGCAAACTTCAAATTGTGTTTATATGTTTCGATTGTTGCAGAAACATCCTTGGGTTCAGTCTGCCATCACTGCAGGTTCTTTAATACTTGCATCTTGTAGATCTGTCATAACTGCAGATCCATCCGGAGTAGCACACAGGATTGGTTTTTGCTCATCAGAAGAATAATTCTTCTTAAATCCAGTTACCAAGAAATTCCACACTGGCAGCTTCCTGTATTAAAGGGCTTTTCTACAGTGTGAAGGTGACAGTCTGAGGATGTACTAAAATTTGGTACTTATTCCCTGTGTGATTTGAGGAGGCAAATTCTGTCCTCATTTACTTTGTCCTTATTAGTGGCTGAATTCCAAACCATAGAAATATGCCTCAAGTGGCTTCATAAAAGACTGGAGATAATCTAAGACAGCTGATTTACTATTCCCTGTTCTCAGGCCAGAGAAGAGTTACCATAGAGAGACCTCATATATACTCAGATCTGGGGGAAAACTAGAGTTATATATTTTGTGGATTATAATGCACATAGCAATATCTTTAAAAAGCTGACTGTGAAACACATTTAAAACTTTACACCACAGCAGCAAAACTGCCATTCAAGAGACTGTAGTTCTTGCAATTTCCTTTTAAGTGAGAGAAGCATTGCTACTGAATTTAATTGCTCTGATTTGTAGCTCATGGACCTTCCAGCCACACTTTCCTTTCAAGCAAACTTTCTTTTTTCTTTTTTTTTATTGTGTCTTTAACACTTTCCCTTTGAGTCTGATGCTGTGAGGTGCTGGGTGTCTTTTGGGAAGAGTCAGATGCTTTTAACTCCCAGAGACTTTCCTGGATGTTGGATAACTCAGCACATCATAGGAGAGTGTTCCTCAAAGTTCCCTTTGATTCTTCAGAGTGGATAAGGGACAGCAATGATGGTGAATGTGTTATGCCAGGCTAAATAGGCACCTATCTGTAAAAGCATGGTTTTGTAAACCAAGAGATTACTCATACTAGTAACAGCATCTTGTGGGAAAACCCATAGTTTACATTATAATCCCTGCAATCTTTTCTAACTTCTTCAAACAAGTGTCTCCCTGGACAGCTGATAACACTGTTTCTTCCTAATACACCCTTGCAATATACAGCTAAAAAATGTCACACAGAGTAAATGGCTTTACTCTGTAACATGCTTAGTGCATTATTTTCAGTTTTCCCAGGAGACATTCTTAGACTTCAAAGCATACAATACATAGATGGTGTTTTGGCTTTGCAGAACATCTTATTTTCATTAGGGATCCATTTTTTTTTTTTTACCTTGCACTAAAGAATCTGTGTCACTAATTGGGCCAGTAATTTCTTGTCATATCATGCTAAGTAATGTATTTGTTACCTGGTACTCAATGGCTTCTTCAATTGTTTATTACACTTTGGTCAAACTTAGCAATTAAGTACAACGTGTATGTTTAATTAAGAAAAAAAGTGGAGGACGGGATATTAATTTTCAAACAGTCTATTGGGTAAATTTAAATTTCCCATTACCTCATCAAAATGCCAGTACTTTATACGTATACAGAAAATTTCATCCTGCTCTTTGTAAATTTGAAACAGCCAAGAGAAAAGCTGTTACTTTATTGGAATATTGGAAACATTCTGTCCTTGTTAGAAATTATCTTGTTCAATTGTCTTGCAAAGCTGCCTTCTATTTTTTCATTTAAAAATTAATTTCTAATGGCCTCTCAGCAGGGTAAGTGCTAACAATAACTGGTTTCTTCAGGAAACACCATTGCCATTTGAGATTCATAATTCTGGATTTAATTCTTTTCCTTTTTAAAAATTAATGAATTTACTAAGGATTAACTGATTGTGAAATGTACTGATTTGTTTCCTTCCTGTCTGCTCATTTCAAGTGACTTGATTCTATTGGAAATCAATATTAGTGGCGTACCTGCATATCTCTACCTGTAATTTCTCTTACATGTATGCATACATATGGAAAGAAATGTGTTATTTTCCTGACATAAGTTTGTCTGCAATGTCACTCTGCTTTTTATATGGCAGCAGTATCTTTGTTGTGTTTGTCTGCATCCTGCAGAATTCATTGTTTTGAATTTTTTTTTTTTTAGCTTCTCATTTTTGCTTTTAGCATCTGAATACTTTAGATTTACTCTGAGTATTTCCCCCAGATAATAGTATGGGTTCCTAATGCTGATGTGAAAATTCTTCATGATTTTTTTTATTCAGAAGTACTTATGTGCTCACTAGCATGATAGAACTGAAGAAGTGGGAGGGACACGAGGAAAGGAGTGATTTACATTAAATGGAACAGCAATTGTTAGAATGACTAATTAGACAAAAAAAATCACCAAATATGTTTGGTGTCAGTGTAACATTTTGTTCACATCAAGATAAAGTGTTTAATTTTCAGTTTGACTTTTTGCCTAATCTTTCCCAACTCTTGCAACCCAATAAAATCATCAATCTTTTTTTTCTGACTGACACTGCTCATTGAATTGACTCAAATTTATGAACTGTACAGCCCCAACTCTGCAAATTTTCTTGCATTTAATAAGAATTTACTATTTGTTAAAAAACATTCCCAGCACACCTCTACTGTTGGATTCTGATGGCATAATATTTTGAGTGGAATTTGGACTTCTTATTGCATTCTTTGTAGATATAGAGAAGTGGAATACAAAGAAATGTAAATATTTCCCTAAATTCTAGATTGAAACAAATGGACATTCAAACTGTAGCAAATTAAAACAGAGTTCTTGCCAAGTGCCCTTAATCATGAAAAAATTCTTCATTTCCCTGCACAACACTTAGGCAGTGAATAAGAGCTTTTTTTTGTGCAAACCTAAGTGGCATAGTTGGCTTCATAGTATTATGCCCCACATGTGGAACAGAAACAGTAAATGTTAGTTTTTCAAACTTGAATAACTAGATAACCTGGGTTTGAGACGTGGCTATTGTAAGTTTAGGCAGATCGGGGGAAAAAAGATAGCACAACCATAATGATATGCATACCTATTTTCACAAACTTTACCTATGCTACATGCCTTATAGATTTTTGGATATGATTTTTATTTTTAATGTCTACTTTTAAACAAAAAAAATCCTTCTATCTACTAAAGTATGTCTGGCTTAGAATATGTGATGCCAACAAGACTATCTGAAAGAAAGACTGAAATTATAGCTAGAGCTTCTCAAATAGCTCTCCTATTTCCTGTTGTATCGTAGTCTCAAAATTTTGATTTCTTGTGATCTGCCAGGACAGGAATAAATGCTTTAAATTATTGGAGAGGACAGTACTCTATCTCCTCTGGATTTACGTAAAACACGCTTAGAGTTTACCCTAAATCCTTTGGGAGGCAATGACAATGATTCAGTCAGTGAACAAGGACTTAGTATTACTCACTGTGTTTGTAGGACAGTGTGATTTTGTTGCAAGGGTAGGTTGTGGTGACCTATGGTGACAATGAGGAAAGTGTCTGGATGTCACTGCAGGAAGAGCTGGATGAAAGTGAGTGGCCAGCTGGCATGTAATCCACCGGCTAGCTAAGCAGTGAACTACACTGGGGAATCCTGAACGTCATATGGTCCAGTACTGCCTGAGTCAGATCCTGGTAACAAATCAGCCTCCTAGTAAAAGTGAAAAATATTATTGACATAATGTAAGATTTAAAAAAAAACCAAAATGCTGGAATGAATTTTCTGTAAGTCTTTTATCCAACTGACTGGCGGGTTTTTTTCCAAGGTGATAATTTCTAACCTCCCTTCACTTCCCTACTGGATCACTCCTAGAATGCCATGTAAAAGGAGTGATTTACAAATTATCTTTCTCTTCCCAGCAGAAATCAAGTGCAGACTTCAATTGCAATTGATAACTGTGAAGGCTAGAAAAGCCTATCTCTTTTTTGCCATATCTCTTTTTTGCTACTTTTACTCAAGTATCAATCTTGTCCCTGCTCTCATACTTTGGGTGCGTGCTACATCCGTGTTCTACTTCGAGAAGCGCGGTTAGGAGTTGTTCAAATAGGAATCTTCACTTATTTTGGAATCATCCTTTTTATGAAAATCAAGTGGCAGAAACATTAAAAGCATGAAGAAATACATGTTATCTAGTAAATATAATATTCTAAAATCTCATACTAAGACATGTATGTTAAGTGAAAGGACTGCAACTTCCATTCTTGCACTCCATGCTGAATTTAATCTTACAGGAAAAGGTGAGGCTAGATAATATCCAAGCGAAGTGTGCAATTCCATATTCCACAGTGTCATGATGAAAAAGAAAGTCTTTACTGATTTAGATCAGAATATCGCAACAACATTATCTCAGGGAATCTTTACGCTGATGTCAAAAAATGTAAACAATACTTTCAGAGCAGATATGTAAAAACCTGAAGAGAATTGTAATTTCTAATCTTGTTTCTGTCTTTACTGGTAAAAATGTAACTGTCTGGGCACCTCCGTAGGAGATAATGTTTTTCAGGCTTTAGAGTACCTTTGTTGATAGCAGCATGGTAGAAGAATATAATCTAGTGACTGCTGTCATTTCAATAATCTTCTGTAGAGTTTTAGACCAAATATTGAATGAAAAGTTATAATAGGACTTTTTTTGTTTTGACATTATACCAGCTGGGAGACTCCCTTACATCCTGTTAAAACTGTTTGTAAGCAGTGAGTTTGCCATTTGCCTTAATAACAAACACCTATAATGAACTTAAATAAGCATATGAGTTCCAAGGTCACCACTGCCATGGAGTTGTCTTTGATTGCTTACATTGTGCTTTTGTAAGTTGTCATCATATCCTAGTGGTCTGTACTTTAAGACTTAAAAGCCAGGAGGAAGGCATCATAGGCAACTTTTAATGATGTAAGAAGATATTCTGGTCCCTTGCTTTAGAATAAATGCAGGTAAGTAAAGAAATAGAATAGATTTTCAAACGGTGTAGTAGAGTGAAGCAGCAGTGATATACACTTTAAGGATCCGAGCACATTATTAAAAAAGGCTGAATTTGAATTAAAACATTTTCTGCATAGTTGAAAATGTTGGGCTTCAAATCCTGAGTTAAATTTTATCTTCATTCATATAGCTGCAGCTTCTAGTTAATACAGGTCTCATATGGGTATGTACAAAAGGGAAACGTGCATTTCCCTCAGGCTTATAAACTGAGGTAAGAGCTGTCATTTATTTTTATTTTTGTACAGCATCTAGCAAAAGGAAATTGTATTAGGTGCCATCAGAATAGGATTGTTAATAATAAAAATTTAAAATAAAAATGCAAACTGGAATCAGTCCTTTTCCCAATTTTTCCAACTACCTTCTTAGACTGTCTGGTTCAGTTATATATGGCTCACTGCTGATTTTGCAATTGCTATGGAGCTGCAAACCACAAAATTATGCAAAGACTTTTTTGTACTGCTTCAATTGCTGATGCCATGTATCCAAAGAAGAGCAAAATACTACAACTTACTAGTTGTTTCAGGGCAATACACGTTTCTGGAAAAATGAAAGAAATATTACATGAAAATTTAGTGGATCCTTCTGAGTAGGATCATGTTGCCCTCTTGTTACTTTCCCAGAATTTATTTTTCATTCTTTTTATCATACAGTTCTGGAACATTATTGTTGTCATGCTGTTCTTTGTCATTTATATCCCTGTGTTCTGGAGAACCATAGACAGTTCATGTGTCTGCAAGTTTGGTATGATACCTAGACTAGCACAGTCAGAAAGATGCAAAGCAAACTATACCCTGATTACAATAAAATCTGAGAAGAACCACAGTGGTATTTGATTTCTATATTCTTTTAGAAGAAAATAATTTTGTGACCCATATCACTTGTAGAGGCCATTAAACAGCATCTTTGCCGTCTAAAACTGCATCAAGCGTTGGTAGTTAGTATCGCTCCTTTAGCTAATACTTTGCATTAGCCTCTCTTCACACTTACTTTATTAGAAAATAAGCTGAGTGAGCATCTAGCTTTTTCCTTCATCTCCCTCTGTCTGAAAGTTCATGGAATAGCTGAGATTGGAAGGGACCTCTGAAGATCATCTAGTCCAATCCCCCTTCCCAAAAGTTACCTTTTAGATAGTCGAATATGCAGCATTTTTATATATATCTTGCACAGATATTTGTGGGAGTAAATTGAACAAAAGCCCAAATATTGTTATTTTTCCTATATTTTTATTGTTTATGTTTGTTTAGGACTTTGAATTCTTTCCCATTTTATTTAAATCATTAATGTAGCCAGACCTATCTGTATTTGTCATATTACATATATGTCGGGCAAGAAAAGAAGAAAGCATTGGAAAAGAAAGTGTTTTATTAAAAAGAGCAAAATAAACTCTTGTAAGGAGATCTAGAAGGTATTTTCAAAATTCTGAAATTACATTCGAAATTCTTGTAGCAAGTGAGCATTTCCATAGAGAAGGTCAGGCTTTTTCAGCACCATCACACTTTCCATAGATTCAATTTGTAAGTTTCTTGGATGATGCCTACTTTGTTTTCCCCGTGTTTGTACAGTGCCTGACATAATGATATGGTGGCCCCTGATCATGGTCCTTGCTATGGACATATTACTATTAATAGCAAATGAGGAAATACAAGCACTGGGGATAGAATCTCAGGGGTTATTTTTAAATTCTTGTTAACTTCACTTGCCTTAGTTTGTCTTAGACAAAGTAAAGACCAGGTGCTGAGGTCCTACGCTCCCTGAATCACTTGCAAACATACACTGACTTGTAATGTGAAGTATAGCCCATACACATTTAGGAGTCCTTAGTCACACTTTCTAGAGCTCTTATAGTCCATTTGGCTTTGGCAAGGTTTGGCCTTGACAAAGATGTTAAAAATGACTCAACTACTGGAATAAATCTAATTTGGTGGTCATCTGCCAACTTAGTGCATGTTGGTCTGGTGGCACCCTTGCCAGTTATTTTTGCATTCACTGTGGAATGGCCTTCAAAGTTTTCAAACTAAGGATCCCACAAGACAGCAGTCAGCAAGAACATCCTTCATAAATTGTATTCCATACATCTTTTTGTGCTAGTCAAAGACTTGGATGTACTTATAATGGCACCTATTAATACTTTTTCTTTCCCTAGTAAGCCCAGCCTGAGAGGAGAAAGAGAATGCTCTGTTGAAAGTATTGCATTTTCCATTAGCCTTTAGGAAAATGATTCCCTTTCTCTCGATCCTGTCTCTTAATGTGTCCTTAAATGGTCACGCTTCTGATAATGCTATCAGGAGAAATACTTCTGCAATTTGCTTTGACCTTTTTGCTCTTCCTCATATTTTTCCGTTAGTCTCAACCAATATAAAACTAACTAAGCTTGACTCTTCAAATGAAAACTGGCCAAAATCTCTTTGGGAATCATCGAGCATTTAAGAGACAAAAAAACTGCATGTGCAATATCTGGGAGTGAACTAGTTAGACAAGAAAGTTTTCAGGGACAGTTGTTATGACAAACAAAATTTTCAATATTTTCTTCTTTACAGAACTAGAGATAGCTATGAAACTTGGAGGAAGGAGGGTTAAGTCCAGAACAAACACCGCATTTTATAGATCATTACACATGTTGAAGACAGCTGACAGGCCTCCCTCTGTATCGCTATTTTTCCCCTCTGCCTATCACAAAACCCACGCTACAAACTTTGAGGGTCATTTGCGTGAAAATTTTTCTTCGTGAGCCTGATTCCATCTTTTAGCCTATTTTACTTTATGCAGGCATCTTTCTTTATAATGGACAATTTCATTATTATGAGTACCAGTTCTTTTATAAGTAGGAAAATTAGCAGTGCACAATATGGAAAACTACATCTTTCTGTACTTGATTACTGAAACAGCAGAAAAAAAAATATGGTAACTCAAAGGAAAAAAGATATATTTGGTGGATTTTAGTTCTTTTCACCCTACCTATCAACATTAAATAAATGTGGTTTTACTTCAAATTAGCTTTATAAAACACTGAAGCTATATAAAATAATATACATGGAATGCACTCTTCTGGCAGTAAATTGCATTATGATGGATTGTCTGTAAGACCAAGAAAGCAGGTTGGCTTGAACAAGTTGATTCCCTTAGCTTGATTTAGGGATTACATTTTGCACTAGGAATCTGAAATTGCTGAAGAAGTTAAAAAAAAGGAGATTATTATACTGCACTGATCATTGTCAACACTGAGAAAAGAGAAAAGTACCATGTCCAGGATAAATGGTCTTTGCAACAACTTGTCCAAAAAAACATCAAGATAAACGTTTTTGAAGCTGAAGGTCTATTTTTAAGATGGTTGAAATAGGAAAATTACACTCATTGTCAGTTATCTGGAATTGTTGTCAGTCATTTGGGTGATTGTACTTGGCAGTATTAAATGTAGCAAAGCTTTTCTGTTCCCTGTTACTGTTGTGACACGAATGACAATGTATTGCCTCAGTGAATAATAGGATGCTGGTCTGATTTAACTGACTTCTGAACAGTCTTCTCTCTGCAACCCACATGGGAAAAGACTGGGAGGTGGCAGTGGAAGTGGCTGTCTTCCACCTGCCGCGCTCTCCTCTATATTATCACGTGTGTGAGCCAGAAAGAGAGAATTTTGTCTAGCATATCCACTTATGAATTAAATTGGGATGAAGTTAACCCAAACAAAAAACCAGCGTAAATCAGTATCTCTTTAAAAAGCTTTGAGTGATCAGAGAAAGGCTTAAACCTCACACCAGTCCTGTGCACAATGATTAATTTATTGCCATGAGCAACAAATGCTGTTGTCACTGAAGTTAGTGTAGATGTTATTAGAAATGATGGTATTGTGCTGCTGTATCAAGAGCAGAGCACTCTTTTTTTTAAGGTCAAAAATCTCTTGTAACTGAAGAAGTGCAGACTGTAGTTGACATAGTTGAATTCATCCTCCTACCAAAGTGATCTGAAGTTCCTCTTTGCAGTGATTTAATAAAAAAGCATGTGTTAAAATTTGCATTTCTGCTTGTGCGGGGTTCAGTGCCTCGAAAAGCAGTTTCTGTCTTCCTTTTATTTAAAAATCACATAGATCTGTCGTTTCCTACTGAAAAGGCAATACAGCAACATGTTGTACTAGTGAATTTAATTATACATATATAGGACATGGAGAAGATTCAGATAGACATAATATTTACCTTTATAGTTCACTGATCAATTAGTATGTTGTTACGTACACTGATTTGATAATAACGATTGTACACTCCAGTAATGGGAGGTACTCCACAGGAGCCATTTCTGTCTCTGAGGTTGTGATGCTCTGCAACTGTGATTTGGTAGAGTATAACAACCTTTTCAGAGTTGTTAGACTAGTCATGTAAATCCTTCTTAGTTTAGGGATCATTGACTAGTTAGGCTGTAACAGCTCCTTAGGAACCATTACAATCCCGGATCCAGCTAGCAATGTTGGTGCTCTGCAGTCAGGTTGAATATTTCTTTTAATATTCCTGGTTTAATGTTACCCCGTACAAAAGCAGCAGGGAAATAGTGCTTGCAGTTTTGAAAAAGGAGATCCTTATTTTTTAAGGTGGTAGATGCCTGCTGTCCCAATCTCTGGATTCTTTCTGCATGCTAACTGAAGTAGCTTTATTTAAGAAAAAACAACAAAAAACCCCACACTCCAAAGTTAACACTGTTTGAACATAAGCTAGGCTGAAGCACAACTGGTTTCCTGCTACCTGGAGGTACTGCAAATGAGTAGTAGTTCTTCTCCGAGACTGCTTACTGATGTTTGCCTCTTTCGCATAGTAAAGGCATTTAGTCGAAAAACAGAAGTTGCCTTTTGAGTTAACCCACTTGGAGAATATTGATTTTAAAAGAGAGATTGTTCAATATATGTGATTCAAAGTCTGTTAAAATGCAGCTTTTTAAACTTCATAAGTGACGCGAGTGAGGAAGAGATCCCTCATGCGAAAATAACCAAATAAATTGTTCATTCATATTTGTTGCAGAATGGTAGACGTCTAGGAAAATATCGGAAATTCTGATTTCAATTTACTGCCCTGTATTTATAGCTGCACTTCAGTTTTATCACAGTAGGGTTAGTTGCATGAATAATGGTTCATCAGTGTGAGCATGGGGAAGTCACAGTATGGCCCTTAGTGCTGTAATATGAGCTTATGAAAAGAGATCTCTAAAATACAGCTAAGCATTTGATAAATTATTCAGAATAGAAGCAGAAGCTTTAAGTCAGTCATTGTACTGTGTATCTTTGCAGCAATTGTTGCATAAACTTCATATAGCACAACAAATATATGTCAGGGTACAATTTGAGAGAGAGTTTCTGTTACTTTGGTGGTGTATGCATCCTCCATTGTGCGATACAAATAAGAATTGCTCAAATCCTTTTTATAGGTCTAGTTTGAAACAGCTGCTGTACATGGTTATGGGAAAATGATGTGCAATACTCGGTTTGAATGCTTTTTTTTCGAGATTTGTGTTCAACAAGAGCAGCTGAATACATTAGTCATAGTCCAATCATAAACACAATGATGACTCAAATCTAACTGTGTTACGTGGCAAGCACAGCGTAGGCTCCATACAACAATACATTCCAGGGGTTCAGAGGTGTCTTTTAATCCAGACCTGAATGTTGTGCCACCAAAGCCAGCTCTGCAGATTAATGAATGATGAAGGCTCGCTGGCTGGTCATTAACACTCCGGTTCAGCTTCTTCAGTGTACATCAGCTGACACGCATTGACCACACCTAAGAGCTTGTAGTGATGTGGACCAGGCCAAGACCTAAGCACATGACAAGTTCTCCCAAGGAGGGATGCACGGTATTTCGCTTTAACAGCACCTCTTAAAATATTCATAGTTGTGTTAAACTCTATTCAGTCTCTATTTTGAAGATGTATATAATGCCCAGGCTGATATTATGTACAGGCATGACTATTATCATAGGATTATAGTTTCTCCTAACATATATTTTCTCAACATTGTTAAGCGTAGTAATTTCTTAATTCCTTCCTTTGTTCTCTTTTTTTGGAGCCAAGGGTAACTCTATATGAGCCACATAAATTTCTAGTGTAAGAAGAAACCATTTCCAGTGTCTTCTGTGGGGATATGCTCCATATGCCCAGAATTTCATATAGGTTATTAATTGTTTTTTAAAAATCTTGCTTTCTTGTTTTGTTACCTTCTTTCGAATAGTTGTAAACTTTATCCTGACTGTCCTTGTATTCCCAATTTTATTTCACCTTTTCTGTTTTTGAGGTTTAAAATCCCATGATCTGTGTCTCTGCTAGTTTTCAGTTTATGCTCACAGAGTGCTAGACACTTCTCTATTGTAGAATTTACTATTTATAGAAGATTTTTTGAGAGGTTCCTCAGTTAAAATAACAGACTAATTTGAAACATTAGCATTTGGAATTACTGCACTGGTGTGTTGGTATAACAGTTTCTCAAAGTAGAGTTTTAACACTTTTTCCATATACATACAGCATCTGAGAAAATTTTTGGGGGTACTATATGTAGATTTAAAAACTCTGTACTGGAAACACTGTGAGTCCTGAACTCTCGAATCAGCTGCTCTGTCAGCACAATCTGAGGCAATATTGCATTGGATGCATGTTTGTTAGTTGAAGTGGGGAAGAGCACTTTAAAACATGGAGTGCAGAATTATCCAATATGGGATCTCCTGATGTACCCAGGAATGTAATTTATGCACGGGGTATACACATGAGATGTACTTCATCATGCAGGAAAGTTTTGGTTCACTTCTGTCAGATTGTTCCTTTGAATAATGTTCTCTGAGTGAAGAAGTACTTCATTTTAGAATTTAAACAGTCATTTTATGAAACTTCTTTCAGAAACATATTACAATAATACTGATGCTTAAGATATAAATCAGAGGTTCTGAAGCTTGGGACATGAAATTTTTTTTGTCTCAAATTATAGTTTTTGCATTCTCAGTTCACCAACATTTTGCACCTTTTCTGTTTCAGTTCTGTCTGATTCTTTTTTTTCAATGAATAGATTGAAAATCCCATTGCAGGGTCCTTCTATTAACATATATGCTTGACAGTCAGCTTCCAAGTCTGTTCCTTTGGTTAAACAGTCCAATAAATAAGTCTTGAACATTACTGTCTAATTGGTAAAACAGAAGTGGTGAGGTTAAGTATCCAGCGCCTTTCTCCTTGTGTAGTTGTTAGAAGCAGTGTAACATAGTGTGACACATCTGCCAGCACTTCACACCCACTTGCTCATGTATAAATGACTGAACAAAGGACAAAGCAATGAAAAATCAAGCTTTGCTTTTTAAATAGCAATGATAACTGGTTAGAGAAAACCAGAAATATGAGCTGCGCAACAGATTAGAGAAACAAAACTCTAGTGGAAAATATTGTAGCATTTTCTAAGTGATTACAAATTATGTTAGTAATTATGTATATGTAGCTAACAAGTTTTGAGAATATATATAAAGACCAAATTTGACAGTGTGTAAATAAAAATGTTTGATTCTGACATTTATTTTGTGAGAAAAGGCAAGCAAGGAAAACAGCCGCTTATATTCTTTACTCTAGATTAGTTAAATGTGTTTTTTTAAAATGATTGATACAATTTCATACAAAACCTACAATTCTTTTAAATCAAATTGATTCCCCAAAATCCAACCAGATGTATATTTCTTAGGAAAAAAAGAATTTTATTGAAAAAATTTACCCATCTTTTGTTTAGAAAACAAGGACTAAAAAGTGAAGCTCATTAGGAAAGCAAGAAGGATGTTCTATTTCCCTTCTTCTGACCTGATTGATATTCTCTTTTCTGTCTCCTGACATGTTTTCTATAATGCAGACCACAGAAAAATAGCTGGCAACTTGGCTTGATTTTCTTCCAACCTTCAGACTTCAAATGCAGAAAAAATGTCTACTAATTTCTATTTCAGTGTTGCCATAGATACAGTTTCTATGATGTTTTTATTTTTTTACTTTGTCTGCCTATCTATCTGTTGTCTTGCTAGCTAACAACTTTTTTTCTTGTTTCCTCCTTTATTATCCATACTTTCCAATTCTTCCCCTGCATTTATTCCACTTGCTTAATTTAATCAGGTGTTACTATTTTCTTTTTTTTTTGTTTGGTAATTCAGAATCCTCACTCTCGATGCTTTGTTCAATATTAGTATCCTGTAATACCCCACAAGTAGTGTCCAATGTATCTTGTTAGGCTTTGAAATACTCTTTCTTTCTACTATTGAAACTCACAGTAATTAACTTTGCTTTGCATACTGTTCCAAGGAATGCCTTCAGGTCCCCCCTTCCCCTTCTGTTCTCAGGTTGTACTGGATTTCTCTTTGATTCTCTTTGTGGTAGACACACACTGATGCAGCATAATACACATTCTCTCATGCTGCACTTTCCCCACTTTTTGTTTCTCCCAGAGGCTCTTCTCCTGATTTTCTTTTCTATTTATAGTAAATACATACAACAGCACAACTCAGAAGGCACTGACTGTGTAGGCTTAATGTACCTACTCATCTGCAGTCGTTCATCATTGCTGTCGGATTGCTTATACAACTGCAGAGAGCAAGACAGTTCAGTGATGTACTTAAATTGGATGCTAACTGCTTCTGGTGAAAATGCTTCATCCCTATTATTTAAAAAAAAAATCATGACTTTATTAGTCCTTCTTAACATGCAAATGGACATTTAATTCCTAATATGCTATATGAAATTTATAATCTCCTGATCTAATAGGAATAAGCAAGATCATGAAAGTAGAGCACCCATGTTTTTCTGTGGCAATTACATCTTTCACTCTAGGGACAGTGGCACTGGGTTTATGGATATCTTGACAATACTCACACTGTCTTATCTTTGGAGGTCTAATTTACAGGTCTAATTCAGGGCTTTGGAGTCCCTTATGTATTTGTTGGACAGATTTAGATTCCAAATGTAGATGCTCTGAATAACCTTCCATGGAGAGTGAGTTTTCTTCTTTGGACTGTTTAGGAAACCTATGATCCTAAACGGAGCACTTAACTTTGCCGCCTAGAGTTAGCTGCTGTTTTCTGTTTTCTTATGCACACATTGCATCATGTGGCATTCTCTCATTTAGGAAACACAGAGCTTGATTCTTCTTAAATAATAGTTGTCGTTGATCTTAATAGGGTTGTGCTCAATGGAAAGGTGTCTCAAGTGACATTCTACCTTCTTTGAAGTTGGGGCAATATGATAATTTGTTTTTACTACCGGAAGACATTTTTGTTGAGTTGTTTTTTGTTTGTTTGTTTGTTTACCAGCAAGTTTTTTTTCTATCTATTATTCTGTCCTACTGGGCATTTATTCTGGACTTCCCCCAGGTCTTGGAGGAAGTCTCATATACCACCTTACTCTTCCTCAAATATTTATCTTCTGGCTTTTTTGTTGAAGCAATGATTTAGGTTAGGTAAAAATGGTTTGATACAAATCCAGGATTGATGTGGTTGGAGGATAAGATTGATTAGCACTGTGCTTACTGTGCTGTCTATTGCCTATGTATGGACTGAAAGGAAGGGAAAAATGCTTACAAATGAATCAGAGCTACTGAATTTTACAAACTGCTTTGAAAGAACTAATTCTTAGTTAAAGATTCAAAGTTACAAAATTAATGGTAAGCTTCATACTGTACAAGCTCTGGGCTGGTGCAAAGCAAATCTTTCGTGTGTCTCCTTTTACAGTTTCTCTGTTCTTAGTGCCTGTCTGGATCTGATGATCAGTTAACAAAGCCTAAATAATCATTTATCACATGTTATAATTCTTATAATTTTTTAATCAACAATTTGGGAACTTCTGCTTTGCTGCCTATCGTCCTCTGAACTGTTCCTCCTCCCCCACCTGCGTTAGTACAGAAAATCAGCCCCTCCCCATGCAGCTGAACTTGTTGGCAGTATTCCTGCATGCTTTTTAACCAGCGGTAAATAGCACTATGATTTATTGAGGAAGTGGGACTTGTCACATCCAGAACAAGCATCTAGACTTTAGGCATTGTGTCTAAGCTAGCCACGGGCAGCCAGGCATCTCTGGGAAGAGATTCTTTCTATCGCCAGTTAGCTATTTAGGAAAGACAGGATGAATATAGAGAGAGACACAACTCTAGGAGATGTGTTTCCACACCTTCCCTCCAAGAGGGAAGCTCCGTTATCAGCTTCACTCTGTTGTATCTCTGTCTACTCCATGGAGCTAGCACAGGATATACAAACCTTTCCAAGTGGTACTTCCAGTTTTACAGCTCCAGAGACAATGTCTTTTTATTTCAGTGTTACGTTGCTTTGCTTCAGTTGTCCTCAGATGAGTTATTCCTAATTTACCTAGGTGTTAGTGAGAAAAGAAACAATCCCTGCGCTCAATACTTTTGCTTTGAATGCCTTTACCTTCATCATAATAACTTAATAAAATGCAAATAGGCAGAAATGAAAAGATTTCTTAAGTTGTATTTGGTGATGCTTCAGAAACTAGTGTGTGTGTACAGTATGGCTTTGCGGGGGTTTTTGTTTATTTTTTTAAGAAATGAACAAAATTCCTTGACATAGCAAAATGTGCCTTGTAATGTACTAAATGGAAAACCTGACTTCTAAACAAGTAGAGGCTACAGAGGCTATTTTTTTCATAATTCTCTATTACTGACCTTGTAAAAGGCCTATTAAGAAAGAGTCAGTGTTGATCACTTTTACCACAGTCACAATTTATGAGACTATTATCTCACATAATCCAAATAGGTAGTGTTATTGTGCACTTTATACTACAGTTCTTCTTTTGTGCTCAATAAATGACTAGCTGCATTATTACCAAGTATTTATATAGAAGCCCGGAGTTTAGTTAATGTTTCTGTGAGTGAGAATCTGATAGTATCAAAATCAGTACAAACATAGAAAAACATAGAATAAAGATCTATAAGATTACAGGAAAGGTTGGACCAGTTTGAATAGCAGAGGTATGGTGATTAAGACTCTAGGTATCCTCCAATGCATGAATCATTACAACGTGAGTGGTAGCATGAAGCCCTGATAGTGTCTTCCTGGGCTGTAACAGAGCCTGGAGTCTCCAGTTGTGAAACCTCTGGCTTGCCTTTCCCAGTGTGCTGATTTCAGTGCAAGTATCCA
The DNA here is from genome assembly GCF_018139145.2 of Gymnogyps californianus. NCBI lineage: Eukaryota > Metazoa > Chordata > Aves > Accipitriformes > Cathartidae > Gymnogyps > Gymnogyps californianus. The sequence continues at coordinate 16,619,121 of NC_059473.1, forward strand.
GATGTTCACCTTTCTGTCCTGATTTTCCTCTCTGTCTCCTATTAGTGATAGTTATATTTTCCTCCTGTCAGTTTGTCCTTGATTGCTTCTACCCCACCTTCCTCTCCGAAGTATATGCTACTGTCATATTTTGATTCCTTGGTATCATGCCTGTTGTGTGGTCTACTTGCTGTTTCTTCCTGTTCTAACATTGTTTTTTCCTCCAGCTATATATCTGATTAGTATTCACCACTTTAAAAAATGCTTCAGTTTTACTCTCCCTATGGACTTTCCTTTAAGAGTGTTTACTTCAGGCAAAGGACAGATTATGCTATCATGTTGTAAAACCCTAATAATACTAATAAATGCCTCTAATGGACTGAATTCTGTCCCTTTTTTAGTAGAAGACCATTAAGTAGGTGTCCCATAGCAGTGGGTTTATTAGAAAGAAAAAGTCAAATGAAAAAGCAGAAATAAAGCTAGCTGTATACATTAGAAAATTAGAAATATCAGAGTCTATCAATCTAGAATCTGTTTGCAGTTTCCAATTGCTCTGCTGACAATAATGGGGTTACAGTAGTGTGAAAACTGAATCAATAAAATCAACAACATGCCCTCTGAGTGGTATAGCATATTGCATGGCATAGAATATTGCACTATATATTTGTCCCAATAAACCCCAGCTACTATTGATGCAGTACAGAAAGGAGCCAGAAAATATATTGGTGGTTATTTCTGTTTCTCTGAGCATGAGTGACATATGCTGCTTGTATTTCGCTTGGAGTGTAGGGTTATTGATAGGGAATTAACAGTAGTCATGATAGATTTTCTCTTCATTTATATCCAGTTATGTCTTTTACTTTCCAGTATGTACATTACTGCTGCAATATATGCTTTTGGTGAGCTTGACCTTGGACTGGTTGCTCTATGTTTGAAATCAATTGGAAACAAAACTTTGGCGTATAATGAGGCAGCAGCAAGTGTGCTGTTGTGAACAAGTTACTCTGGTTTCCAGTGGTGTGTTGGGTAAAGACTGCAGAGCCTGAGGTCTCCATGTGTGGAACCATACCCTCAAAATCCTTCCTACCAGCTCTGCGCACACCCAGCTGTGCAAATTGGATACGGATTATGGAGGAGCAAATAATATGGTGTTTATGGTGCCCACGGAAAGACAGATGATATGTGATATCAAGTCTGAGGTGACAGAGATAGAGCTACAGGAATGTTTTTAAATCTCTTCTGGCAAAACTGGGAGCTGCTGCTGGCCGGGCATCACTCTGAATTCTTCTGAAATTCAGCTAGTGGGTCCCAGATGGTCTGAAAGGATTCACAAAGCATACGTCTTCAGGTGCTTTGAGAACAGGCTGTGTTACCTGACCAAGTCCAGTTTTCTACACAGGCCAGGTTGCTTTTTTCTCTCTTATTGTGTGTGATTGTTAGCTGCTGAATGTAGAGAAGAAGGTCACACTGGTTGTTGTAGTTGCAGAGTTGGGCTTTCTGATAGTTGTCCAAAGGTCAGGCTGCTTGTTCTTCTATTATCTGTGTTGAGTGTAAATAAATAAATGAAATACATTGAGGCAAAAATTCCCCAACTATAATCGTTCAGAGTATCTTTTCAGATGAAATGGCACTTTATTCCCGTACAAAACATTGCATAGAAGAACACGAGGAAAATATACCAATTTGGCTTCTTTTGAAAATGCTCTCTTAAGACTGTGAATTTGAAAGCAACTGAAAAAAGCAAGGGGAACCATTGATTGTTACACACTATGTGACAGCTAAAGTGTCTTCTTTAAAGGAGAAGAAAGTTCCTCAATAGCTCTCCTCCATCAGTACAAATTGCTACAGAAAGCAATTTACTATATGCTGCCCAGAATTAATAAATTGAGTTATTGATGTAGGATCCAGGTCACTGCCTAAACTGGAGGGAAGACTTAGGGGCACAGTGTCTTGCTCAAACGGTATGTTTTTCTTCTGTGCAGAAACTGTATTTTCTCTGAGATACACAGCTCATACTGACTCAGCACTTGAGATAATGAATCTTTTTCTGAAGTTGAGGTTTCTACGTATTAGCGACAGCGTAATATATTGAGGCAGAGACTGATAATGGTACTAAGTAATCATCCCTTTTAAAACAGGAATTACTTTGATGAACATTAACATGAATATCAGTGTAAGTACAGGGTGTGCTTAGTACCATTTAACATGACCTTCATTTTGATAACAGCTCTAATTAGGTGGTGTTTTGTAGAAGCTGACAATCGGTTGTGTTTGCATTACTACAGTACCTCATGGATTCTGTTTGTCTGCAGTTTTGTGACTTTCACTCTTTCTTTATCATGTTTGTCTTATACAATGAGTTTAACCCCTTGAGCAGATGAAACATCCGCAAAATATTTAAATGTTCCCTGACATGGGTGCTAGGACAAGAGTGCTCTTCAGGGCTGTGGGTTCAGTCTCATAGCAGTGTAAGTCCACAGCTCTCAGATAGGGCCATCCAGGCTGTTCCAGAGGAGGAAGAGGCATCAGTTCAGGGGCATCAGCTTTCTGAAGCAGTGTACCACAAGATCTCTTGGACACTAATGCTTCTCTAGGAAAGAGGTGATAATATACCTGGGATAACATAGTCTGGGCTTTGAGGGATCCAGGCTTGTGTGACATGCATTCAGAGGATTTGCTTGCGATTTGGTTGTGCTTTACAATTATTGTCAAGTTTGTCAGATTGAGCTAACATGTTACAATAGCAGACTTTTCCACCCACCAGAACAACAATTAGAGCAAGACTGATTCTTTAGGTCCAAAATCTTTTTAAGATGCCCTACTTGTTTGCATAAGCATAAAGGGGCTCATAGAGTAACCTGAATTTCTTTGTCACATTTTCTTCCTTGGTTGTCCTGTCTTGGGAGGGACAGTAAATCTCTTGCCCTCTTGTGACTCTTTTGCAAGTGTTGGGTTCAGTTCTGTTGATGTTACTGTTGAAGAGAAGCAATGTGATTCTAATACAAAGCTTTTTCTGTATCCTTTCCCTTACTCATGATGTGTATACCCACTGCTTTTCCTTAAACCCACACCTGATCTGTGAATGGAACAGCTCTTTTGTAGGCTTTGAGGGAGTCAGGTCACACAAGAAGGTTAAAAAGCATCAGTTCCCAATATCATCTTGTGACGTGGCAGAGAATCAGGTCTGGCCTTCCTATTAATTGTACTGTTATTTCTGTATTTGAAACAGTGAGGACAATTGTTCATGTTTGTGAGATGTTGAAAGGCAAACTGCTATGGAATATAAAAATGCCTCATTATTTGCAGTGTTTTAAAACATAATTAGGAGTTCCTTCTTATTTTTTAAGGAAGCTTTAGGGTATTTTGGGGTCATGTATACAAATTTTCATTTCAGCTGTTAATTCTAAAAATCTACTTTTTCTTAGTGAAAGTTCAGATTCCCTCAGTTTTTGATATTGTAAGATTATGAGACTTTAGGGAGGATTCCTGTTCATGAAACACATGACTTTTTTCATCACTGCTAAGTTTCTGTATAATGCAGATATGAATAAATCAAGTTTGGGTCCACAAACATCAATGCAGTTTAATAGGAATTAATAGCAATTGCTGTTTAAGGAAATAGTCTTGTGTTTTTCTTTTTCACATAGTTCAAGTTTAACAGTCCGATGGCTAAATTTCATGTACAGCCATGGATTTCTCCAGAAAATGTAGGAATTGCTGTTTTAGGACTTGTGGGGAAATAAATAAATAAATAAATAAATTCCTTGTATGCTGTTATACATCATCTTTTATTTATCAAAAGGTAATTTGAATCTTCCATGCCTTCTCTTTTAGTGTACAAAGCGTTAGTACCTTAAGGACACAGATACTGAACATCAGCTGTAAGGTCATGTATTTTTTTCCCCAAGCAGAAGAGGGAGAATTGTTTGGAGACGCAGCCTTTGCTCCGAGAACTGCTCGCGGTTTCTGCCACATTGTTAGAAAGCAAACAATTTGTCAGAACTCTTGGAGATTAGGATTAGAAGAAGGAGAGGATGAAGGATTGATGAAAGGGGAAACACAGGGTAACTGAAGCCCTACTCTGAGCACATTGCTTTATCTGAAGCACTCTCATCATTAACAGTTGCTGAAGGTTTTTTCTATTCAAGGTCAATAAGAATAAAAAACTGGGTTTGCTAATCAGATGAGAACTTCATTACTTTGTTTCAGAGACCAAGACACACATCATTTTTAGCTCCGGAAGTCATGCAGTTTAACTTCACAAGGCTAATTGGAAGGTACGATTTAAAAAAAAAATAATAATTTAGAAATGTATGTTTTTAAAAGTAGTAACAAGAAAGGTGCAGAAAGTGCTTGAGCTTTGACTAGGGTAAATTATGTTTAAGAACTAATTAAATGATTTTTTAAAAATGATGCCTATTTTTACCGAAGATATTTTCAACCCAATAATATATAATAGAAGAGTGCATAATTGAGCATGGCAGACAGGGACCATTGTGCTCCTAGAGTTAAGGGTGCATTAGTGTTTCTATTACAGTCTTGTGTATTTTATGAGATAAGATGGTTATAGTAATTGGTTCCACACTGAAACGTAGCTTGAAAGATTGAGACCTGAGATCAAAAGTTGTATTTTTAGAAATGTATTCTGGGAATTACTTAAACCACTGTGGTTTGTTTATGGTATACTGGATTCCCAAGGTCCCCATTAAGGTTCACAGTCGCATTAAAGGCAGTTTTGTATAAACAGGTAGGTAGGCACAATACCCATGCAAGTAGTTTACTGTCTCATACCCTCAACCAGCAGGTTGCAATTTAAATAGATGCTTAATGCCACCAGATCAAGTTCAGTGACTGTATTACTAACTGAAGCATGGGTCTGAAATTCCACTTAGGTGTACTGAGGTCTTTCTGCTCTCTGGGAGCGTAAGGATTAGTGTGTCCATCCTGTATCCAGAGGGCCAACTTTGAGGTACTTGCTGGCAGATAGGACTGTTGGGTGCTCGCTCTTTGCTCCTCAGGCTGGCTCAGGGGAAGGAAGAGCCTATTCCAAATCCCCGCATTTGACCTCCTTCCTTGGACATGCTCCGGGATGCCTCTGCTACTGAGTCCACCCTTGTGTGGAGCAACATGAGGAATGGTGTCATGTAAGCCAAAAAGACATGCTGTGTTTCTCAGCTGGGACCTAATTCACTTGAAACTTGGGGCCAAGATGTAAACTAAGTAACAAAGCAAATTGTTCCCATTGTTTTAGACTCCCCGCAAAGGTCTTTGGATTATCTTTAGCTCGTGCTACATGATCTGCACCTTTTCTGTGGCTAAGCAGAACACCTTTTTAGGAATGTCTCTGTAATGTTCACTAAGTGTCCTTCAGAAAAGGAGGCCCAGTTCTTTTCTCACTTGGGTTTTTATTTTGAGGTGACTTGGGTTATTTCATTCGCGATTACTGCTTGCTTGGACTGAAGAGAAATAGGCTCAGGTTGTTGTTATTGCCAAAAGCAGGACAGGTTCTCCATACCTTGTTCTGTTCCTACCTGTATCTTGAGGACAAGGGTGTTGATTACCCTTGCCATCTGACAGTGTTATACCAGGAAAAAGTAATAGCTTTGAGAGCAAAGAACTGAACTTCTATTTTTTTAGATATATTTTCTAAACTATTATTTTCAAAAATGAGCATGAAAACAGTTTCTCTTTCAGCACGAATGAGATGTTACTGTCGCATTTGGCCTGAGGTATTTATGATTTACTCCACAGCATCAAAACAAAGTTTATAAAGAGTTTGTCACAGAGCCTCAGGTAGTTATCTACTTGTTGCTGAAGAAGAGATATCAGATAGGAAGAGACATACAGAATTTTTATATACAGAGAGACATCTGTATATAAGGGACTGTGTTACTAGAAACATTTGCCTTTTCATACTGTTAGAATGTTGAAAAGCTTTTTATGCTATGTATTAGCTCTTGCAAATTGCTTGCCAATTTAATATCAGCAGCATATAAACAGTAAGTAATTGCTTATGATAATGAGTACAAACTAATTTACTGGAATATGTTAATATCCACAATGCACTTTAGAACAGCGGGGTATTCCAAAAATACTACTCTCTTGTTTAACTGCAGTGTTTAGGTTGCATTGTTATTATAAATGCTAGCAAAATCATCACAAAACCAGCCTCTCATTGAATAGCCAACTTATTGAGACTCCAGCATGTGTGAGCAAGGAATATGTAGTGTCCTTTGAGAACTAAACAGGATATGAACAAAACCTTCTATATTTAAATAATGAATCTTAATTTCTGATTGATGTTCATTAGATGAACATTTATAAGACAGACAGCCTTCTTTCCCTTCTGACTTGTAAAATTTAATTTAACAAATTTCAAGTCAAATAGCATACAATCACTTTTTTAGTATTTGGGTGTCTTCAATGGATTTACTCTTTGTGTGAGATGTAGAAACATTTCTAGAAACTTGCTTTATGTGAATCTGTGAAAGAAATACTGTAGTGCAGGAGTCTTCAAAACTTCCAAGTTAGTATGCTTTAGCTGATTCTGCAAGACTGGTTTTTAGTGCATTTGAGTCAGTTTTTTCCTTCTTTTCTTGGGAAACATTCTGGGTTGGGTTAGGTTGGGTTGGGTTGGGTTGGGTTTTTTTAGCAAATTTAGACGAATGCTTATTGAAAAATGGATTATCTCTGAGCACATTTCTGCACAGAATAATTTTCCATATGCATTGGTATTACTTATAGTTTTGAAGGGTTCTTAACATCTTTGTGTATGTTACTATAAAGTGCTGTATTAAAGTAAGGCTTCCCAAGCTATTGAAGACTGATCTTCACTTCAGGAAATTAAAAGCAATCATAATTTTCTCCAGCCAGACCTTTGGATGTGAAGGGCCTACACAAAATCACTGCTCTAATTAGGCTGGGTTAGTCTTCAGGGGGTGATTAACTGCTCACCTTTCTTGCATACACAGGTGAACTAAGTCATAGCTAATAGTACTGGCATATGAAGTGTCAGAGTTGACACTTGAGTTAGTCCCCATTGACATGAATGAATAGCTTACACCCCAAAACTGTTTTGTCTGGTTCTCTCCAAGCACCGTTGTGGAATCCAGTGGTTAAACCATGCTCCCTAATTACTCAACTACGTAAAACAGTGAAAAGCATAAGATGCGTATTTTTCACTGCAGCTCTTTATCCTCTGAAGCTGGCAGTGAATTGTTGCTTACAAACAACAGCATAAGGACTTTCCAAAGAAGAATGATAGCAATTATCATAATGACAAGGCATGTAGCGTTTTTGTGCCAGACCACAATTGGAAATCTATTATGTAGTAGAACAGAAAGAAGTAGGAAGTAAGTGAATTGGCCCAACCTGGCTGGCCCCTGTAAGCTGTTATTATAATGGTCTAATAACCTTAAAGATTCAAATACAGCTGGATCTGTGTACCCCTATTAAACACTATTTGTTTCATGTGCAGATTTGATAACATAAGTAAACATTGATGTCCCAAAATCAATCCTTGGGATAATGACTAGGAAATCTTTCCAGACAGAGTGTTATTTGTAGCTGCTTGCTGGTTCTTATTTTCAGGCTTCCCTTGAGCCAACCAACCAGATATTTTTACATCATATTCCTCTTTTACCTGATACTTTTCTGAGGTTTGAATACATGTAATACTGGTGAAGACTACTTTTGGTTTTAAAATTTGAGGATTTTTAAAATCAGTTATTACTCTGTGTATCAAATTAAATGAAATTTCCTGAATTTTTGGGCTTGCTCATGCTTGGAATTAGAAAGACAATACAATGCTACAAGACTGCGATTAATATGTTGCCTACTCATCAGTCCTTCCCTTTGCCTCTGAGACGCCTCTAGCAACTGAACAGCTGCTTCAGTGGTGGATTCATGTGCTTCAGGGAGGCTTAAGATCTGTGTTTTCCCAAAGATTTAATATCTCTCATTTAATTTCATTTTTATTAGAAGAAGAATAGTTGCTATTTTTGCATTTCAGGATGTAACATCTCTAAGAAACTATGCTCTTTCTGGTTTTCTTCAGCTATAGCCCATGTATGTCTACTTGAAAATGTTCAGAAATGCTACCACAACACTATTTTGTCTGCTAACTATTAGTAATTGGGTAATTAGTAGGAGACCATGTATGTCACAGAACTTCTTACTCTTCACTACCTTTGCAAACAAGCAATATTAAACTTCACTGCGCATTGTCCATAATGCAACTTGCTATTTTCAGAAGAGGCTCCATCTCAGCAAACTCTGTAAGTTGCAATGTTGCCAGTATCATCTTTCTGCTGCAAGTAATAGTAGCATCCTATCTTAGTCCAGCATCTGATATCCTTGTCGTGCTTGCATCATTTTTCAGTGAATTTAACAAGGCTTGCAGTTAGCAGTGCTTTTATTTTCAGCATGTTATACTTTTCTTCTAAGACAAGTTTTTAGTACTTTTGAGAGCTTTCTAAGTAGTTTAGGATTTTTCAAGAGTAAATTATGAGATGCACAATTTAGCAAGGAAGATAATATAAATGTCACTCAAAAATAACTAAGTTAATGCAAGACTGGATAGCTGGAGTATTGTATTAGTAAGGAAGCCAATAAGAAATAAAGACTTTAGCCTAGAAGCATACTAGACATTTGCGGCCAAACTCCTGTCCATTTTAACACGACTAAATAACTTAAGGCCAGCTATTTCAAATGTTTGTATCTTCATTTAAAGAATAGGAGTTTGATTTTTAAAGGTTGCCAGAAATGCTGCAACACTTCTGAGAATCAGGATACCGCTGTAGGTGCTTGAATAAAAGCATAACTTCAGGCACTCTATTTTGCATGAAATAATGACTTTAAAAAAATTATTATATTATTTCTTTGAAAAGTACATTGCCTTTTGGTGGACCTATACAGACAAAACTTAATTTTGGTTTTTCTTCTACTGTTTTTTGGCCTATATGCACATCTGTGCAGAGCTACTTTTGTGGGAGATGTTCAGATCCTGGTGCATAAGCAGTTTGTCTTCAACTTACAGGCCTCCCAGTTGAGTCAGCAAGCTTGGAAACTCTAACAACTCAAGTTACTTGGCTTACAGAATTTCTAACTTTTGCCAGGTATCTGTTGAGTTTGTAAGGTCCCTGGACCGGAACCACTGAATGATTTCACATAGGCCACCAACAGATGGTAACAACATTTGGTCTCTATCGACCTGCGTAGTATTCGAGCTAATGTCCTAGTTTCTGCATCCTGTTACAAATCCCTTCAACTAACCAGCCCCTTAACTGCATTCATTTTGTATGTTGGCACAACTAATAGGCCATAAGAAGCAAACCAGTGCACGTGCAGTCCATTTATTTTAATGGAATTTAATGTAACAGTGGTTAAATTGAAGTATAGGGCCTTGACATTTCCTAATGTAAGGAGTGTGGGGACCAGAACAGTCCTATTGTCTTCAAGAGTACTTGAGTTTACTAATTTCAGTCTGATAATGCCTTTACATTCTATCTGCCCGGAAATATTTTTCATCTCATTGCCTTCTCATATGTGTTTCCTGACAATTCAATTTCCACTTCTCTAGACACTGTTCAAGAAATTTATCTTTAACTATATGTTGACAAGGTTGTAGGAAGAATAAAACCTTCCCTTATTTATAGACATCTGACTTTTAATTTCCATCTGACTTTTTGGCAAGCTTTCAGAAGCAGACACGTTGTATCCTTGTTACCTTTAATAGAGTTATAATGGATTAAAATGTTTCATGTTGACTGCAGTATGACATTTAAAGCAGGCTTTGATTTCAGAAATAGACCATTTTCTAACCATCTACATTACGCAAAGGTGCAAGGCAATAATGGGGAATTACTTGGCTTACATTTCATACTGAAATGTTCTAAATTCATTTTGAACAGCCATCCATACTGGAAATGTGATAGGTAATAGGCAGCCAGTAAAATTTTTAAACTGAGAGATTATGGAGAACAATAATTTTCTTTTACCAGTCTGTGTCAGATTTGTGTTAGAAAGACTGTACCCTTTCATAAAATAAATCATAGTTTTTATATAAATGAACATGATAATGAGATCAACAAACCCCAGAACTTTTTTCTGTGGACATTTCAAAGCTAATCAAAATAGTTTTACAGAATCAGTGCCTAAATACTATCAAGTCTATTGGCATTCAGTAAATCAACTCACGTTTTGTTAATAAGTCAGATGAACAGATACTCTAATTTCTACATTCTCTTAGGAGTCCTTTCAGCTAGCTCTTGCTTAGCTAAGGTCCTTCTCAAAATTATATTCTTTTTAAACACAGTTGAAAGCTCTTAGTTTGATGTGCCTACTCAGACTGAGTAGTACTTTACTCCAGTTAAGTGATCTAATCTAAATCAATGGGGTCATTTGAGGTGTAAGATGCTAGTTGATTTGAGTAAAGATATTAGAATCACTCCAGTTGGAAAATCCTTTAAATTCTTTGAATTTAACTTTTGAATTAAACTTTTATTTTAACCATCTATGTCATTTATGATGGTAAGAATGATGCTAACTTGTAGCATCTTTAGACGGGTGAGAATGCTATTGTGCCACCTACAAAGCATTTACCAGCTCATGGTACTGTCCAAATACCATTGCCATAGACTGGAGGAAAGGAGAAGTAAGAAAGGAGTGGTATTCTGGTTTTCTTGTTTTGTTTGTTTTTTGGTTTGTGCGCATGCGCCTGTGTGTGTGGAGGGAGACCATGGTGCTGAGCTGATTAAGCTACCTATAGCAACTCGTGTGGTCTGAGGAAATTTATCTGCAATAAATGTCATTGCAAAGGCCAGGATGCTAAGCTTGACTCAAGACTGTGCTGTTCTATTATCACTTAGACCTTTACCTGGAGACAGCTCCTGGGGATAGCTGAATATGATAAACCATGCACAGCACAGTTTTATAGAACTCTGCAAAAACTTGGATGTAGTGTGATGAAAAGCCTTGTAGGCTCTGATAAAGCAAATCAGGGTCTCTGTAGTTGTTTGGGAAGAGAAGTTCTATAATACAATGTAAAGTTGTTTTTGAATTAATTGTAGCTACATAGTGTGGTTTCTGTTTATCAAGGAATGTAGAAGGCTGTGTCTTATCTCTACCTGTTTAATACTGGCATTAACTGTTTGATAGATAAACTGGAAGAGGCAGCAGACAGCAGCAATGAGGTGAAGGCATTTCTGTTTCAGCATCTTTTATACACTGGGGATACTGCTTTGTTGGCTCATTTTAATGAATTGCTTCTGCTGATGATTGAGCTGGTTGAGGTCATATTCATCTAATTATTGTCTGGGTGAAACTAGCTTCCTGACTATAACTTTTAAGATATGTCTCGTGCTATGAAATAGGCTTCAGTTCTAGATTACAATCAGCACAGTATTAACCTATGCAGAGAGTGCAGATGCCTCAGTAGTATCATAGACAGTGTTGGAAGTTTGGAGATTCAGCTAGCAGCAGCCACTGTAAACATGATGTGGCTTCAGTCTTTCTCACAGAAAAATTGAATTTTAGAGCTTAGCTGTAGCATAGTGAAAGGCGGGTGCTGCAGAAGGCTGACAGTAGGCAGATAGACATTTTCTGTTCTTATTTTCATCAGCATCTTTACTTGAAGCGGCAAGATGATATCATTAATGAAAATATTAATAACAAAACCCAGCAATGATCTTTCTTTGTCAATGCTGGTTTGGTCTGTGAGTCCTCTTACAGTTACTCTGGTAGAAAGTAAGATCAATGAATGAGGTAATGGAATTACTAAGGAATTATGCTATGCAGTTTGTGATCTTACAGTTGACAAATGTACCAGCATGGTAAGACTGCTAGCGACAGTCATAGTTCGAGCATGCAGTCAGCTTGGTTCAAGGACCTAACTAGAAATTGTTTTGAGTGGCACCCAATTTCCAGGAAAACTATGACCCTTTAAGTTTTGCCAAGCCGAGTGTGGTCATAGGAACATCATAAATACACTCCTAGACCCTATTATCCACGAGTCTAAGAGGAACCTGGCCAGAAAATGAGACATTTCTCCATTCTTACCCCTGTGGCTCAAGCTCTTTGGAGAGCTACAGGCAATGATCCATTTGCAAATCTTCTCCTTCCCCATCCAATACACCTTTTCGGCCGTTAAATAGACTGTACTTAGAGAAGCCTGATGTCGTTGTTGCAGTAAAGCAGTTACAATCCATATCCAGGCTCCTGCCTAAATTAGCGGGAGAAAGTGTACCAGCATGGCTTCAGGAAGTGTTCAGTTGATTCTGATCTTTAGTTTGAAACACTTCTTCCAGCAGCATTTCCCATCTTACTCCCATGGTTAACCCTAATGGCCATTCCCTCCTCACCTCAACCCTGTGGTATATATTCTCTGTTCTGTGTAAATACTTAATAACACATCACGGTCTAAGAAGAAACACACAGAAGAGTTGCTTTTTAATCCACCAAACTGATTATTTTGAAACACCTCCCTCTCTCCCCCTGGCATATCATGTTTCAGACTTGAAGCATTCCTTTCTTTACTTATTTTAGAAAAGCTGTACAAATCTATGTATGGAAATTTTGCATACTTTTCTGGAACTTCAGCTTGGGCAAGATGAAAATACATAGATGAAAACGTAAAAAGAAGTATTAATGGAGATTTATATGCTCCCCTGAACATAGCAAGTGTGATTAATGCCTCCATATAGATGTTTGGTCAAATGTGTATATATATATATTCGTATTGTAAATTCTTCACTCTTGGTAATTAATAGTAGCCTGCACAAATAGTCTCACTGGATTCAGCAGGTTTATCAATGCAAGTAATTACTTACCAGTGGGAATAAGAGGGTTCACATTCTAGCCCAGAATGAAATAAAGTACTGATAACATACAGAAGGAAGAAAATTACATTATTGGGTAATTTCTTGTTATAACCAGCAATGCTTACCCTTCATATTTTTTATAGTAGTTAAAAATTGTTTTACTGTTAATGAAAGGGCAGCTAATAGTTTTCATTATTGAAGTGTACAGGCTTCAGTCTTTAGTTTTTCAGCTACAGAGTGTGATGGAATCATAGTTCATTGGGGTCCAGAGCTCAACCAAACCCTTGCTTTCACTTAATCGGCATCTGAGACCTGATGTGAATGTTGAAAATAAACATTAAGTTACTAACATTATATGGGAAAAATGGAATTATGTACATTATCCTTCAGTACAATATACCTTAAACACAAAATTGGGATGAACATGAGGAAGGTAGAAAGCTGTTGATTTGTTGTTGATTTGAGCAAACTATTAAACTACATCAGATATGAGTTCAGAGCAATAAATATTGAAAAGCTTTGTAGTCATACACAGTAATAGATACAGTAAATGGGTACTAAACAAAATATTTATCTGCTTAATACTGTATAGGTAAGCAGATGTCCTTCAGTTGCTGCCAGGCTGTGCTGAAATGAGTGCACTATTTCATAAAGATGAATTTTGCAAACAAGTAGGACTTGAGAGACCCAGGCTATTAAAAAACATTACTGTATCTTGACCACTGGCAGTTTGTTACAATAGGAACCATGCTTTCACAGTTAAGAATTTCAAAGAGCTGTATGGACATTTTTCCTAAACATTGTGTAGATGCAAGGACGCATAAAGAATTATGCAGTAAATTCTGCGGCTGAAAGATATAACCGGCATGTTACAAAGTTGCCTACTTACAAGTACTGTGCTGATGGCATTGCTATTCTTGACATTCTAATTCTGCTGCTTTCAATTCTCTTGAGATGATAAACCCCAAACAACACAGTGCCATAAGCTAAGAGAGAGAAAGAAGATGACTGGGGTTTAGTGACAATGTTCTGAAAGAACGGCAGGGACATTATAAGGTTTGTCAGAAAGCATAAAAGCCTTTATGGAGCAAGTGAATTAGGCTTCCTCTGTTGTTTCTTAACAGACCCAAAATTGGTAGTAAGCAGGGTGGTTTTGAACAACTGCTCAGTTTCTAGCTTTTAATAGTTAATGGGAGGTCAGACTATAAGCTGAGATCAATCCCAGAGTAATAAATTTTACATTATTATATTTGTCTTTCTTGAAATATAAACACTAGAGGATCTATTCTCAAAAGGCTTCCGACCCATTTTTTTCATAATTAATACAGGAAATTCAAAGAACGTGACTCCCTGTACAGCTTAGACAGAGACAGATCTGTATTCATCAGCATGGATTAATTAGCCTGTTACCAGACACGCAGTTAGTTCGAAGAGCTACAAAATGGACAGTTATAAAGAAGGAAAAGCTTTGCCATAAAAACCCATAAGCCACATGTTATCATGGATAAAAGATAAGTTTTTTAACTTTTATGTTGATTCTACGTAGTTTAAGATTTACAGCTAGATTTATCCAGCTCTACTGACATTGACCTTGCCTTCAGTGCAGAAGCAGTATGGAATGAATTGCTCTCCATTGGTTTATTTGAAGGCCAGTATTTAGCAAAAAACCGTGACGAAGATTCACTCTGAATAAGAACAACAGAGTCTCTCATTGTTCAGATCTAGAGACTCACTTCTGGGTCACTGTATTTAGTATGACTCCACCGTTGCTTGGCAGGCTTTTTCTTTGTCTTCTATATTGGGTAAACACATGGGTTACAACCAAGAAAAGGAGAATTATGCACTCCCACTTAAATCTTATGTACTATTCTAACAGTTTCATCTGTGACATTGAGGTGTAAGGAGTTGTTTTTTCTTAGCCTTCTCATTTTTGTTACTTATATGAACCTCATTCATGACCTGACACAATTTTAAGAAGTCAACAGAAAGGCTGTCACTGTTTTTAATGAGCTTTGGATCAAGCCCTCAGGTTTTCATCAACACAGTAAATCTTTTCACTACAGATACCAGTGTGACATATACTGTATGAAGGTCCAAACTCTGTCAATCCTCAGCTGGCTCAAGATTTGAAGTCAACACTAGCAGCAAAGAGGAGAAACTGGGGACCATCAAGAGTGATATTACCTGTCTCATGTATCTTTGTTTTGGGATGTACTAGAACTGGAGATTCAACCATCATTACTGAGTAACATGCAACAGATTATTGTGCATTTCAGAGCACTGCATATGAGGAAAGCAAGGGTGGGAGAGCAGGAGATTAAGAGATTAGATTTTTGTCACACATTCCTAAACCAGACACCATTTGCCCATGTCCATTACCAAGCTTTTTTAAGGCACAGCCCCTATCTTCACTACTCTTGCACAACTCTTTACAATGACGATAAACCCTGATTTCACTTGGAGTGTAAGTGAAACCTTAGATAACAGTTCTGTTACTGTGTTTGTCTTTGCTAAAGAGAGTTGACAAGTTTTCCTAAAACACATGCAGGTTGGTATTTTGCCATTGAGAGAAAAGCCAAGGATCTATTTGCAGAACAGTGCAATCCTGCAAGTGTGTTGATATAAAATGAGCTTTACAGTATTTTAAGTACTATGCACAGTGAATAAAATATTACAAATTGATGGTACTGGAAAAAACTAATGGGTAGGTATGTAACTACATAAAAGTGATTAGAAATAAATATAGACTATCTTTTCAAAATGACCAGGTGACCTTTTTGTTTTGAGACTGACACAAAGCAGTCTCACTCAGCAGTAGAGTAAGATTTTGAGACATCTGGAAGTTGAAGGAGTGGTGTAACTATACAGCCCCTCTTGGTTTTGGCTTTAAAAGTCAAGGGATTTTAGATACTTTTGTATGCTCGCAGCATTTTTGGTCAATCTTGAAAGAAAATACAAAAATTACAATTATGTTGTTATGCACTGTCTCCTTATGTGGACATGTGAATTACATAGTGAGAGTATTGGGTGGAATAAACTGAATTACATTTAATAAAATTGAGAGTAGCTGCAGAGTAAGCCAGCTTAGAACAGCTAGTAAAACTAGACACCTGTATTTACAGTGTGCTGACATATCTCCCTAAGGTTTGACCTATCTTCATAGAAAAGAAGTGGACAGCTTGTAGTGACTTTACAAATGAGAGATCAAATGTATGCACAATTTGCCTGCTATATGCTGTTTTTAGGATACAAGTTTTAAATGGAAAATGTCCAGATATGCTGTTATTTTAGTTCTTACGAAATATGCTGGTGATGAAGTTAAGCACCTGAGCGCTAAGTGGGTTTAGATTACAACACCTGTTTAAAACAGATTATAGATTTTGTAAGTGCACACTGGATATAATGTGCAAAGATTTCCACTCTTATACATTAAGCATTATGCAAATAAGGCATTGCTTACTTAGATGGTAGACTGATATTTTTTTGTCCTGATATGACAAGTAAAGTATGTTTCCATTTGTTATCCCCATCTGTCACAAGCTGATAAACCTCAGATCCATAAAAGTCTTATCTGAATGTATTTGTTAATGTCTTGCTTCACTGGGCACGATGATGTATCATATAGCGCGTATAATTTTCATTGTGTAAATGAGCTGCATTTTTTTGTCAGTCATGAGACAACTGGAATTGCTTGGTTTCTTCTCCACATAGGCCCAGTTTGGGAAAGCATTTGGTTCAACTCATCCCTGTTCTGCACATCACAGAAACATGTTCTTCAAGCATATGCTTAAGAATTCTCTTGAATAGATATGCATTTCTGAATCAGGGCTATGGTATTTTAAGTTGCTGCATATGCAATTATGTTATGTTCTGTGTAGATTGCACTATATAAAAAGCACTAATATTTCACTTGCTGCAAAATTTTCAGAGATAAAGACCCCTTCCTGTTGAAATATAGTCTTGTTTGTTTCTATTAATCCATTTGCTATATGAGAACATCTTGATTTTTGTAGAACATATGATTTCCATGTGGGTTTGCATTGGTGCAAGTGAGCTAATTCTATTTATTCCTGTTTTACAGCGGGAACAACATATATCTTTAGCAAAGGTGGTGGACAAATCACTTACACGTGGCCTCCTAATGATCGGCCAAGCACTCGTGCGGACAGACTGGCAATAGGGTTTAGTACTGTTCAAAAAGAAGCTGTGTTGGTACGAGTGGACAGTTCTACTGGGCTCGGAGATTATTTAGAGCTGCATATTGTAAGTATTATTAACAAATGCATGATATTTCTTCTTGTCTTGATTGTTCCTATATTTGTGGGTTTTAATTTATTTTATTTTAATGTAAATACAGCAGTTAATGAACCTTTTAGGGTCAATAGTGAACTAAATGATAATGGCTTATTACTTACAATACTGTACAGGGTCTCAGACATTCTCAAAATGCCTTTTACTTTATACAGTGCTACTTTATATGGCTTTTCAATTAAAAATCATACCATGATACCTGTACAGATATAGCAGTTCACTGCAATCTAATTACATAAAACAGGATTTAGCAATGTCAGAGGAAGGTACATTAATCCTGGAGGATTTAATCTGGAATCTGCTGGGGGAATTACAGTGTATCACAATTGACCGTGCTTATTGTTAATACTAGAATTTATCCTCTGATTTCACCGTTCCTTTGTGATGATAAATCTTAAGCAGAAAGCAAGATTGTCAAGCTAGGGAGTCTAAAAAAGTAATTTCAGCTGCCTTAAAGCAAATAACTAGCAATCAAAATTGAAAGCATCTGGATTTTTATGGTAACATAAATAAATGATCAGTTGAGATAAACATAACTAGGGCAGTATAAAATTTTGTTGTTTAGATTAGTCTCAACTTTGTTAATGTATTAGTTTGATTTTGATTTAAGAATCTCTCTACTTTCAGGAACAGAAGAGTTCCTTTTGAATGAAATTACTTATTGATCTATAACCAATTACACTTTTACCCTCAGAAAACATTCAGCAGTGATCATTTTCAAAATTAGAGGGAATTATGGTATTCAATCTTCCCAGGCTCCTTATTTCTGTAAAGGCACTCTTGCATTGTGGGCCAAGGTGATTTTTTTTTATTTATTTACTGGCTTGAGTAAATAAACAAAGAAAGAAGGCCTCAAATAAAATTCAGAGGTTGTCTATGCCCTTCTCTTACATTGAAACACATGGACAAAATGGCTGGCTGATATTGTACAATCTTAGTTTTAAAAAGTGAACAAAGCAACTTCTCCCAGGTGCCAGAAAAACTGAGAGCCTACGTTTTTCAAGGCAAGTATTGTGTTGCTGAAGAGAATTTTAAAATTTGCTTTTCAAAGCCGCATCTAATGTAAGGTGCCTAGTCATCATTTGCCCTTTTCTATGCAGTCTGAGACCAGATCCACCCACTGTGGTCAACAGTGTTACTTTCTTCTTACAGTGTTTTCTTTTTCATTAGCATATTAAGGAATGATTTTCTTGCAATTTTACTATACCTGAAATCTATCAAAACCATAATATTCATGCAATCTTCTGTCTAGCCTTGATTTTTCCATTTTAAAATAAATGTTGGGTTCAATAATTATGAGTTGGAGATCAAAAATTATTGCTTGCTTGTAAGTGTTTCGTTTTTTTTTTTTTCCAAATAACTTTCTTTTACCCATGCTGTAGCAACAGATGGTAAAAATAAAAGAATAATTGAGAGTTTTCTATGGTCAGAAACATTACCAGCTTAATAGACATGGGGAAAGTCATAAATTATACTTTACTGGTCTTTTGAAAATTCTGTGAAGTGGCAAAAAGCCTTTTATCATCATGCTCTGTGAGGTGATCCTGGCCTCCTCCTATTGCCTTTGCAAGAGACTTCAGGAACCTCCCTGAAGCCTGCTCTGCTTCAGAGCAAAATCCGTGATAACTGTGCAGAAATTTCACTGGAACGAGGTCTGACCTTCTGAGAGCTGCTTCAATGTACTCTCTCTCTCGAGTGGAGACACTGAGGGATTGACCTGAAATCCTGAGACATCTGGCAAGGATTTTTTTAAGGGTCGTCAACGTTAGATAAAGCTTGGAAAACTGCTGGGATATAATTTCCTGGAATCTATTTCAAATAAGGATAGTATTCAAAAGAAAGTTGAAAGGCAGTATTTTCAAAAGCACTCATGGTACCAAAGAACATATATGTTATTAAAGTCAGTAGAACTGTAGGCACTTCTGAGAATTTTACCTGAGATCTATTTTAGCTCAGCAAGATATTGTGAAACATCACAGTTATAAAAATGAAGAAGGTAGAAATGGAGAGGCTTATGTATATGTTATATTTGAAAAATAGTTCATTGGATTGAAGTTTTTCAATATTGGCAGCTACTGCATTAAACTAGCTGTAATTAAAGTAGTAGGAGGGTTGTGTCATTCAAGACTTCCTTCTTGCACCGATGTTGAGATGCCACTAAGAATGTCTATCTACTAAATAACCAGAAACATGCAAAAGCCATGAACAGTGGAAGGAGGAAAAACTGGAAGGAGGGAAGAGTCTAATTCTGCATGTTCTTTTGCATGCACCCACTCACCTGTTCGTATAATGAATATACATGAGCAATAAATGCCTATGTACATTGAGATCCACTGTGCATGGATAACTTACCTGTGTTATAACAGCTATAACATTATAACAAGGATATAGTTGTGATTTAATTATGCTAGGATTCAGTTTTACAGTATGACAGAAACTGGTTCTTTTGTTACTGAGCTTTCGTTTTACCCAGGAGGTCATTAATCACTCCGATCCTCCCCAGTGACAAAATTTGGGAAAGATGTGTAAGGATAGGTTTTAAGCGTATTTTCAGCAGAAAGGTGGCAAAGAAAGTTTGGAACTATTGCTTTGAGTTAAAAAATTTTAGCTCATAGTCCTCACTAGCACGTTGGGGAGGATGATTGTTTGGGATGTTTCAGAACAGAGCTATGAGATAGCTTGCTCTTAACCTTCTTCATTCTAGAAATGGAAGAGGAAATTACAAGTTTGATTATGGTACTTCAATGTGTGCTTGCCCTCTTTATTATTCTGTTTACTTAAAGACGATGTAAATCTAATAATGAAATCAAGCTCATAACAAATTCTGATTTTGAAAATTGCTACTTGATCATCTGAATTACAGCTTTCGTGTTAGGTTAGGAACACATTTATTTAAAGTAATCATTTAACCTCCCCAAATAACCATTGTTAATATGAGAAACATGTAAAAAAATGTGTAATCTGCATTGCTACCAGATGCTTAACAGTTCCAGTGCAAATATTTCAAATTCCAAGATAGATTATTATAAAACTCCACCTGTACTGTAGCAGCCTAGATATAAAGGACTGGTTGTGTGTATGATACATATGCACCGCTGTGCTTCAAGAAAAGAATATTAATATGATTTAGTCATCCAGAGGTGCAGCAATTAGTTTTCGTAGCAATCACTTGACTAACGTTATGGAAGTGGTCCAGTGCCATCTCTGCTAGGAGATCTAGTTCAAGAGGAAATAGATATCATGCCTAAAAGCCTACTGCCGCTTCCTTCTCCTGTTGACAGATGAAAGGATAGATAGCTCTGAGAATTACTATAACCCTCCTTTTTTTCCCCTTTTCTTGGCACGGTCCACATCCATCTCCATGCCAAACGGAAAAAGGCGGCAGCTTATTCACGCAGTGTTCGGTTAATCACCATGTGCACTTCTGTGCTTGGCTTTTTCATTGACTTCTAAAGCCCTTACGTAATTCTGTCAGTGATTCCTGTTCCTATCTCTGCTCTTCTTCTCTCCCCACACTCTTCTCCCAAGTGATTAGACAGAAAAGGGCGGGGGGGGGGGGGGGGGGGGGGGAGGCGCAGAGAGAGAGAGAGATGTCATCGTCTTCCACAGGCACTGTGCTGTTGCTGCCTCAAGTTTCCAACTTTTCTATGGATAGGAACAAAGTGAAGTTAGATAAAGATACTGCCTCGAAGGGCTAAGAAATCCTGTTAAATTGCTCTTTCTGGCAATGCTGGTAGCATAGGAAACTGGCATTCTTCTGTGTGGCATGAGTAGTACTTGCTCTACTAATGAAGACAAGAAGGATAGATTTCCATCAATAGACTTCAACCATTTTTAAAAGTTAAGTATAAATTTTGCCATGTTTTCATCTTTCATTGTTAAAATTAAAGACTTTAAGCTATAACAAAATGTAACATTTTGTATGCCTGATGGAAAGAGTCAGCAGTTTCTGTGTCTTTCTTGTTTGTGTCATTTGTTTTAAAATCAAAGTGTTTTGGGAGCACAAAACCAGTGTGCTGTTTTTATGGTTACAGCTGATTTTGAAATTGAGAACAAGAAGTTTGTATGGGGGATACAGCCAGCAGAGCATTTCAGATCTTACAGCTTTGGCATTCCAGAAAAGACACCCAGCCTATGGGACACTAGCTACTTAAGCTAAACCAGGCTCATTTCTATTATCTCAAGCAGGACGAGGAATTACTAATTAAGCTCAGTTACAGATATTGATCTGCTGAAGTTGTTGAAGTAGTGAAGATCATTCTGATAGCAAACATCCTAAGGTTTAAAATAAGGAATAAGGCAGATGTAGCAGCATTTTGAATGTTGTCCTAACCCTCTTCTGGGGGAAGCTGGGGGAAAACACCTGGTAATTCCAGCGAAAGAACAGTGACAATCCTACCTAGGACATAGTAAACATATAAAAATAAAAAGAAATTAAACTCAGGGTAGATTGTGGTAGATATTTTTTATTTCATTCTCTTTAACGTTATTAGGAAAAAATATTATAGGGAAAATGTAAACCAATAGGATTAATACTGTGACGGAAAGCATGGAAAACTATTTTAAAAGATGTGGTAACATGTTAACTGAAAACGTATGGTATGATTAAGGACAGATAGTATCAATATATGCAAGGTATAACACAATTAACCTGAAATACTCTGAAGATGCAGCATTACTGGCATGATAGATTAATCAGTATTGTACTTAGATTTTTGAAATGTGTTTGTGAAGCCTTCAGAGTTACAATTAATGACTCAGGTGAACAATCATAGGAGAGGAAACATTGTATGTCTTACAGAAAATCAGGTTTTGGATCATGAATAAATTCAGTTTGTGCTCTTTGTCCCAACTATTTATATCCTAAATCTATTAAAATATGTATTGTAAGAAAGGCATTTTTCATTTGAAACTTTTTCCATAAGGAAGATGTGGATAAAAATCGAGTGAAATCTTCTGTGAGTTTTTGTCAGCTTTGGTTCAAAAATTCTCTTGGTTTAAAAGGAAGTTAATGCTTCCCCATTTTCTGAGCTATTTATTCAGTTTTTGCATATGATATACTTCATTTTTTCTAAACTAGGGAAACATTTAATATCTCCAAATCAAATGTTGACTTTTGTGTAAAAAAAAAAAAAAAATTGATATCAAGGCGTTTTGATTTTCAGCTTTAAGTTAATGGAAAATTCTGCAAAGTTCATTTTTTCCTACTCATTTTTTGGAACTTTTGTCAAACTTAAAAGCACTATTATTTCCTGCTCCCCCTCTCTGTCTCTTAGTTATACATATGCAGTATTCTTCTGCACCAGGCTTTTAATAGCTGAGTCTGTTAGATTCTATTGTACATATACATAATATACGGATAATTTTAATTTATGCAAGTATAATGACCTTCGCTCAAGTGAACAGAAATTGTAAAACTCGAGTGAGGATGAGACTTCTATGTTTGAGCATACCAGAGAAAAAATTGCAGAATCTTAAGATAAATGAATTTGTTATTCTCTTTTGAATACTTCACATGTCTTGGGCTTAACGCCTAATGGAAAGTCAATTGAAAGATTCTTATTGACTTAGTTGTATTTGGATCAATGCCTAGAGAGCTGGATGTACTTTCAGTGAGATTGATGGTAAAAATACCTCTGATTTTAGTGGTTTGTATTGGAGCTAATTGATTTTCCCAGGAAGAGTTTAATAAACTTAAAAAAAAAAAAAATGTTCCCAGAATAATGTTTCTTCTAATAACCATCTTTCAAATACAGAATTCCTTATTATTATATGCCTATCTGTACAATGCAAAGATTTGGTAAGGCCAGTGGTGGCTTGTATACGCATGAAACAGTAATGAATTTAAAATCTAATTATTCACGTCCAGGAAGGGCTAAAAAAAAAGCAGAACTAGGTTTCAGAAATCTGATATTTTAGAAGTGCTGAGCATGCACATCAGGGGCTAAAATCAATGGAAGCTGAATATAGTCAGCACCTCTGAAAATCAGGCCATCATCATATCAGCTAAGTGGGCGTCAGGGATCACTCTGGAGCCCTGGAAAGACTTTGGATCATTATGTTTATCAGAGTTGTGATATTTAATATTCTGCTACCTTGAGGCACAAGAAAATTTTTTTAAGGCTGATGTTATCTAATCCAGAATTCTGCTTATATTTGATATTTCCTTCTTATGCTTATATACATGATATTTATTTGTGATTTTTTTTTCTCATTAATATATGTGTATGGAAAATGGTATAGGAAGTTTAACTGTTGTGGGCAGTGATTGTTCTTCTCTTTGGGGAACAAAAAACTCAGCAACCAGACTATATGTTAATCTTTAAACTGAAGAAAAATTGTTATGAAAGATGGATTTCCAGACTTGCTTATGGGTTTGAATAATGAAAAGCAGCGCAATCAAAAAAGAGTCATTTATGGGACTAGACATGCAGGGGAGAATGCAATTCAATGTACACAAACATTAAGTTAATTAGAATGGGAGCAATGAATTAATCTAGGGAATTTGTGCTAAATGCAGCAATCATTTACCTCACTGATCAGGTTAAAGATCTAAGTTTGTAGCAAAGAAAATAAATAAACCACTGAAACGGTCAAGCCATGCCTTGAAAACATGCAATTAAGTTATTCTTTCATATTAGCAGAGACATAGATTAAAAAAACTCTGAAAAGGGATTTTATGATATAAACTGTTTGTTAATACCTCATCTCGAATACTCTGCACAGTCTGTTATCGCGCACTGAGCAACAGTGGTCTGTTCTTGCCATAAACAGGCCAAATTGCTGAGAGAAGGTTATGGAAATGTGCTAATTCTGGCACAGAACAGACTGATACCTTACTGTATGAAAATTATGAATGGAATTTGGACAGCTGATATAATTAAACAGTTTGGCTATGACTGCCATCATGGAGCACTGCAAGGAGAAATCCTGATGCTGGCGTGGAAGGTCCATTATACCAGCGTGGCAGGACTGATCTACCAGCTGTGATTTCCTGGTTCCCCAGCCTAGAAATGTGCTTGAGGGAAGCAACTCCCTTCATCTTCTTCCTCTGTCTTGGGACAAATAGAAGTTCTCACTTCTTCCTCTACCCAGCTAATAACTCCTTTATGCATCCTGCTCCTTTCGTGCTTTTGAGAGGATAAAAGCTTCCTTCCAAAAAGCATGCTGTATGACGGGGTCACCACCTGCCAGCCCCTTGGCGAGAGAAGATTGCAAAAGTGGTAGGACCTAAGTTCTCAGGTAAAATACCATGTGTCAGTTGCAAAATGCTCCAGCCCTCAACACTGATGAAACTCCTGAGGTGCTTTCTTCTAGCAAAGACGTAGAGCCTGGCTGAGGGTGAGTAGATATTTAAAACAATTCTGGTGGCCCCACATATATTAGAATTATCTGATAGCAATATGGAGAGAATTGCATGTGGCCATGGCGTTGTATGAAATGATCTTGCAGACCAGATCGTGGACTCGTAAGATCCCCTCTGATCTCGCATATCTCAAGATTACACTGAAAATTGAATCCGTCTGTTGGCTGAACTGCTTAAGATCCAAAACTTTGTCATTGAATTTGATGGCAAGTCTTCCCTTTGACTTTTCTGTTGCAAACTGTACACAATCTTTTGATCTAGCATGAGGAGAGAACATAAACATGGAACTTAATTTTCCTGGGGCCTTGTTGAACTTAAAAAAAAATGCTAAAAAGATTAAGAATAGAAGGGGTTTGGGCTGAGGCATGTTATACTAATAACAAAAACTGTGCATTTTTAAGAACTGAAGTGGACCAATTTGGAAAGGCAAGCAAAAGAGCAAGCATATTTAATTAACATAAACTTGAAGAGGCTCATGACCTCTTCATAAAGCAGCTCTTATTTTTTACATTGTTACTTTTAAAGCTCTGAAGTACTGTATGGATTACGTCCAGTGTTATTTTCAAGGATTCTTTCTTTCTCTTCCCTTTCCTTTGTTCCCTAAGTTGTTTTTCTGCCATGTCCTCAAAGACAAATTCATGTGCTGTGCATATTCTGCAGTTCCAGTGAATCCCAGTGAAAGCAGGTGGCAACCTCCAGGGGTCTCAGTGATTACATACTTTTTCTTTCCCTCAGAATGAGGCATGCCGTGTAGCTAAAGGAACAGAGGAGTCACTTCAGATGGTGACTGTACAGTGTACTCGCATGGAAGGCCTTCTTGATGAGGACCATTGATTAGTTCTGTTCAATTAAAGAACAAAAGCAGCAAGAACAAAGCAAATAAGTATGTGGCCAAAATTAGGAGACATATCCTTTTGTGACTAGGTTTTTTACATATAAATACCAAACTTATGGCTTCAGCAAAGAGGACAGAAGAATTAGTTTATAAGGTACAGATAAATAAATAGCCCACCTTTCCTCCATAGCGGCACATTTCCTAGTTAACTTTATATTCCCCCATTGATGTTTTAGATCCATCCCAGTCTAATCAGGTCCTTTTAATCCAAAATTCCCTGCACAGGTTACTAGCCAACATCCTTGCATATGAAGGTTACAGATATTTTAATAACTTGGTACCAACTCTTCCAGAACATTGCCATGTATAAAAAGAGCTGATGAAAAATTTAGCAGACATTTTAGCAACCTTATTAAGATTTAAAGAATATTTTACTATTTGCAATAGCAGAACAGTTGGGGTGTTCACTGAAACCTGGCTGATCACCCAAAGGAAGAAGCATCGAATCATAGGAAATTATTGTGATTATTTGGAGAATGAGAGCTCTGGATGATTGAGGGTCACTTCCAAGAGCTAGCCACTTTTGTCCACCTATCCTACATGGGTACTTCTCTGCTTATTATATCTATTGTATATTTTATTAAGCATATACTGTTTGTTATATCTAGTAATATAATAGTCAGCCCTGATAATATTTCCTAGCTTGTTACTGCCTAGTTCTCGTCTAATTTTAGAGAAGCACAAAAAGATTTGCACTTCTTCCTCCCTGCTAGGCATGCCTAGCTCAAAACCAAGTGGAAGGCATATGTACCCAGTGTGTTAGAAGCCATGACACTGCAGGGTGTAGGCAGGTTGTAGGCACTTTGGGCTGACAATGTGTGGTTTGGAAAAAAAAAAAGGACAGACGTGAGCAATGGCATCACTTTCAGAGTATCCTGGACTATGCTTTTAGCTCCTGATGGCAGCTTGAATAAGAGAGAGTGACTCTCAGATTGTTATGACCCACTGAAAAAGGGCCAGGTTTGCACAGGACAGATCAAGGTTTGTTTCTTATGAATATAAGCCAGAACCCAAGATCTGGCCTATTAACTCCCTGTCTTTTAAATTTATGAGCTCTAAGTGAGGATAAGGATATAGTGTGCACTGCGGCACAAAGTACCAGTGTAGCAGTTTTTCAGTGAACATGCAGTATGAAAAATATCATTTTTAATACCAGTCAGAGAGATTAGCCTGTTGACGCAGAACAAAACTAGAGGAAATGTGCTGCTGGTGGCCTGAACAGATTCTGATCCTAATTCCAAATAATTCTCATCCCACCACTTCCACTATTAATTTATCTGAAGAAACTGCAGAAATACGAGTAAGTATGAGCAGGATCCACATCAAGCCAGAAAACTCCTGGTGAAAGGTGAAAGGTGCAGAGGCAATTTTACAGAACCTGCGGCTTTGCCTTATGCATTTGTTTAAGTAAACATTGCTATTATAGTTAATCACTTTGTGCTAATACGGAAAGCTCGTATTAATACTATTCCATTTTTGTGAGATACTATCTTAATTGTAACTCATAATTAGTTAGACCACTTACCTAAATCAGGTTTTGCTCTGTGATGCCTCAGTGTCATCACCAAACTGGAAACTTGTTTTAATATTTAATGCTAGTTTGCTTTTTTTCTTCTAGACAGTTTTATCGTCTTGAGCCTTTCTCACTTTTCACTTACACCACTGTGTCAGTGAGGAGTAACTGTAGTAAAATCACTGAATTTAATCTGGTGTACTGGAGGGTAGAACTGAACACACTGGGCCTGGTTCCTACTTTCATCCAATGCAGTTACTTAGCTTTTACAATCTTTGACACTAACTCATTGCACCAGGGTCATGCAGGAAATAGAGCCAGAGAAGGGAATTTATCTGCATTTCCTGAAACCCAGGTTACCAGTTATATCTTCATCTGCTTTTCAGTAACTTGCCTATGCTGTCTAATCACTATCTCTCTTACCTGAGCATGACATGCTTGACATCAGTGCATCTCCACTGCTGGTGTGTCACTGAGCAGCCTCTTCCTTTCTCTTCCAGCAACAACCATAGGTGTATAATATTTGCCTTCCCTGTCAATCTTCTAGTGATTCTTCCCGTCTGACAGTGGGCTGCTGCCGCTGTTAAGTCTCTTTTTGTTTTTTTGCTTAGATCATGCCAGTCACAAGAATTTCTGCAACAATAACAGACAGGATAAAGATTTAATGAACTGATATTGTCAATGTTCTGGTGGTTTATGCTTAATGTAACAATCCCACTAACAACAGGTAAGTTTTCCCGTTAAGTGTTTGGAGAGGCTTAAATATCTCTCTGTTCGTGAAAGCTCATTTACATTGAAGCATTCTGATGCTCCAGAGGGTGGATTAGCTGAAGGAACTGACTCATGCATTTCTTGGCTTTCAATAATTACCTAGCTTCTATTGAATAAGGGATGCTGAGGAACAAAGGAAAGATACAGTCCTTTAGTTTTGCCAGTTCTCTGTGAAATTATCCTAAAGCCTTCAGTGCAGCAGCATGAAACTACTAACATGGCTTTAACTTCTTGTGCTAGAATTTGTAGGTGATAATCTATGTTCAGTCAAGGACGAAATGTAAGTCCAGATATTCCCCCAGGGAGATGTAAATCATGCTTGCTGCTGCAGCATTATACATTCTCTGTGGTCTAGGAAAAGCCACTCATACAGGACTGAGAAGTCTTCTCTCTGCGTATTTCACTGTTCGGTCAGGTACTCCTCTTCATCCTGGGCCTCTGGACTGAAGGATGGGGTTGAAGCATTACATCCTCAACGGATCTCATCATGCTCCATTTTGGGGCTGGAATGTCTTGTTATTTTCTGTTCAGCCCTCACCCTTGGTGGACTTGCGACTTACTGCCTACACACTGAATGCTACAGAATGCATTCTTTCTGTTCACTGTGAAACCCCATTAATGTCCTGAAGCCCTATTGTTCCCCATACGGGGTGTTTTTTTCCTGACCCAGTGAATTCCAGGAAACAACAGACAGTTCCTGGAGCAAAAGCACTCAGCCTTTCCCTTGCATAGCAGATGGAGTTTTTAAGACTTGCTGTGGATTACGTGGCAGTGCCTTCTCATTTAGGGACAAGCACAAAGAGCATTATCATACGTGAAGCTACTTTACAGTAACTTCTACCAATTAAAATAAAAAGTGAAAAGATTATGCTATAGAGCCTTAAGAACCACTCAGCATATTTGAGAATGTCACTGCTGTCAGTATCATATTCACCACTATGTTTAATAGCTGAACAGATGCAGCTCACTAGAGCACCACATGGTATGCAGCAGCAGGGAGTCCCATTTGACAAGTTGGTTTTGTTTTATTTCCTTCCCAGAGAGCCTTCCCTGATATCCCAAGGTTCTGTAGTGTTTTGATTTGCTATCCAGCAAACAGAAAAAGGCAAGGGGATTCTGTACTGCTTGTTTTCAAAGCAAGAGGGTTTTAGACTTTTTAGTGGAAGTGCTATGAAATTCCTGATAAAGCTCATATAAGGCATGTTTTAATGTAAAATTGTCAGCCTTTGATCTGAAAAGGGTTGGGTTTTAGCAGGTAGCATATATCTGCATGCACAGGTTGCTTGTAGGATAACAACTATGCTGTTTTCTGGAGGTGGCTTCAAGTTTGAGGATTTTTATTTTTTTTTAATTGCAAGATTTTGTGTACACGTCTGCAATAACTTTGCACAGTGAGCAATAACTCTTGGCTGTAGTAGTGCCATGGGATGCTGTGGTTGTTTGGTGCTTCTAGATTTGCTCTCCATGGAACAATTCATAGGAGCATTTTGTGAGACTTTCCAATCTTCTAATTGCTTGTCTGGAAAAACACCTCAGTATATACTCTGAGGCTAAAATAAGAAGGCTATGCACTTAATAAATTCTAAAAAATCACAGGATAATACAGAGTAGATGATGAAACCTTGGCTATATGATTTGGGTATTTGTTTCCAGGAAATATATAATAAAGATGGGAACAAGACTAAAAGTGCTGCAAGAATTATGTTATCCACCTCATATTACCTGGTCCATAAATAAACACAGAAACTCCCTTGGTTATATTTCCTATTCCTTATTAATGTGGTTATACAGCTAAAGATAGGTGCTGCCAAGGGCTAAATTAATGGGCAGTGTCTTCCCCAGAGCTAAAAACTTGTCACAGCTTTGTGCTCAGCTGATATGCTGCTTTGGAAGATATTTAAGATTTCTGGGCTTCTATTCCTAATCTACTTCTTTAATATTTTGCTGGCTATTTAAACTGACATTCTTAAGGCATTGATTTTCTTTTCTTCTTTCTTGCTTTTCACTGCATATTCAAACTCAAAAAACTCTCAACACTGGCACGTCTCCTTGTCACAGCTGTAGTGTGGTACATTTCCTTGTCACAGCTGTAGTGTGGTACATGATGACACCAAGCTGTGCTAGTGTGGGAGGAGGGGAGATAGGGGTTGCAAGCACTGTGGAGAACTGATTAAAATTCAAAATGAGCTTGATAAAGTGGAGAAATAGTCTGAAATCAGGAAGATGAATTTCTACAAAGGAAAGTGACGAGTTCTGTACCTAAGACGGAAAAATCAAATGCGCAGCTATAAAATGAGGAATAATTGTGGCCAAGAAGCAGTTCTACAGAAAAGATTGGGAAGTTACAGCTGATTGCAATTTACTGCAGAGACAGACAGGCATTGTATTGACAATGAGATGTATTGACAACAGGTAGGGTGGCAGAGGAGGCAAAGACGTTAATTGTTCACTCAGTACTGCTGGGACCTTAGCTGAAGAAGTATGTCCAGTTTTGAGTGCTCGGCTTTGAAAAGGAGGTAAGCAAATTAGGCAGCTAGTCAAAGAACTGGCAATATACTCTAGCTTAATTAATATGTAGCTCCTAAGAAGAAAATGAAATGGGCTCTGTTTTGCTTATGAAAGAGAAGACAGGGAGTGACTGGACATGAAAACTGTCTTTTAATTCCTACAGGTTGTTATAAACAGGACTGTGGCTAATTTGTTTCACCTGTCTGTCAGGGTAAGGTAAGAAATAGTTGGTTTAATAT
Organism: Gymnogyps californianus; assembly: GCF_018139145.2. NCBI lineage: Eukaryota > Metazoa > Chordata > Aves > Accipitriformes > Cathartidae > Gymnogyps > Gymnogyps californianus. Next base: position 16,649,521 of record NC_059473.1, read on the forward strand.
ACAACAATGTTATCAGGTATTGGAAAAAGATTTCCAGCTGTTTGATGGTTAGCAGTGGAGCAAGTTACGTAGGCAGGCCCTGTCAATTTATGCTTTCAAGATCAGACTACATTCCTATCGGTAATGGGAATGCCATGGAGACTTCTGCTGTATGTTTTAACTACAGTTAGCCTAGATGTACTTGCTGTTGCCAGTGAGTGATGACTGTAGTGAGGTCTTCTTAAGCTGTATGCTCCCATTTATGCCGCAGTTTTTAACTGGCAGGCTTAGGTCCAGGAATGATTCAAGATGAGTGCTTAGATGTAAGCACAGTGAGGTTCTCTGTTTTCATTGCTAAAGACACAGAAAAGGGAGAGATCAAGCTGCTGCTAAGCATTTTCTTTTAATATACATTGGTCTTAGTGTCATCGGCAAACTCTAAGACTATGTGCAGCACCACAAGGTAGAACCTGCTCTCCCTTTGCCATATCCACATCCCCTCTTGTTTAACACTAGCCAGCTGCTTTGCTGATATATGCAGGAAAGAAATTTGAATCCGTACATCGGAGAATTGCTCTCTGGCCAAGCAAAGGCCTGTTGGTGTGTTCTTCACCAACTGTTGGCATGTGCCTCCTCTTCAGCTTGTGGGAAAGGTGGTGGTGATGTAACTAACTTTGCCTCCTCACCCACCTCTCAAATGTTAGTAAGTGTTTGCTTTGGTTGCTGTGTGGGAGTAGTGAGGTAATTTGAACCATCCTGGTGTAAATCCAAAATAACCCGAACGGGCTAGATAGATTACTGAGCAAAACTCATTTGATTATATTGTAAGAATAATGTGCAATTGGGGTGAAATTATTTTTCAGGTTTTTGAGCTATTTGGCCAGTTTACTGGCTGCAGACATAGCTGCACAGCTGTGTGAAACTTTTTCTAAGTTTTCTTGTCACAATAGTGCATGCAGATTATCTAAAAGATAATAATCACTCACAAATCACAGAAGATAAGCTTTCCTGTTTCATTTCTAAAATAGACTCTCTGGTTTCTTAACATTAGTGACTATTTGTGATGAGGCTTTCTAATGATTTTAACAGAATGTTGATTAAAAAATCTCCTTTAGCTATTAACAGTTGTCACAACTTTGGGCTCATATCATAAAAGCTCAGTACACTTTAAGCATGTAAGAGGTTTTATCTTTTTGGTGTTGTTCTCTGGGACTAAATCTTGAAACTCTGTACGTGCCTTTGTCAGTAGACTGTATTCTGGGCTTTCCTCTGGAGCAAATGCAGGGTATTGCCCTGAGCACCAGCCATGCTGCATCTGCAGGAACTTGGTCTGGGCTAAACTGGCTTGGGTTTTGGGTTATCGCTTTGCAGTGACAGCTGATGGTGGTCTGCTTAGATGTGAATTGGTAGCGTTGCTCTTTTTCTGCTGTCAGCCATGTGCAGTAGAGAATGAGCATGCGTTTGCCTCTGTGCCAAGGGAAGGTAAACCTCCCCTACTCGTGTCACCCCATCCTTTAATCCCACTTTCTAACCCCCTTCTCCCCAACTTGTGTCAGGCAGCTTCACCAGCTATTGTGCACTTCTGCAGTCGCAAAGGTAGGTCATGGATTTGCTTCGTTGCCCCAAAATATAGAAGTCATCCAGGCTGATAATGTATGTCCTTTCACTGAGTTGGAAGAAAAACGATGAATAAAATCATTGCTGTGACTGTCAGGATTGTCACTTTATCTGTCTTGTAATGGAGATGTTGTTCAGCATTTCTAATTATGATATTAATCTTCACTATCCCCTGACACAGGTGTAATATCAGGAATACTAGTGCATGACAAATTTATTACTTTTGACCCTCAGAGGCACCAGTCACAAACATTTTTGGTTTGCTGGCAAACCTAATTGGTTCCCTATAGTCCTTCCTTTTCTCACTGAAAATATTTGAGAGATTCATGCTGCGTTTTATCTATAATGTACAGTAACATTAAAAATCGAGACAGGGAAATGGTCTTGCATGAATCATGTTCTCCCACACACATACTACTCATAAAGTGATGATCAGAAAGATTCCTTGCATTGTTAGTATTTTTCAAAATTATAGACAGGATTGATTTCTGCATCTGAATTTTTCACATGTAAGCTTATGCTTTAGAAAGCTTACTGACTTGGAGTATATTTTTAATTGCTTTTTAAGTGTTAGCTTGCAAGAGAGTTCCTAATCACAAGCAAATGACTTACCTGTGGTGAGTTGAAGGGTATAGAGAAAGCAAAGTATATTCATGGAAGCACGTCAGGAGATGGAGAAGGTGGTGGAGCCTCCCCTCTGTGTGCTGCCCTGTGGGCCTGACTGGTTCTGAGTGATGCTAAATTATGATATCAAGGGAAAAACTGGTACTCATCATTTTGGTCCTATTGGGGAGGTAATAGCAGTGCTTTGATTCTTAAGGCTGATTTTTAGGAAGTTAGTGGGCTTTTCTGCTACTGCTCGGCTGGCTCTTTTATAAATGTTCAAGGTGGGATGCTAATATTTGTTTTTTTCCTCCACTTAAAGCACATGCACCTATCTCAGGAGAAACTTGATGAGTTTTAAAACTTCTGTTATTTTGATCTAATATAGGTTAAAAGTACCAGACCTAACCCTTGTAGATGCAAATCAAGGGCTACCCATTTAATAACTCTCTACATGTTTCTGTTCACTGTCAGGAATTGGATGTAGAAGGAGAAAGATCAGTGATCTGATACAGGTAGCAGTGCTGTATAAGTTAGAAAATGGGTTTTCCACTGTCATTTCTCTTTGGAAACTGGAATGTGGAAAATTTTTAGGAGTGGGATAGAATGCACGAGTGAAGGCAAAAGGACTTGTTCCTCAGCACCAAGAACCAATAGGTGCTGACTTCAGTGGGACTGGGAGAAACCTGGATTCAAATCCTTTCCCCACCTAATTCAGACTGGGACCTGATCCAGGCTCGCACACTGTAGATTAAGGACTTTAATGTCAACTTTTGACTCGCCTTGATGACTGAATCTCTGTTTCATTCTGTGTTTCTAAAAATGTAAAATTTTATCTCCTTCCTGATGTGCAGCAACAAAAATTAGTTTTCAAAACTAACTTTCTTTTTTATTTAATATTTGTGAAAGAAATTGTTTTCTAGCCAGTCTTAGTGAAAACACATCTTCTATATATTGATGACAAAATGGTCCTATTTATTTTATGGTCATTATAGTTCTGATTGCTGTTGCTTGTTGTTGCTAAATTCAGGATCCACATAGCAATGACTTCCTTTTGGAAGTTGGCTGAAACATTTTCAATCAAAATTCAGGGCAGAGATTTACTTTATATCTTGTTAAAATAAATGAAAATATTCCTAACTGTTGTTTCTAGAATTGTTTAGAAGTGCAGGAGGCAAGGAATTTGGAAAGCACTGCAACAGTTGCACAACATTAGGGACATATTAAAAGAAAAATGTCACTGTGCACCAGCTCTTAACATGAAACATGGCATATTCGCATTTCCTAGAACCCACTTTACATTTCCAAAGGCCAAAACCTTTTCTAAATCCCTTAATACCACCAAATTTATAACGTCTCCTTAGCACAATTGAATATGTCTGGAGATGTGGACAAGGGACATGATGATAAAGCACTGTAATGATGGAAAAGATGGAGCAATTAGGTGAAACGTTCTCTTGTACGTTGTAGTGGGTATTTCCCTAGCTGTAAAAGAGGTTTATGCATTTTTTTATTACCAATTCTAGCCACCTGAGATATTTTAAATCTGGATTCTGTATCATATTTGCTTGATTTATTAATACCCCCAGGAAAACATAGGCAATGTAATGATTCTCTGTATCAATCACTTGTTATAAAACTTCCAAAAGATTTAGTAATTCTAACCAAAAATTAATGCATTAGAAGCATTAGTACATACATGAAGGATGTTTTTTAAAAGGCTTTTTAACGGTTTAAGAATAAATAACCTTTTAAAAGCCAGCTGCAACTCCCCATTTTATTTCCTGCTCATAATGAATTCCTGCTGTAAGTATTTTAAGGCTCTAAAATTAGATGGAGAGCTAAGTTGTTGGGTTTGGTTTCTATTGGGTATCATGCAATTAAGAGGATATTTGTGATGGCAGAAGTGTAAATGGAGAAAACTCGCATCACTCTTCATGCAGAACATTTTGGTCACTTTTTCCTCACGTCCTCTGAGTAATAGAAAATAAGTAAGTATGGGTTGCAACTGGAGAGTCCTTTAATGGCTGGTATTAAATCTGATAGTTTCTTGACAAATCAAAATATTCTTTTGATGAAGACTGTGTCAATGAATTTGCTTCATTGTATTTTTTTCTAATTTCCAAGATATTTCTAGTGCAGAATGTACTTGGTGCATAATAGAAACCTGTTATTCAGAGCTTGCGTGCATGCGCATTTCGAGCTTTTAAGAAATGTAAACACTTCTATTTCTGATTGCGGACCTGACACATAACAGTTTTTTGTTGCATCATAACAAAAAAAAATATTTCTAGCATTAGAGGTAGGTAATCCAGAGCATCACCTGGCCAACACACAGCTCCTTAATTTTAGTTACTAATCTTAGTGTTAAATGAAAATAGCAAGCCCAAGAAGTTTCTTTAATGTTGCATCACTGCCCTGTTCACTTTTTTGAATGAAAATTTTAAATCTTAAAACCATTTACTTACCTTCTCTTTGATTACAAAATTAGGCTTTTTAAATAATGACAGAAATCCAGTCATAAGCAGTCATATACAAATAAGACCTAGACAGAATAAGTTGTTTAATGCCTTTTTTCCTTTTTTTCTTCATGAGACACAAGATTATGTATTTGTTTTACTTTCTGTTGCTGTTCCAGAGCAGTACAGTAGAAGCTAATTCCAATTTCAACTGTGTTAGTTAAAATTAATATAGAAAACATAGCTCATGCCAAAAGCAGATATCTAAGGTTCATTATGTTGGCATAAAATTGGCAGAAAAGGTGGATTCATTTTACATGCTTCTGATATTGGTGCCTTTTGGTCATGTTTTCAACCTTTTCTGCAAGGTCATGAACACTAGGTTCTTATTTATTAGTAGCAGTAATATTATTTTAAGGAATGCAGTGTAAGTTGCATCTTCTGATAATGGAAATAAAACTGTTTTTGCAAGACTGTAGGAAGGGGAATGAACAATGAAAATATGCCTAGCCACCATCTCAGTAACAAATGTAGCAGACAAGCATGTCTCACTGGAGAAGTGCAGTTTTGAAACAAGATTTCTAACCCCTGTATGACTTTGAGGATTGTTCATTAAAAAAACCCAAAGTGCAAGGGTACAGAGCTTCAAGTTTAATTGCAACACTTCTTTGAATATACAAATCCAGAGCCTTAGCTGGGATCCCCTTTTAAACAAAGCCTGTCTAGGTACGTGCATGAATGCTTCAGTTGTGCAGTAAGAACCAGATGGATGTACTGCTTTTAAGATCTGTCCTGTGATTTTCATTAAAAAGCATAAATGAATTTTTAATTCGCACCTGTGGCTTCTGCACAAAAAAATATCCTGAGGAAAAGGTGTCAGATTTGATTGCTAGAAAATTTGTTATAACTGCATTATGTATCAAATTTATTATATTCGATGACAATTTCTATTATTTTCACAAGGTCCATTCAGTTTAATTATAATTTACCACTCAAGTATACCATTCTCTTCATGTTAATCTTCAAATTATTCTTGCTTTTGCTTTAATAGCTATTTATGAGTCATAGAAAGTACACCTAATTAATACCTCTGCACATTGCTACAATTAAACATTAATCAGATTTGATTTTTAGAGTAATGTGCTACCAGTCTCCTAATCTTCTAAGTTACGACCTGATAAAAATTTCATTACCTTAGTTATAAAGTTCTCAATGGGGAAGGAATTTCCATTTAGTGCATTTAATACATAGTGGTGTCTTCTGTATAAATTTTACACTCCTTCTACATCTCTATAGATAAATTGGTTAGAAAATCGGAAGTAGTGACACAAAGTAAATTGACCTAGAGATAAGTTTTCAAAAAACATTCAGTTGTGAGCTTGTTAGAAGGATCTAACCAAAGCAATGGATGATGTTTTTTATTAACGTGGGATGACAGTGTTTATTCAACATATTTCCTTCTTCCCTTTCAGTTTAGAAGGGAAACTCAGTAGATATGAGCATGAAACAATGCATGAACTTTCAAAACCCACCTTAACAGTGAGTTTCATGCAGTTGGTATAAGCATTTGAGCCTGGTTGGTTTGGTTTTTTGGGTTTTTTTTGGTTTTGGGGGTTTTTTGGGGGTTTTTTTGCTAACTGTTAGTTGGGGGGGAAAAAAAAAATTGGATCCCAGCATGTCAGAATGGACAAATAACTGACCTGTTGATCAATGGTTGCTGTTGAGTTGCTCACTGGGGCTGTGTGCTCCTCTGCTCTTGGTCACTGCTCCACCCCCCCCCCCCCCCCCCAATTCCTAGACTCGGAGAGAGGTTGTTGGTAAGTCAAGGGATATATGACAAGAAGTGGACAGGTGGGGAATTAACTTTATCGCGTCCCTGAAACTTATCTCTATTAACTTCCTTTCAACGGTGAAAAATCCTTTTCAAATCCTCGGAAGTTCAGAGCAACAAGATGGAATGAGCTCTGTGTCATAGGTTAGCTCTCCCAGATCATCTGCAGCTTAGAGGTATTTCTTACATTTTTTTTTTTCCTCAGAGAGCTAAACCCCCTCTCTTCATTCAATAAAAAAGCAAAAGATAACTTGATCTAGGGAAGGGCACAGCAAAGACAGAAGATAACCTGTTAGAACAGCTTTTGGTGGAACTGGAGAGATTCCAACTTTTATTCTGATTCTTAAGAGGTTTAATTAACCCTATGCTTCTTACTCAAGCTTATTGCATTGCCAGAGCTAATTTGTTTAATGCTCTGGCATTTCTATTCCATGCAGTGAGTTTGTAAGGCGAACATCTGATTTTGAATTTGTTTTGTTGAAGTAATTTTGTTACAAATCCAGAAACTTTAGACTATTCAACCAGTTGCATCTATAAATCACGTTATCAAAATATTGGGACTGATACTACTGGGGGAAAAAATGAGTTATGAAGCTGTCCTTTCTCTAAATTGAAAATGTGTCTGGGTCAGAACAAACACAAACATAAGTGGCAGCCTGTTTAAAGGATGGGTCATATTTTGTCCCTGTTGTGCTTGTGCAGAAAGGATGAAGTTTCTTGGTCCCCTCATGGATGTTACGAAGACAGAAGGAATTAGTAAGGTCTACTATGAATATGGTGTGAAGGGAGGGTTTGAGAGCCTTGCAAAAATAGTCTGTACATGCTGGAGCTCTGCTCCATCAAGGTTTCGTGGGACTTGGAGAGGTTTAAATGAGCATGCATGAAGTGGTGGATCCCAAGCTGCTGCACGTGAATGCCCTTGCTCCTCCACCGCGGCAGAGGAAAGGCTCCTTTGAGAGTCCTGTGCTTGTGAGCCGAGCAGCGTGGTTCTGCTCCGTCTCTTTCAGGGAGCAGTGTTGTGTGTGTTCACCAGTGTGAAATGCATCGTGGGCTCCAGCGTGCTGCATTCATGAAGGGACGGCTCATCCACAGAGAGCTGCTGCCTCTGGTTACTCTGATCTTTGGGAGTGTACCAGTGTTGCTGTAAACACCACACAGGCTGTGGACTGAAAAAATACTCAAACGTATAAGCATGAAATGTCCCTACAAGCAGTATGATTTCCTTTAAGTCTATAGGGAGGATGCTGAATGTGAGTTATGCTGTTGTCCAGAACATGTAATGTAGTGTAAGAAAAGAAAATACCCTTATTGCTGTGTTCTGTCATAATGTGTTATGTCCGTTGTAATTTGTTTTGTTTTTTCCCCCTTAAATTTTACATACTGGAGACTTATCTTTTTAAGAGGTAGCTACCAATAGTTCCCTTCTGCTACATTTCTATAGTATTTCATGGTTATTTGCTTATTTTTGTCAAGGTTCAGGCGCTATCTATTGTTTTATCCTTCAGGTACTACATCACTTGTGATTATATCCCTGCTGTGCTTGCCGTCAAACCTCTGCTAAGCCCTATTCATAAAAGATTTTTTTTGTTTTTTCCCAAGACTTTAATGAAGACTAAATATCTGGTACATTGGTGAGATCACCAAGAGATTCTACTGCAGGATCAATCATAAGGAGGTGTAAGAATGTTTTTAAGAGGAAGAAAATTAATTAATTTTATCTGTTAAAGGCTATTTTGAATAAGGGAGTAAAATATCATTCAGAAATTAAAAAAAAAAAAAAAGAAAAAAAATCCAAACTAGTCATTTGGCCTATACCTTCAAGGACAGAGCTCAGAATTAACTTCCCTCCAGATCCCTCCCCCAGAACTACTTTTTCTAGTCTTGATGTCTACTGGTTATTTCAAACAGCCATGGGCACAAGGTAGGGCTTCCAAGAAGTAAAAATCTAATGTTACACTCAGCTCTTGTTAATATTAGCAAATATGGTACAGATTCATGCACTGTTCAGAGGCTCTCTGCTACATCAATGATAGGAAAAAGGAGACATGTTTTTTGGAAACTGTGGAGTACGTGCCCTGGCATGGAGACTTAAGCACTCTGATCTTGAATTCTTTCATGTGTTTTCTCAGAAAAAACATTCAGCATCTGATATGAACCCAAACAGAAAGCAAGAACTGGCAACTTAAAAATTTAAGGGTCGTTTCTTTCTGGCAGTTCTTAACTGGAAAACATTGGCGTGCGTTTCTTTCTCAATATATAGTTTATTGGCCCAATCAGCATTAACAGCCTAAAGTGATAGTTTGTTTTTAATTCAGCCAAGCTACTACCAAAAAAGGTGTATATCAAACATCCTTGTAAAAATAAAAAAATAAATGGACAAGGTCAAATTCCCTTCTGTGTGTGAGTTACCTGGCAGACCCAGGAAGCCTTTTTGCCCTCAGTTATTAAAAAAGAAATAGGTCCACTTGTCCAGTTTTCTTAGACTTTTGAACTGTTCCATGATAATTTTTAGCAGCATTTTAATGGTCAAGTATTACAAGCTTGCATTTTGGATTTACTGGAAACGCTGGTGATCTTTAGAAGTACTTTTTAAAAGGCATTTTTAATGAGAATAAAACTTGCACAACAATAAAACAAAATATTATTACGACTGGGAAAAAAATTACATTGTTATTACTAGGGAGGGATTTTTGTCCATTCTGCTGTTGTGTGGTTTTAGAGCAACTGCTCAAGCAGGGTCATAAATAGGAAACTGATGTTACTCTTACACTCATACGTATGATTTTCCTCAACGAGCTGCCCTAAACTAAGATTTGTTCTTGCAAAGTGTGTGCTTAGCTTTGCCTTCTGAAGTTTGAGCAGTCACACTGATTTCACTCAGGCAATGTCTAAATGTAACAATGTCTTTGGGTTTGGTTTTTTTGGGGGTTGGGTTTTTTTTTTTCAGGATCAGGGCTTGAACTACTGTACCTCCCATTTACGTGTGTGTGTGTTTGTATGCAGTACCTTTCAGTGTTACATGGACTCAAAAATATTTCTGGGCTGTTACCCTTGTATGTAAGAAACTAATGCATAGGAGGACAATTTTGTCCATCAGACGTTAATGCAAAGTATGACAGAAGGGTTATTGTTTTGCTTGATTTATAGCTTCATTTATAAGATAGACCCCAAGCAGAAATGCTAACCTCTCCGGATAAAGTCAGTAATGTAACAGTTTTATTATTCATTTAAGTGTCTCTAGGATAGTAACCTTTTTTTTTTTTTATTATTATTACTTTAAATTAATTTCTGGAACTAAGCCTATGCTTGTGTGTTTGTCTCTCAGTTCTGAGCCTTGGGCAAGATGTAGAGCTGGGCAGAAGATGACCAGCACAATGCATCTTGATAACCATGACAGTTCTCTCTTGGCCAAGATAAAATGCGGTTCTACCTGGATAGTAAATGAAAAAGGTGAAACAGTATAATGTTTGCTTATGCCTCTAGCAGTAAGGTTCATATTTTTTCCCCGTATTTGCTAGTTTGAGGGGGGTGATACCTTGTCCAAAAATGACCTTTTGTTATTGTGGTAGTTCAAAAGGCACATTATGGCTGTTGGAGGCTTTTGATTTTCAAGGAAAAGAGTTTGATTTCCAAAGAAAACAGGTTTCTGTAATCATCATGTCCATCAGTCGATCAATCCTATTTTCTTCCAACAGCATTTGAACCTTGTTTTAGACAAATTTAGTAGAAGCCTAAGGTATCAAAGGTACTAAATTCTTGCCTTTTTTCTTTTTTTTTTTTTTTCCCCCTTTTCTTTCTTTTTTCTTTCTTTTCTTTTGGTGAAAATCAACAGCTCAGTAACGGAGGGAGACCTGTTAATCTCCCACTGGGAGAAAGGTAAGGAAAACTCAGATATTATCCATTCTGTTTGGCAGTAGCTGAAAGGTCAATCAGCGTTTGAATATTTTGGCCAGCTGGCCAGCTTGTGTGTAACTTCAACCCAGGGAAGACATTGGCTGTCTTTTATTGACACGGCAGGACATAAGAAGATAATAGAAGAAACAGGAAAACTAAATGTTTTGAGAGGCCGTGGGGTCTTGAGAAGGGGGCTATTTACATGGGAGGGAGAGAGGAACATCAGAGATGAATCAGTAAGAAAATGGCTGGGTTAATTATGCTTACAGAACAGTCTGTTGAAGATTCCCATGAAACAGAAATGATAAGCCAAGAGCAGCTCTCCTTGTTTTCTTCTTTTTAGTGTAGCAAAATTTTCATTTTTGGACACCAATATTCTTCTGACAAAGCAGCACACTAATAAGAGCAGAAATCCCACAGTGCATTTTGTATTTCAGTATTATTTTATGTTGATTTTGTGAAGCTTAGCAACAATTGTAAGCTAGTTTATTACCCAAATTCAGCTGCATGAAACAGTTCTAACCCACCAGCTATGTTGCATCTTTCCTACTTTCCTTTGGGGACCACAGCTAGTTCAGCTTGTACCAAGCTACTAGGTGATTTTGAAAATTGGTTTACAAATGGACCAAGACAGCCATCACTGTAATATATGCTAACAAAAAAAAAAAAAAAAAGAAACCTGGTGAAATCTAAGGCCAGGTTTCCAAAGTTTGTGGTATTGAACTTAGTACTAGGAGTTGTCATTCAAAAGAATGGTTAATAAAAATTTATTTTGCCAGGAGGAAGGAATGGCATCAGCCTCAGGTCATTGCAGAGGTGATTAAAAGTCTCTGACACTTCCTGAATTTTCAAAATAACAGATAGACTTGAGATATATGAAGCTGAAAATAAAGTAGTTTCAAATAGGTTAAAATAGCTTTTAAAATTCAGTGGGTTTTATAGCTTGTCCTCAAGTCTTAAGTACCTTGAATTATATCCACCTGTGATTGTAACAGCTTGAATGAAGGTAAAAGTATACAGTACTACGAGTAGTGCTCAGATGCAAAATTTACAGTATTCTCATTGCTTTGCTGGGTCAAGACTATGTAAGCCATAAGAATATTAATGCATTGGAAGGCTATATTGTACAGCAGGGGGGAAAATTAATGAGGCAGATTCAGTACGATTTCAGGCAACTGACAAAACTGGTTTATAACTGCAGAAAGTATATAAGTTATGTATGAAGTCCTTCCAGCTAAAAATAATAGTTCATATAGTTTCCCAGTGTGGGGGTCCATTGAAAATATTGCTATGATATACATTAGTAGACCCTTAAGTATTAGCAGAAAAGGTTCTAGAATGTATAGTTTATTGATGCCTATTTCTGTTGCTAAACCAAAATATTTATAGCAATATGTAATGAGCGGATTATCATTCATAAAATATGCGGTCATAAAAATGAGAAATAGTGAGATTATTAGCGGCATTCAGCAGTAGAGAGGCTGTCTCTTAATGGTTTCCTCTTTCTCTAGTCATTATCACTGCAGCTGTGAATTATAGTATTACATTTCAGTGGATTCACTAGAAGAATTTGTCCAGATAAAAAATAATAATTAAGAAAAAAAAAAGGAAATAAAATGGTTTGGTTGGTTTATCCTGCCCTAGTAATTATGATTACAATTCTGACCGAGATGTGCAGAATTTACTCTGGAATTTTGACTCTAACACATAACAGCTATGGTAATATGTTGAAGAGAAATTGAAACTCACATAAATAAACTGATTTTGTAACCATTAATTTTGTAGAACCAGATTCTTATTATATGTAGGCATAAGTAAACATTACATACAAACACTTGCTGAAGTCAGCTCATATTGCGAGTGGACTATTTGCATAAGTAAGCATTTTGAGTCAACTCTTGATGAAATGGGCACACTTGGTCAAGTAAAAGTGCATGACACACCATTCTCACTGTTATTTTATTTCTGTCTGTTATTGAGTTTGAAATCTATTTCTGTTAGGATCTTTAGAAATCATCGGCTCCTAAACAATTTGTGCTTCCCCACAATCATTATTGGAAAAAAAAACAACATCAAAACCAAAATAAATAAACAAACAAAACCCAACAGATAGCAACTTCAGACCAAAAGTGCTTTCATGTAGAGGAAGGATTCATTCATTAGTAATTCTAATTAATATCAGTTGTAAAAAGACCAAGACTGTAATTGTGTTTTATGAAAAGGTTATAAAGGTACAAAGTGAAACTAAACATAGAGATAAGGCATAGATTTTCCAGAAAGCCTCGAATGGCTGAGGAGGTTATATTCTCTTTTCCAAAGTCGTCTGTGGAGATTTTTAGGGATGCAAAGACTAGTAAGTTGTCAAATGTTAATTGACTTTCAATGAGTCAGTTTTATTTATTTATTTACTGGTCTTTGAAAATCTTGCTTTTATTATTCTAGAGGCTGTTAATATTGAAGAGATTTATGATCATGAGAACCCCAGTCACTCTTCCTAAATAACTTAAGTATTTTGAAAGTTATAGTTTGAATTATATGAATTGAAACAATAGCCTATACCTGCATATAACGAGTAATAAAGGAGCAACAGTATTAACAAAAATGAGAAAGCATAATGTATGTAAACTAATAGAAGTGTACAGCTTTTTAAGTCTATGAATAAATGAATCTAGTACCAGTTATTGTAGACTGCTGTATAATCAACCCAGGTTAGCTGACTTTTGTGGGCATTACAGCACAAGTGCTTTGTGAATAAAAATTTGAAGGCCATATAAAATATTTTGGAAAGTGCTACATGCTCAGTGAACAATTAGGAGAAATGGCAGATGTTTTTTAGGAAAAATGAAGATGAGGAGGCCCATGCTTGGTTTCCTTGTGGAGTACAGTGATATGGCTGATGGGAGAGACTAGGGTCCATAGAAGGAGGGAATAAATTCTAGTGAAGGCAGAAGTGGGTAATGATCTGGACAGAGTTGAAGGACCTCTGTAGCTGGATGTCTTACTGGTTAAGTGATTAATTAATACATCTGGTTTTGTCCATCTCTATTTGTGTTGAGTCTTATTTTCAGTGGAAATGAGCTATCTTATTTATGGTTTTGAAAACTTTAGTGTTCCTGGTGCTTTGGAGCTGAATTGAAACATTGGTGTACTTCAAACTTACCTGAATGAGGCACTAGGAAACTTAAAGCTGGTATTTTAAGGTATGCAACTTGTGTATATCAGATTATTTTACGCATATTTATTTTCATGCTATGTGCTTTCTTACTTGGCTTAAAGTTGAAATCAAAGCACAAATGGCCAACAAACTGTTCCAAAATTAGTCTGGTTTGGCACACAACTCACCGTAGCCCTCCTTACTTTGCTAAAATGCAGGTGCTCTTTTATGTGTTATGTTTTTAATGGTTTTTGGTAAACCAAGCAGAAGGAAGGGGGCTGAAATACAAGTTGTTCTAGAATTTCCTCAATAGGGTCTCTGTGCTGACTTACTGAAGTCAAAATTTATCTTGGGAATTTACAGGTTTTGTCAACGCCTGCAGTGATGGCTGCTCAAATAGACGGTGCTGTTTCTGGTTGGTGCTAGTGAAGGAGCAGGCTTGTTCTGTCAAACAGCTAATAGACTCAGAGTTAGGCAGTCACCCAGCATACAGCAAAGGCCCAAATTTTCCTTCCATCTTACTCAGACAAATAATCCAAATTCTCCCACATTCCTCGTGCACGTTCTCATTGTCAGACTAATGGCATTTTGGGCTGCTTGCAGAGTTTTTACTATTTTATCTAATTAATCAACTTTTAACTTGAGCAGGATCTGAAAGTTTCTTCACTGAACATGGATATTTCTTCTCTGGCTTTCTCTGCACCCACTAATTCATGTTTTTGTTCTTACTTATCTGACAAGTTTAAAACCTGAGCTATTTTTATAATCTAGGAAGTTAAATGTTTTATTGCTGCTCTAAATTTGTATGGATCAGCATTTGAAACTGAGATTTGTGATGGCAGTGCTAAGAGACTTCTAACTATTAACAATGCAAACAGCCAACGCTTGGACACTGAAAATATCTTTGTTCTATCAGTATTGCTCTTCCAGTGGTGTGGTTTTTGGGGGCAGGAGGTTGTGTGTGTGTGCCTGTAAGCTAATAAGGGGTTAGGTAGGTGCAGAGCAGCTGTGGTAGCAAAATGTCTCTTTATTTATTGATAAGAAACCTCAGGAGGAAATGATGTGGAATAGAAAATCAGCTCAGCTGAAGTCAGTGTCAAATTGCAGGAGATAGTATGTTTTGTGATATATGCAGTGGTGAGACCCAACAGGATCTGATTCACCTCTGCCTCTGCAAGGTCACCTGCTCTGACAGATTTAGTAGGAATTCCCTGATTCTCAGACACATGGCCTTGTCCAAATTTAAGTTGTAGTGGCAGTTTTGATTTAAGTTGCAGATTTACACTCCTCATTGAGAGCAAACCAGTGGGGATTTGGCCAGAGTGGAGCTGTGTTCAATCTTAGTCTATAGTCCCAGTTTGATGTATTGGCTACATCTGCATTAGCAAGTAATGCAGCTCAGGAAAGGCAGATTTGTAGAGGAATGGTTGGTGCAGGGGACCTAAACCAACACTGCACATATTTCAGCAGATTTTTCTTCAGGCTAGCAGTAGTCTGGTTCAGTAAATAACTGAATGTCCATTGGTGACAAGAGCACTCCTGCAGTCCAGTTTAGCTTTGTCCCAAAGATACCCAGTTCATGAACGCATAGACATGCTTTGGTTCACATCTTGGCCAAAGTGGGAAAAAAAGGGAGATATGCTTCAGTAGTGGAGCCCTGATGTGACGTAAGGCAGTAGCTGTACCCAGCCCCTCTGGAGGCTCGATGAGTCCTGCTGGCTGCTTAGCTGTCAGCCACCTCTAGCGAGGTGGATATCCCTCTCTGGACAGGCAGGGCACTCGCCTTTCAGAAACGATGTCCTACAGTTTTCTAGGGCAGAAACTGATTTTGACAATGAATAACCCAAAGAACAGAGGTTTAAGTCTTGTACTCATTCTGGTGGATGGATGGAGGAAGAAATTTTCCTTTATTAGCACAACTCTGTTGACTCCAGCAGAGAATTCAGCTCTATTCTGTTGATTACTACCACTTTTACTAAAGCAAGGGTGAGTCTCCAAAATGCTTCTATTGGCATAAGGCAAATGCTGTTGTGTAATTATTTTTATGACCAGTGGCAGCTTACTTTCTGACATATTTTGTGTTAAGATTTTTGACAGGTGGTCAAAATGAGGCTATAGTTAACATATGTCTTGCTATATTTTGCAGGTACTGTGGTAATATGTGTGTTTTAAACTCCTACAAAGATCAAGTGACATTAATGCTTCACAAGTTTCAGATACTGGATTAAATTCCAACTCTTATTCAGGCAAAACTTATTCGTACAAGCACAGAAGACCAGTGGTAGTTATTACACCTTCTATGTGAGACAAAGTTGCAGAATTTTCTAGAATTTATGGTTATATTTGTACACTTTTGGGACAGCACAGAGAAAATGCATAAGGAGTCCAATAAGCCTTTTTCTAAACATGACATCATTGCTGATAGCAAATGTGAAAGGATATTCTAAAAATGAAAATGAACTGTAACAAACAAGGAGTAAGAAGGACTACAATAATGGAAATATACTAATGAAACTCTCTGTAGTTTGTTCATATTATGAGCAGTCAAGAATCATGAATAATTCAAGAGTGCAATTGCTAACAGTAGGCTCACATAAGATCATTTAAATTTGTTTCTCTGGACATGAGAAATTGATCTTGAACTGATCCCTGATGAGATGCTGACGGGACCAAGCAGAATCTTGGGAGGATCGTGTTCTATTTTCCCTCTTGCATCAGTGAATATTTATGGGATGTAAAATAGAAATAACTTTAATTATGTATGGAGAGGGAAATATATGCAGTCCCGAGCAAGACGCTTCATTGTAAAATCTACCTGAAACTCTGACAGGTAGTATGCTTATGCACTAATTTACAAATTAAGTTTTGTTGCCTGTTTTGTGTGTGTGTATATGTGGACATATAGGTGTATATTCTTTAATTTTAATTTTATTTTTAAAATTCTCACTAATTTTAATAGTGATGACTATGTTGCTATTCCTTTTGTTATAATGCCAAGAGAGAGGCCTACAGCAGTTTGCAGTCTAAACAACTTAGGGACAATAAATGTGGGAGAAAGGGAGTGTCATCATTCTTATTTTCATGTGGATAATCAGATCGTGCTTAGTATCACAGAAAAGCTACACAGCAAAACTCTGAAGCAAACTTACCTGTTCTCATCTTTAAATTCAAGCCCTGTCCAGAAGACCAAGCTTCTTCATAGAGAAAATACTTAGAGAAGCTATGCTCCCAGCTGAGCTTATGTTCACAATTGTTTCACCCATGCTTTCCTCTAAATGGAAGAAATTATTCCCTCCATCTGCTTCTTCTCTTGCAATATTATTTAGAAAACGTTGAGTTTCCCAACATAGACAGATACTTCAGTCTATGGAACTTCAAAGATACTCTTATTTTTGCTTTCATGTTACATTATTACAAAAATGTTTGATAGAATTTTTTCATATGAACAAAGTGCTACGTGCCAATAAGTGACAGGATTTGAGGTGCACATAGCAATTAGCAGCTGGCAAGTTAACTGAATTGTAGGATTAGGGTCAGGCTGTATTAACAGCATTCAATAAGGAAGAAATTTGGTGAAAAAAACTCGGTGAAAAATTACTTGAAAGTATGTCATTTCATCTGAATTTCTTAGGAGAGGTACAGTAGCAAAAATGACTTTGAAAAGAGTAACTGACTTGTATTAAATAATAAATCTTGCAGATTTGTTTTGGAGAGGAAAAAAAACCATCAGGTTGGGGATTTTTTTTATGCACAAGTTCAGCAGAAACCTTTCACATGTTAGTATGTCAGCGTACTGTGGGTGTTGAAAAGCTAGTGGGGGCTTTGCAGGCATGTGCAGCAGATGTACAAACGCAACCTACTTTGCCTATGGACAAAATGCATGCATCTAAAATGTACAGTGGAAGGGAGCTGTGCTGAACAAATTACAGTCATCATTTAATAGTATATTTCATAGAAGCTTCAAAATATTGGCATGATGCATCCTTCTGTGGTCATCCCTCTGCTTCACTGAAATAGGATGAGTTGATTTATTTTTAAAAGGAAATACGTCAGAAAAGTCAGGAAATGTAGGTGAGTGAGTGCTCTGTGGGCAGACGGCGTACTCGGAGGTGGGGTTTCATATTCTTCTTCCACAGGCTTGCTGTGAGACCTCTGGTAAGCAATGTAGCACCTTTTGCTCTTTTTCTATCTCTTTGTACTTCTGTGGTTTTGCGCTATCTGTTGCAGCAGTATGCAAGTGTCTGTAAACATTCACAAAATAAGCTAGAGCACACTCGATGACTGAGATTTCCTTCCCAGCCTTGCCATGGGACTTGTGGCAGAGGTGGGTGTAGGACCTTCCTGGGGCCATCCTCGGTAAGGCACGTTACCTCCAAAATTCTGTTGCTGTTTTAATACGTTGTTGTCAGTAAATGGTGATTTTAAAAACCCATAGAAGGTTGTATAGTCTTAGGTATAATTCTTTAGAAATCTTATGGATCTGTGATATTGCTCCCAGGAATCAGGGAGACTGGGAGACAAAGTCTGGAGGAAGCAGAGGTCTCATGAAGGACTGAAGCAGATTATTCAGAACAGCTATGCAAAAACAAACGTGATTCAAGAGAAGTCAACATTGTGATGAGTGTTCCTTTTCCAACCCCATCTGTGGTCTGCTGTGCAGGGAATATGCATAGACAAAAGCTTGGCACAACTGGGGAGTGTACCTCCTCTTCGGCCTCTCTGCGTTTTGGCTGACATCCTCTGAATAAAGCTGAGTCACGTCTGCAGACCTTCTTGAAGAATAAGGAGGATTTAGGCAAAAGACACGTGTGCTAATTGCAGCATTGTAATTGATCTGTTTTTCTGTGGGATACTGAAATCCAAAGTCAAAACACTCCCATAAAAAGTTAATAAACAGAGACGCTTTATTGTATTTTTATGGCCTCAGTCTGCCATCAGTAACTGAGCATGCACTTTTTTTTCTATTCCATGTAATTTGCATGACTAGTGAATTGAATCATTGTATTTCTGGGGATTGTTATAGTCTGTTTTTCTGTATTTTTGGGAACTCATAGCAGACATGTGGTAAAAGCACAACTTAGCTCACATCTGAGGCAGAGAAAAGAAACCAGGCTACTTTTCTCATATTTTTCCATGAAACACAGCAAACTATTGGAAGGTAAAGTGATCTGATGCTGCTTGCAAACTGAAATATCATGTGACAGTAGTTCACAGCAGGCAAGAAATCCTGACCTCATTACTGTGCAGTGCAGTCTTTGAATATATTTGCAGTTTCCTGTGCAATTTGAATACTTTTAAGATAGTGAACTAAAAATGAAATTATATGCAAATGAAAGTATTCGAATAGTTACACCAAAAATGTCACATTCAGTATTTTCAGTAATGTTTCATACTTTATGAACTTTGATGCTTTAGTTGCTAACAAGGGAGTAACTTCAGATTTTCCATGCAAGAAATTTCTCTTTTACAACTAATAGTTGTCATAATGTAGCTATAGCTTGATAACTAATGTGCCATTATGTGCAAATAATGCTCTGAACGCAGTGTTCCTTTTGCCGTGAACTAAAAATGACTTTTATACTGCAAATTATTTTGCCAGGCTAGAAAGAAACTGCATGAATGCCTGGGTCAAACTTGCATGTAATGTTATTTTTAACATACAAGTATTTCTACATGCTATGAAGTAGATGAACAGCTTAGGCAGTTACTGATTAATGTTAGATAACTAAAATCTTTCTCTGAACTGAACTACTGGGAGTTTTCCTTCTGCTAGAAGGTATTGTTTTATGGTTTTCTACCTTCTAGTGTAGATCCAAAGAGGAGCAAGGGCTAAAACCAAGATATTGCACAGGATGGAGATACTGAATTTCTGTTTGCATGCTAAGACGTTCAGTTGCTGACACCTTATAGAGATCACTGCAAGAGATTACAAAATTACCTGAAGTATTGTTAGTTAAAAAGCACTGTCCAAATATCAACTGATTAACCTCCAAAACATGTGTGTGAGAGATCCTGAAGTTGACTGGATGCTACTGAGACACACACTGTATGAGTTTTGCTAAGGTACTTACATTGGGTCTTTAACTGTAATGTTCACGTACCTTGCACTCACCGTGACATTTCTTCCTGGTATTCTATGAAGTATGGAAAATAGTATCTTAACCTCGGACCATCCCTTCTATGGGATACCAGCTGCAAAAGATTAAGAGATTTGCCCAGCTCTGCCCATTGAGTCAGTGGGAGAATGGTGCAGAATTCAAACCAAGCTGTTGCTTGTCCCCAGCTGCAAGTGCTATGCTCTCCACAGCGCAAAGATGCTCCATTGCATCTCATGTCAGTCCTGAAATTCCTGGTCAAATTGCTCTTTTTTATTCCAGTACCCCTTGATTGTGCAACAGAGAAAAGAACACACAAAAATGAATGTAACCTTTTAGTAAAAACATGCACGAAACACTGGAGACTCTAAACTCAAAGTATCTCCTGGATAAGTGTGGGGGTTTTTGTTTGGTTTTAGTCTTGCATAAACTGTATGTACCTATATACAATAACAATATTCTAAGACTCAAATTAAATATTTGCTTTTTCCCTGTTAAAGATTAGGTGAAGATTATATAAATGCAAGAGAATTGGAAGGTATAGTAGTTCATATTACAAAGCTTGTTAAGGTACTAAATTACACACAGTCTGCATTCAATTTTGTGCAAGCTTTCTATAAAATGGCAGAGCAGGAAATGTGTGGAAAAAGCAAGTCTTTTAGTAAGTAAGATTGTTTCCATGGGGCTATATTATTGAGCCTTTTAGTCCTTTGTTTACTGAAATAAAAAGGCATTTGATCATAGAATTGAAGAAATGTATCCTTTCCAAATATTCTAAGAGTTTGGTCTGAAATTTAGTTTAACCCAAGATTTCTCTCTATCTTCCTGTCATTTAGCTATTTCAGTAGTATTTATTTTGGCTCAAGAACTGCTCTGAGAACTGAACTGTTCCTGTTTAGTAGATTTCTCTGGCATGAAGACATGATGTGTGAGAGGGTCTTCAGGTGGCAGCTCAGTTTTGCTCCTATGCATGAGCGTCTGTATAGTAAATGAAGGGTCTGTGTGCTTTGAAAATCCTAATCCATTTGATACAATAAAGCTTGAACACAAAAGGCATGCAACTTTTGGTTTCCTTTAAACTGTTTCCACTTGCAAGTACATCTGTCAAAGCTAGTAGATGTCCAAGATTAAACATGAATAACCTTGGCATATGTGCAGATGGAAAGTACAGAATTTGCTAAAAAAAAAAAAAAAAGGTAATATCTTTTAGCTTATTGCTCTTCAGGATTTTGGCAAATAATGAGTGTGAGGAAAGCAATCACAAATTTCACTAGCTTCTTATAATTATTGTCCCTGCAGGCAGTGTAGCTTCTGGAAAATATGTATAAAGGTCTGATGATAGAGTCAGAACTAAACCAGTGCAATGAAAGGTTCTTAAAATTGTTCGTTCACAAGGAATATAATGAGCCATGTCTATGACACCATGTGCTATTTTCTAACGTACTCTAAGGGAACAGCATGTGCACCCATCAAACACAGCTGTAAATAAATGATGGCAAGAAAGCTTGGGATTCTGCAGTCATAGCATCCAGGATGCATTCATGTCAATAGGAAACAACTGCAACACAGGGTGACAAATTCTTCTGGCCCACTGTAATGCAGGCACGTCATCTCCTTATAATATATGTCAACCCTGTATCTTATTCTCTGGCTCATTGATATGTTATGCAAGAAAACTGTTGAGAAATATCAGAAGTATAATAAAAATATATCGCACAAGGAAAAAAAAGAAAACTGTTAAGACAGATAGCACTTATGGGAAAAGATATGTAAAGAAGCAGAAAATCTCTTCAGGCTCTATTTATTTAACTAGTGCATAATCAAAATATTAAAGACTGATTTAAGGATTAAGATACTAAGGCTTAAAAGATGCTGTAAGACTCATTTCCCTTCACAAAGGATTATGTTTGCAAAGTTTTAAATAATAGTAAGTTTATAATATGAAGAAAAAAATTTCAAAAGAAAATAAAAAAGCTGGAACATCTTTTGAGATGTGTTGTGTAAATGTGTCCCCACCCCCGGCCATTCTTCTGACACACGAAGCTGTCAGATATGCCCGAGAGAGGACATCTCCCTCCGTTCTGGGAAAGCCCAGCACTGATGTAGAGCACCTTTTTATTTGGTTGGCTGTTTTGGGGTTTTTTGTTTTTCTTCAGCTATGAGCAAGTAAGACATCTTCTAAGTGTTACAGTAACTCAGTAGTTCTCAACTCTTAGAGTAGATCCTGGAGATCAGAAACTTGAAGTGCTTAGTTTAGTTTCCATGAGTTGATCATTCACCCTTCTTTTTTTCATGAGGTCTATATAAGCTGTTTCTGGAGGCAACATGGATAGTTAATGGAAACAGAGAGAGATGTTCTCGGTTCCCTTCTCCTGCAGAAGCTGCTGCTAAGTACATAAGAAGGATAATGCCTATAGTCTTCTGGTGCATTTTCTTATTACTTGGACAGATGTGGAAACAGAAAAAAGTTACATGCTTTAACAGAGACCGCTGTGATGAACAGGAGTGAGGGAGCATCATTTGATCATTTAAACCTTCTAGTCCCTATCCTCTGTTGTAATGTTCTGTTCTTGGCAAGGAAAGATTTTTGGCATGTCTTTGAATACGAAGACCCAGAAGTGTGTAATGGGAGCAAAAACTTCTCTTCTGTCCCATTAGATAAGCATAATAACTTGGTCTTGTTCCCCTACAATTGCTTTTAAAGAAGCACTCAGAGCAGGAGAGGCTCTTGCAAGCACGAGCAGGAGATCCGCTGCCTGGGCAGGGGGCTAGCAGAGCGCCACAGATTCCTTATGACTTCTGCAGTTCCTTTACTTGGATCTGAAGAGTTGCAAATTAATAGATTGCCCTTCCGTAACAAACAAAACAGACTTTTCTTGGCTAAACATCTGCCAGTAAGCCAGTATATCTGACTCTTCAAACATTGTAGCCTGGAAGATCACTTATTGGCACTGAACTTTAACTTGTATGTAACCTTGGTATTAGCCACTGCAGTTGTAGGCATACTGGGGAATCAGATAGGTAGACAAAGAGCATCTTTAATCCAATAAAGTAGTATTGTTCCTCTAGATTGGTCTATCTCTCTCGCTTTGTTGAGACATACTGTTACGAACAAGTCTTGACAACTGCTGCAGCTCCTTTCAGGGTAAAGCTTATTAGTTTAGCCATATCTCAACTTATAAGTCCATGTAAATATGATTTTAAAAAGGAAATGCTGACGCTACTGTGACAGCATCAGTTTGTTACCATATTTCTAGGTTGAAGCATTTGAGTTTGTTTTTTCCGATAATATTTGGGTTTAGAAACTACTGAGCTCCAGATTTTTTTTTTTTTTTTGAAAGATAGTTTGGCGTATTGCAGAATAGATAGTCCATTAAATTTTGATCTCTCTGCAATCTAGCTTCACTAAAACTGAAAAACAATGAATTGTGTCAGAGTTTGAAGGTAATACAAGTGTTCTTTAAAATATATATTTTTGAGTAGTTGCCTACTAATAAGTTCCTCTTTGCTAGGTAAAGAATGTTCTTAAATAAATCTTGGAGAAAGACTTATTTTTAATACACTTTAAAAGTAAATAAACAAGCAACAACAATAGCAGGAAAATCAAGCACCAGCTGGCCTTCTGGCAAACAAAAATTCTGTTTTTTCTGATTTCTGTTACAGTTGTCAGTAACATTGACAGCTGCTAAATGTAAACCCTGGTAGTATAATAAATGTTTGCAGTTAACATCTATGTTTCAGTTGCCAACTCTTAGTCTGTTGTGTCATATGAGAAGCAGATGCTCTTAAGAAATATTCAACCCTGTAGCAATAATTCTAATGATAAAAGTAATAGAAGTTTTGATTGCTATTTTTATTTTTTATTCCTGTAGATATCTCTTTTTAAGGGATCACTTCTCAGCTGGAAATTGTAACTTCTAAAAATTTGCTTAAGTTAATTTAGAGTAAGCTTTATGATATTTAGGGGTAAAGCATTATGTAAACAAGGTAAAAGCTTTATTTACCCTCTTTTGTATTTCACTGAGGACTTCCCCTTTATAATAGAAGACGAGGATAAAATCCTTCCTCGTTCAAAATGAATGGCAAAACTCCCACTGTCTTCAGCAGTGCCAGGATTTCATGCTTAGTCGAGTAGATGTGTTTCACACAGAGCTCTATGTTTGGAAATCATGGCTCTTCATAGACACCTTGGTGATGGTGGTGGTGGTATTTACCTTCATGGGTTACTAACTTTGGCTATGTTTATGTAGATGAAACGGAGCATGCGAAAGTGGGAGCAATCCATTCTGCCTTACATCTCATTAGGCACAAATGTTGTTTTCAGCAATATAAGGAGCAGATTTTGTTCCTTATCTTTACTTGGAAAACAGGCTTTGTCCAACTTAAGAACAAGGCGTGTTTAAATGTTCACTAGCCTTTGTTGCTGTAACTGATTAATAATATAGGACCAAATCTTCCCCAAAATCCTTTCTCCACCTCTGGCTTGGATTCCTCCCAAGTGTTTTACAGTTATGCTTTCATTGCTGATGTGACTAGTATTATTAGCCCTATCGTCCACTCTGAGTGTGCATCATCAAATTGTGTATATGCATGCATTGGTTCCGTCAAAATCAAACGACACCTTTGCCTGATCACCCCAGCCCCTCCAGAGGCTGGGATATGGAGTGGGATCTCACTGCTCCAAGAGCCGGTGTTGGGAGGAGCAGACTGAGCAGGCTGTGCTGCTGTGAATCCAAGCTGCTCCTGGCTCAGATGCAGCCGTGTAGGATGTCTTTCTAAAGTCATTGCTTTGGAAGGTGCTTTGGTATATAGCTTTAAGTTATGCAGCGTAGTAAAACATATAGAATTCCTTCTGTCAGTTTATCAGCATATATACATCATCAGATGTGCTGCTGGACAAACTCCAATGATGGCAGCATATGGCTACTGGACTCAATAGTTGTTGCCATATGACTGCAGTGCCTTCCTTTCTTATGGCCTTGGAGTTATGCCCTTCACGCCCCTTCAGAGCTATGCATAGCTCTGAAAATGATGTTTTCAGCCTCAGTTTGTCTGTAGATAACGTGTGCTTTGTCTTTCTTGTACAGGAAGTTGCTATTGTTGTTGGCATCCCATATGTTTGCTATGAGGAAGTATACTGACAGATTGTGAATGGTGTATGACGTCTCTGATAGAAATCTGTGTGGGTCTCTGTGTATAGAGACCATACAACATTATCTGACAGATAGTTATTGTGTGTTGGATTTCCTTTTACACTGAAGATTGCTTTGATATTTTGGGGCTAATTTTTTTTCCATCTATATAAAAACTTTCACAGAAACAATCAAATGTAACCATGCTATTGACCATGCCCTTGCTTGGGGGTCTGTTACAGTGCTCTTGTTGTGTTCCCTTTTCCATGTTTTCATGGTCTCTGGTAGTTGGACGCAGTTAGGAGCTGTCAGCCAGCTGAGCAGCTGGAAGATATGGCAGCTGACTCTGTGTGTGCACTCTTCCAGGACTTACCCATCATGCATGTCACACACTTGCATCTTATCCAATCTTTATCTCCTTACCATTCTACCAGCTCTTATGTGACAGTTTTCTTGCCTACAGCCTGCCCTAAATGCAGATGTAAAAGCTAGAGGAGAAAAGAAGGAAGAGAAAAGCATCCTTAGTGCAAGGAAAAGGAGGCCAAGTCTTTTCTGGTTTTTATGCCCAGGTATCTAATGTCCAGGGAATTCATTCTGGATTCACTGGCAGCACTGTATTTTGCTGATTGGACTTTGTGTGGTCATTTTCACTAGCAAAGAGTGATATCTAACAGTTTAAAAAAATACCAGAGCAGAACTGTTGGCTTACCACTGTCCTACATATGTAGCTATACAAAGTGCAGAGCAATAGAGGGTTCTGTCCTCCGTGTACTATGTTGGTATAAATATTTTTTCTGCACTGACTACAAGATTGAAGCAGAACTTCCTAATGGGATAATTAATAGTCTAAAACAATATCTGAGATCCTATGAGATGGTAGCCTTGCCCTTCCAGGATTTCTAGACAGCAGAGGTGTCTTGAGTGCTAGGTGGGAGTTGACTTACGCTCTAATAAGGAGCTGTGAACTGGAAAAGTCAACAGTAGATGGTGGATAATCCATTTAATCCCTTGTCTGTTAATCATAATGGACTAGCTGGTCGGCATCCACCCACAGACACCCCCTTCTCTGAGACAATACAGAATACAGTTTTCGGTCCTGCTCTGAAGTGGGCAGGATTGTACCCCACAACATCCTTGTGCACTGCAGTGTCATAATCCCGTGGGATTTTGACTGCACAGCTACCTCCACAAGGACCTGCGCAGTTGCCCACCTCTTGAGACGGGACTGCAGAACCAGCAATAGCTTGTTTTCATCAGGAGATCATCACAAGTGGAGGATCTGGCCATGTATTCAGCCATGGAGCAGAAACATGGGTAATACGTTGAGCTGACTTCCATCTCACTGCTGTAGAACATGCTTAGTTCAAAAATGTGTCTGTTTTCTTACATTTGATGTTTGTTGACTTGACTCTTATTTCTCTGAACTGAAATCCATTCTAAGATGAAGCTGAGAATACATGAGCAGAAAACCAGATATTAAAGGTTAGTCTGAGACAAAATACTCTGAGTCTACTTTGGGATGTCCGGTTTTTGCTGGTGGCAAGATCACAAGAACTGAAAATACCATTAATAAATGTGCTGAGTGAACTGGACAAAGTTGCATATTTAGCCTCTTATCAGAATTTTACAGCATTTCCTCTTTTCAGAACTTCATTATCTGTTTCTTATGTAAACATTTTTTAATGAACCTAAGGCAATATCTCAGTATTTCTTTGTTAAGGGATGAGGTCTTGAGTTACCTTGTGTTAGTAAGTGACAGATTCATAAAAGGGAAGTCCGAGTGAGGAGGGGAAAAAAATTATGCTTACCCATATGTTTCTAATTAATTTCCTCGGTATCTTCTTTATAATGAAGAGCATGAACAAAATATGTGCATATCTTACTCTTGATTTAAAAAAAAAAAAAGCTAGTTATCCAGCTGGCAGAGAGTTTTCAACAGATTCAGGCTGCAATGTAGGAGGTTGAAAAGAACTAGTGCAGTGCTTGCTTAACAAATAGTCTTATTTGTTCAGACCAAATAGAAATTCTGGGTGAGCCGGCGGCTTTGGTGTGGAAAAAGCTGGGAGGAGAGTGGAAACCTGAAATGAGTATTGTAATGTAAAAATGTATTTATTTTAATTTATATTTTTTAGAAGAAAATGCAAATTGAAATAAATATGAGTGAGAGGAGGGGTCATGATTCACTTTGTGGGGGGAAAAATTGTAAATAGTAACAAAATACAGGAAGAAACATCACTAATTTGATTTCATGGAACCTGTTAGCTTGAAGGAGAAGTGAAGTTCATGTGTTGCTCTGGACTTTACTGGATCTTTATCTTTTCTTAGGAAAGGAATTGTTTTCAGGATCCACTGTGTTTCAGTTAACAACTGTGACTTTCTAAGGAGTTTATTTGGAGTATGTCTTAAAATTCCAACTTGGGAGGTCATGTGACAGATGAGACATTTGTCTTTAAAAAAAGTAAAGTATAGACGTAGTAGACGATCTAAAATTGGAAAGCATTGGAAAGCATACAAAAAGACCTCAGTTAAAGATATTTCTTTAAAAATATTGTAAAATTATAATTAGTGTTGTATTCCATTTGAAAAGAACATTTATGGTCTCTGCAGTATTGCTATATATTTGATAAACCTTGTAATCTAGGGAAATGTCTTTGATTTACATTGTAATAGATCAGTAGCTACCATTCGAGGACTATTTTGGTATGGTAGCAGGGAAAAATGGATACTGCATCTGCTAGTAGAGATGGGGAAGATGTCCATCCTGGCTGGATATTCCGCCTGTGGTGCAAAGAGAGATGCAGTTGGTTGTACCTCTGCAGAATGAACAGAAATGAAGTAGTTGGGACCTTCCGCATATGTGTCTGCATCATGGGATAATGGATAAATCATCTAAATCCCTGTTCAAGGAGGCAGGTGAATACCACTGAAAACTCTTTCACATCTGCAAGTGTTGAAGAAGCTAGTCAGCTCCAGAAGTAAGTGCAGTTATAAGCTGGTTTTCCCAATAGGACTGGGTGGCTGGCAGCTGATTAATGATCTTTTCCTCTCTGTGCTGCCTCAGAAGGGGGAATGACCTCTGGCAATTAGCATGCACAGCTCTTTGTGGACGTTTTTGGTAGGGATGCTTTTATTACAAGTCAATAAATGAAAACCCTAGGGAAAAGAGATCAAGAAGCTGCTGCTGATGAAGTGTTATTTATCTTCTCCAGGAATGAATTCTACCTGTTAGCTTTCACAGGAGCCACAGCACTTAATGCTTGGTAACTGCTTATGTGCTTTCTTGAGTCGGAACTTTAATTTCTTTGCATAGTGGGAATAGTAACAATTATAATTTCTAGCTCCTTGAGTTAATGAGGATTCATGATGCAGATTTTGTGAACATGTTAGAAAAATGCTAGGCTTATATGTAGCAGACAGATTGCTATAAGAGCCAGTAAGTGTGTATTTTGAAGAACTGTTTAGAACAAATAACTCTTACTTGTGCATAATCTTTCTTCATATTGACAGGCAAATGTCAAACTGTATAGAAACCTCAGGAAATTTTCAGGGTTGACATCATCTTTTTCAAGTCCCTATAAAGCAATGAGGAAAACAAGCTGATTTTGATAGATGAAATTTCTGCAGGGGGAGAAAGGGAGATTGTTGTCATCTGAGCAGCTTGATAACTTTATTTGTCAGTAAAGAAAGATGCTGAAAGTTAGAAATTTTGATGGGGATTGAACGAGGTACTTGCCAGAATAAGAGTGTGGAGCATTCCAGTGGTACATTCTGCAACATCTATACCTTTCTTGAACAAAACACAGGAATCTGTTTAAACTCTTTAAGCACAGATTATGAAGAGCTTAAGAACTTAAGTTATTAATAAATAATTATGTGTTTGGCTTAACATGGATGTAGACTGTGCAGAACAAATCATTGGTGTGGCTGGCTTTTTCACGTCTATATGAGTTTACCTACCACCCTTCTGTAGCCAAGCATGACTTGGTGGGGAAACGTTCGATGGTGTGGTTTGGCGCTCAAGAAGAGCTCAGGTTTACTGCTTCTTATGGTGACAGGTTTTTTTCTTTAGCAGCTACTTGCTCTCACATCGGCAAAATAGCACTGACAACGGTGACAGACATCACCATGGAGTTTGATGTTGGGCAAGGCGTAGGTGCCCCCATGCCTCAGCAAGCTAGATCTTCTTGTGATAAGTGGTAGATGATTCCAGCTGGT
The DNA here is from genome assembly GCF_018139145.2 of Gymnogyps californianus. NCBI lineage: Eukaryota > Metazoa > Chordata > Aves > Accipitriformes > Cathartidae > Gymnogyps > Gymnogyps californianus. The sequence continues at coordinate 16,678,500 of NC_059473.1, forward strand.
GTTGAGCTCAGAACTGACTCGGAGCTGAGATCTGTTATGTACCACCTGTTATAATGGTACTGATCAGCAGTATCTGGTAGCAGTTAGTTGGTAGCACCAAGTTCCCACTGGCATTACAAGAAAAGTGATGGCATGCCTGGCTTATAAATAAGATCATGGTATATCACATGCCTCCCCTTCCTGTTACACTTTGAGGTCTAATAACAGATCTGGATGACAGATTGCATTTTCATGGTTTAATCTGAAGCTTACCAGTCCTCAAATTGATGTCTCAACTGATTTGGGAAACTGCAATTTGCTACTTGATAGGCCTTATTCTAGGAAAGGGGCCATTGGACACTGAGAGATTCAGCACCTAAACATAGGTATCGAATGCCATGTGTACTCCATCCTGGACTGTCCTGCCTGGCCTCCAGCTGCGGCTCCAGGAGGTTGCAGATGTTCCTGGATCCAATGTCAAATCTGCCAGGCAGATGTCTCAGACACCCAGTCTGTCTCAAAGGCATGTGTTTAGGCTAGTGACTCACTCTTTAAGTAATAGTAATACGTATAACATTTCAAGGCAAAACAAAAATATTAATACACAGATAGTTTCTCATCCTTCGTGGTGCAATGAAGGGACAAGAATTTTATGCAAGGACTTTTTTTTTTTTTTTTTTTTTTTTTAGAAACACATTCTCCTATTGAATTAAACGGATCTCCTATTGACTTCTCCTACTAAGAAAGAGCAGGATTTATCTGTAATTGATGGGAAATAGCTTCTTTTATAATAAGATACCTTTCTAGTGTGATAGAAATACTTGGCCAACTGTGCAGCTTTTCTTTACTTGATGAGATCAAAACCAGGATGGCAATGAGTGAACATTTGCTCAAGAAATTGGTGTAACCTCCAGTCCATGGTAGACAAGTGAAATAATTTTAATGTAAGAAATGAGTTTATTGTTACTGTTGCAAACAGCCCGTGTTGATGTTCATATCCATATACTTTGTATTGCATTATTTTACATTAATTTTCATCGTTTTTGCACTTGTGGATAGTGCTTATGACTAATTTGTAGATTATGTGGTGCCATATTAACTTAAATAGACTGTATTTTAATGCTCTTATGAGCATTTTCTAGTAAAATCATTTAATTACATTGACATTTAATGCTATTACAGTTGATAATTGACTGCAGATCAAAAACATAATATATAAGAGCTACCTAGAAGGTGCACAAAATCAATTGGCTCAGCATTGAAGTCGTTCACTGTACCTCTTTTAAGAAGAATGCAGCCTGAGGAGCCATATTCTGGTCTCTGCTCATTCAGTAATCAGATGACTTTAAAAAGTGCAGCCCACCTATATCTTAATACTGCCTCTCTGTCGCATCTTTTGTATGACTGTCTCAAACAAAAAAGACTTCAGTCTCAGAAAGAGATGGAGAGACACTGCCATTATTGTACAGAAAAAGTATATAAAAACTATTTGCCAGCAATTGGGAAGAAGTGAATTCTTATCCCATCAAATTCAGTGGGAAAGCTAGCACTGACTTAGAGCCAGAGCTTCATCCAGGATGCCTTCCTGCCAGCAGAAAAGTATCCAGATCTCTGGAATCCTTGTTATGATTCTTTGTTCCAGCATCAATTTCTCATTCAAAAGTACTTTGTGTTATATTTTCAGTTTCCCTTGCATTATACCAAGTGAAGTAGTCACAGAGGCTGTGAGTGTTTTCACTAAGAAAACAAGTTAAGCTTGAACAGATTATGTCTCGTTACTTGAAAAAAAGAGCAATCCATTTTCTAACCTAGACCAAAGTGCAAGTGTGGTAATCTTGGTTCTGGCTCTTTTAACCTCAGCATAATAGAAATAAAAATAATTTGATCAGAGGATGAGAGGAACAGTTTATTATGCTATAAAAGAGAACATCCAGATTAATATTGACTACTGATTGATAAATTCCTCATACTGGTTTTCTTGTCCATCAGTCTTACGTATATGGAGGAATATTTTTGATTGACCTCTTCTAAGTACGTGTCCCTGTTATAGTGTGGCCAGTTTTGTTTCTCACATTTCAGTATGATTCTACAAGATTCTGTGTGTTTTCTGATAAGCTGATATTCCTGTTATCTCAGCTTCTGAATACCAGTAGCTACAGGCTTGATATCTTGGGTTTTCCAAATTGAAAATTATATCCTGAAATACATTAACTCCTATTAATCTGATTTTTCTGACTTTGGGCACTTGTGTGCACCCTGCAGAAAATACCCTTAGTTTACAAACCTCCTGTTACGTACACGCTAAGGCACCACTCAGATTATGAAGCCTGGGCTCTATCTGCCCAGCTCTTCAATGATCAGATGATTCTGGCAGCGATGGCAAAACAAAGAAGCACAGAAAAACTGTTAACAACTTTACATCCTCGTAAAGCAGTTAGGTGGGGAAACCAGAAGTGGTAATGATCTGGGTAACAATTGCTCATGGGTTTTAGGAATAAAGAAAGCCAAAGGGTCAGCAGCTTATGCCAGCCCTCCAAGTTGGAGAACAATACATACCTGAGATGGTAGCACATCCACAAGTGTCCAACATCTTGAAGAAGGCTGAGCCTGAGGTGAAACCACTACATGTAAAGGCCAGGCAACCAGCCTGGACTCGGATACATTGAGCACCTGGAGTTGGGTTCCTCCAAGTCCATGGTGTTGGTCACAAGTGGACTGGAGAGGCAAGAGCCTTGTTAGGTGTGAGGGTGTCTGTACAGAATGTGCGAGTGTCATAGCATTGAAATCTTAGGATAGAAGGCACTATATTCACCCAGTATACCCATCCCATTTAGTAAATAAATCTTAGAATTTGCAACTAAGTGTTATGTAACTAAATGGTTCTTGCAGATACCCCACCCTAAATTTCCCTGTTGTACCCACGAATATCAAAACAAGGCAAATTAACCAGATACAGAAGGACTTCAGTACTCTTACCAACTTTTCTACTTTTTTTCTACTGGGAAGAATTGGCACCATGAACCCCTTTATATCCTGCATGTGCGGCTTTTTCTGAGACTCTTCCCTGTACTACAGAACCCTGAGAAAACTTCTCCGTGCTAAAATTCAAAGACGCTTCTCTCTGAGCCATGAAAAGAGTCAATTGGGATCTTAATGGAAGTAGATACTAGAAATTCAAACAAGAATTGTAGGGATTCCTGAATGATCATTTATTGCCCTGTGACTGCATGATGCTGCTTTTGACACTCTTGTATTTGTTTTCCTTTACCCTGCTTAGCAATTCTTTAAATGATTAAGAATGTAACAGTATTTGGAGCCACTGTCATCTTCTGACCTGCTGCTTTGCTATTTCTACTGACCTACTCGCATGATGTCAAGTTGGAGAGGAAATTTTTAAAGAGCAGCTTCTGATGGCATCTATAAGAGAAGTAGCAGTTCTTTGAAAAAGGGATCATCTATACTTGCCCTACCAAACCCTATCTACTAGAAAGGGCTGAAGATTTCACCTTCTTTGTCTGCTTTTAAAAAATACAGTATAAAAGGGTATGGTGTAGAAGTCTAATATAATAAAAACCTTAGGGTCATCATCTGTAATAAGTGGGTAGGTTGCATTCCTTTTCATTTCCTCCATTGATTTTTTTTCATATTTAGCCTAGATTGGTTTTGCCATTATTTCTTCTTTTGGTTCACCAAAGTCTGCAGTCTTTGTGTGAAGAGCAGATTTGGTAACTCACTTAAAATTTCTAATTTCTTGATTCAGTTATTTGCTCACAAGGTTGTTAAAGCAGGACATGCACAAGGATTGCTCTCTCATTTGAGCTCTCATGGAATATGCTTTGGGTGTGAAATGAATGATTTTGTTTTGACTAGAAAAAACACTTTCTTTTTGATTAATCTGAAGGGTTCATTTTTATACTACAGAAATTATTTTTAAAAGCCATTCTTTACCTCTCTGCTAATAGTTCTCTTCCAAAGGAATGTGATTAGATTCTCATTACTCCTTAAAACAAAACAAAAAGCATTTTATTTTTGAATAAAGATCTTTTTATCTTAGAAGGAAATCTTCATAAGAGGACCTTCTGTAGCGTAGAAAAATTGCTCCCATCCCTGTTCCCAAACCAAGTGGTGCAAGTACTTCTATCAGTTTCCCCCTGTAGGAGAGCTCTTACCTACAAGCAACTTGCTGAATTCAGTGAACCTTCAATAAACCTAGTTCAGTGTAAATTGGATAGAAACGTCATCAGCAAGATTTACATGAAGTTTAAAGTATATAGAATTCCAGGAAAGTACATGTTCAGAAATCAGATCTGATTTGACCTGCATACATCACTCCTGTTAACTTGAGTATGTGTTATGGAATCATTATTCAAGACGTTCATGTTCAAAGCTTTCACTATTCAGAGAGAATTTTCCTGACAGAGCAAATAATTGACTGATAAGTACTTACACTTTTGACTGTATCCATTGTTACTATAACCCCACTGAATTTTCAGCAAGTCTGAAAGGCAGCAAAATGTTCATTAATGATTAAGCCAGTAAAGAAGGGAACTTTGTAAGAATTTTAAATGTTTTTATAAGTGGATCAATAATTATTTTTCTAGGAGGTGATCCTAATGTCTATTGTTACAGTGTTTGAGAATAAAAGAAGAAAATACAGGCCACAATAGGAATTAATTTAGTTCATTAAAGGGCAAAAATACATATTTTTGTATGACTAAAACAGGGCTTACTGCTAAAGTTAAAAATTAGACATGCAATGCTCTCTGCTTTTACTCTTTACACCATCTTCTTTGCTGTATTGCCCCCAAATAAACTACAGTAAGGACTCTGTGCTGGAAGACATTCTATGAAGATAGACAATCTTCCCAGATTTGTATCTCACTAAAATTAACTTACCCCTGTAAGACTGGGTACCAAAATGCTTGTTGGGAGGAGGCATTGTCTGATGTCTGCCCTCCCTCAGGAGGGGCTTTTCTCTTGCAGACACATACTTTCCTGAAGTAACTGGTAGGGACTGGTTGGACTTGACAAATGTCAGAAAGTTTTTAAGGACTGAGAGGGTATTCTTTTTTTCCCCCTATTCTGCTGTATGTAGAGGACTTAATGGGATAAAAGAGGTACTGCTTTAGTAATAATGCAGTGTCAGTCTATTTGGGTTACAGCTATGCTGGAGTTGGGGGTGGGATGCTAGGTGGGTGGGCGTGATGCCTGAGTAAACAGAAGTTTGCTTGCTCAGGGAGCAGCTGTAGCAGTAACATTGCAGCAGCACGTCAGCCACTCGAGTAAATACTTGAGGTTCTTTCTGGGCTTGTACAGGTCATGTCCGAGCTTACATGAACATGATTTCATTGCTGCTGAAATGTCAGTCAGAGCTGGCTTGAGCCCACCTGTCTGTACTGCTGGTGCACCTCCTGACCACAGCCCATGAAATGCCCCTTGGTAGCTCATGAGGAGGTCACTAGGTCTTGCCATAGGCTCATCGTTTCAGCAAAAGAAGTAAAAATTCTTTACGCTTCTGTATTAGTTGCCATGCAGATACTTAAATATTGACTATATTAATGAGTTGTGTCAAAATAGACTTTGAATGAGTACTTCAGTCTGTGCTGTTACAGACGTGGCAGTTGAGTTGCTTGTAGACTTTTACAGTGCCGCATGTACACCAAAGCTGTGGCTGAGAACCCTTTTTTGATCTCCAAGCTAATCTTTCTCCTTCCATAGAGGAGAAATATTATTTTAACTGAAGAAAAAGAAAACAAAAGGCCGCTTCATCCCTAGTGCAGCATTTTTCTTCTCTCTGATCAGCATTGGCAGCTGTTCATTTTCTGCCTGAGTGAATTCAGAAGAAGTCATTTACCTTAAAAGTGATGAATGCTATATGATGCTTGTCTATATCTTACTAGCGTTTACTCTCAGCTTGACAAAACCCTTTTATTTCTTTCTGGATCTGCTAGCGATATTTCATTGAACTAATTATTTATCCTGTTTCTGAATTGGGTCAGAAAGCCAATCATCTAATAGAGACAGCAACTTTGTTGTGCCACACTCAGATGAATTCACAAGGGAAAGAATAACCCAAGCAATGATGTCAGTGTTACCAGAGAAGGGGGTTTCAGATTTGAGCAGCAAGTATTACTAGACAACAAGTTGTCTTCTCTGAAACAGATTAACTTTTATTGCACTATAATTCATTCACTCGCCATCTTATTTCCATTTTGGATGTACTCCTCGGTCCATAAGGATGCATTTTTTGCCGATGTTTTTCCTCTTGGGCTCAACAAATAGAAATTAAACACAGTAATTTTGAGAGAGAAAAATGAGGGTTACTGTTTATGTAAAAGTTAAGGAGAATACTGGTTTTCTTGTTGTTTTTCTTTTTAAGTGCAAATTTGCAAGGCTGAATCGAACAATTCCAACATTGTTTCATTTTGATTGCTGTTTTGTGTAGTGCATGTAAGACTACATACTATGGCTGTGAATGTTAGTTACAAAGTAGTAATGAGCAGCATCTCCAATAAATGTGTTACACATAAATGGATTAAAAAAGTGCATGTTCAGTTTTGTACTTAGTAATACTCTGTTAATCTGTAATGCTTTAGAAGATAATACATGCAAACACTGACTAATAAATACAGTCAGTGCTGTGGAGTCAGCACTCTTCAATACTGCCACCACTCTACGGAGAAAAGTAGTGTTATCGGTAGCACAGAAGAGTAATAAAAGTGTAAAATATCTTGGATAAATGTTTTCTTCTTCATCACAGTTGCAGATGTTTGGTCCTAGTGTCTGAACTTGAAGGATTTTAAGTAATGAAAACAGCCATTTGTCAAGAAGGTGGGAGAATACATTATGCAGTCTCACTACATGAGGGGCAATTTTTAGTATAAATGGACATAACTTCACCAGTGACAGTAGGTGCACATAAAATTTATTCCAGCTGAGAGTGTCTCTTTTTCTTTTCTCCTCTGTCAAGTGAAAAGGGTTTTATTCAGAAAAAATGCATAGTGTAGCATTTAAGTGCAATGCTTTTTAGCCTCTGCAGAAAATTTAGGTTAAAAGCTGAATTTTAGAGAAGTTGTGAGCCGAAATTTTTATTGTTCTGAACTGGAAGCTGAATGTGTATTTGTGTTTGAACCAGCAAGGATGTAATAAAGCATGTGACCTACTATACTTCAGAATGTATTTCTCTTTGAAAGGTGAAGAGTAATGTGCTAATCTGATAGATGAAGGAATTTAACAGAAAGGCTCTTGCCAGGTGTTGCTCAGTCAGTTTTGAAGCAGTTGCTTCAGGGAAGTCACATCCTGTTGGCAAAGTTTTCTGCTTTTAAAACAACTTCTTTTCTGGTTCCTGCTAGAAATCACTAACCTCAAGAACGAACTATTCCAGCCTTAGTTCCCGTCAATACATGCACTGTACCAGCAGAATAACGCATTTACGTAGCATCAGGCTTGCAGGTTTTTGGAGTTATGCGAACTGTAGCATAGGCTTGGGGAGAGCAAACAGGATGCTTCCTGGTTCTCCTTCCAGGCACCTATGTGCAGAAATCCGAGCTTCAGTTTTGGCTTGGAGATTGCATTACTTTTTTTTTTTTTTTTTTTCTTTCTTTTTTTTGTCTCCCGGAATTTTTAGCTTGTTAACCCTTCAGTGTGGGAAAAGCTAGCATTTATAGACCTTTTTAAAAAAAAAGTCTTTCATTCAGAGGTGTATAAAAGAAGAGCCAGTGTGAGCATGATGACCAGGGTTCAAAAGGGGCATTAGTTATGAAGGGAATAACTTGGTAGATGAGGCTCATATATTACAGATTTTTGTGATGTGTGACCCCATTAACAAGGTTAAAAGGACATTAAAAAGAGAAGTGGGATTTCAGTTACTTTTTCAAGGTATTTACTCCCTTTGTGAAACTGTCAGATGGCAGAAGCGGGCAAAGTGATGCATTTTTAGCATATAGGTGTCTGCAGGAGATGCAAACTGGTGAGCTGTGCTATCGATCTTGCTCCTGTTATCAGTCTGATTATTCCCAACTTAAGAACCAAGCACTCCCAGGGTTGTTGCATACTTTCAATGATGGTTTCTCAGATATCTAGGTCTAGAAAGTATTTGGAACATTTTGGGATTGGATGGGGGAACAGCTTTCAGATTGCTTGTTCCTGCACAAAATATCTTGCTTGGGATGGTTCGCAGACTCAACCAGTGTGTCTGGGTGTAAGTCAGCTCTTTCTGGGGGATGGAAGCCATTAGAACTGAATGCGGAGGGGGAACAGTCCAGTTTTATATCCTGAATATTTAATGTATTATTTTCTATTTGGGTTTTTTACGTATCTTAGCTTTCTCTGGTTTTGTTGTTGTTGGTTTTTTTTCAACTCTTTCAGCACATCACACAGAGGATACTTGTCAATTGGCCCCATATTAAAGTCACACAAAGTTATGACATTAGAGTATACCTGAAAAGCTCGTTATTCTCATTGCACATGCCACTGCCTTTAACTGTGCTTATGTCCTTGCTCCGAAGTCATTTGGATTTCTTCATAAATTTCTCTTTAGTTAAGTTTATGCTGTTGGGTATATTCCATAATCTTGTTGTCCGTTTTAGAGCTCAAATAATTCAAAAAGGTGTATTTGACAATATTGATCATTGAAATTACTTCCTATTAAGTTTTCTTTCTAAAAGGCAGCCATTAATTATGCCTTTTTTTCTCTCTCTTAGGTTGTTATTAATTCAGAACTCATTATCTTTTTCTTCTTTTCCTCTGAATAATCTCTCACAAAAGGTCTTGACCAACATTAAATTAAAAAAAAAAAAAAAATCAATTTTGAATGTAGCTACAGCCTCCCACTTGTTTACTATTTAAGAACACTTTGAAAGAATAGGTTAGAACTGTAAGCCTTCTTTATAAAGCCAGTCCTCTGGTCTATTCAGTTTGTATTTATCACACTACTGCGTTATCCTGTCTACCTAATGCTTTAGGGCTGGTCCTGCAGGTTGCTGGCTGGAGCTACCTTGAAGACTTTTTGTGACTGTGCTGGCATGTTGCCAGTCCTGGTGCTAAGCACAGCTCTGCTTCATGGCTTGGGGAGTGTTTGAATCCTTAGCTCTTTGGTGGGGCAGTGAGAATTTTATTTTTGTTTTGGAAGACGGATCATCTGGGAATAGCTTGCCTTACTCCTTAATGATTAACAGCTTTTTCTCTTGGCTCTACTCCTTTTCCTTTATAGTCTTCAGGCACTCAGCAAACTGTCTGGCCCTGGGCATTTAATTTTTCAAGCTGTTGTGTAGATTTGTGTCTCTGACATCATGCTATAATTTCCTTCTAAGTTTGGACAATCCTCTTATAAATAAAGTCATCTAAATTGTTTAACTCTTTATCATCTTGATGCTTTTAATTTCTGACTTTATCTTTTAATAGCTAGTCTACAAAGGACTGGTTTTCCTCCAGGCATTCCTTCTCCCAACTGACACAGACCCAGACCTGTAGGCCACGCACCAGTCTTGATACTAAGCAATCACTTATGTTTTCTTTAATAAAATAATGAAATATTATCAATGAAATGAACAACAAAATAAACAAGAAAGTGCTGCGTAGGCAGGGATGGGATCCTGATGGGATTTGGCTGCCATGAACTTGAGTCCAGATTGTTATCTACAGCTCCCTTAAATAACAGGCATCCCAGAATATCATTAATTTGTTGTTAAGAAATCTGATCCTTCTCATCCTGTCATGCACCAGTAGACATTTTCTCATCATATTACTGACTTATGTATGTTACCCTTGCCATATTTGGTGCCATACCAGACTTCATGGCACAGTTTTGAGCTAAATGGTAATACATAGTTGGAGTCTGGTTATAGCTGGCAAATCTGGTTATTTCCCCTGCTATCACAGGCATCTGATTCTTGCTAGGTGATGTGTCTAAATACTCAAGTCTGCTGACATCATCAACAGTATTAGTGCCTAAGACCTTCATAAAGCCTGTGAAAGCAGTTTCTATTTGTTCTTTTGCATTATAAGTAACTTCTACCATGCCAAAGCCTACACCAGAATTTGCCTATGCGCATTTGGCCCTTTCTGTACTTCTATAGTGGGGGAGATGGGGTTAAATACATTTTATGTATCTCATGGTCTTTGTGTGCGTGTTCTTCAATGATCCTTCTTTGTCATTCTTGGGACACGCTTTTGCTAGCTCAATCACAGGAGCATAAGTGGAGATGCTGAAAGAGACCCTGCCACCCAAACCTGAGCCCTGTCCAGAGAGAGATCAAGAGAGAACATCATCTCTACCTCTTCCTCCTTTTCTGGAGTTCTCTGGACTGGACAGAGAGCAGGAATACCCTTGGTGTGCTGTGCATCAAAACAGGAGAGCAGGCAGGTTGTGAAGTGTCTTATCCCCACCACAAGTAGAAGATATGCCAGCATGAATTCTTAGGAGTTACTGGGATGAATACTGACTTACTGAAAAGCATTTTCCTACACACCAGGTGTCACATCATCCTTCCCCACTTGCCCAGCATTATTTCTAGCCCACAGCTTTTGTCTGCCCTTTGTTTCCATTCCTGTCTCCTTTTAAGAAACATCCGTTTGTAATCCATCCTGTAACTATCAGGCATGATTTTGATTTTTAGAGGATCTATTGTAGCCCTAGTGATTTCTACTGTCTTGCTTTGATCTTGCTTGTAGTTTTAGTTATGAGATTAATAAGCAGCACCTTCCATTGCTAGATATTTTATAGGTATTTATGGCTGCTATAGCTATATCTTCTCTGTTTAGCTCCTTTTAACCAACCTCTTGAAAGCTTTAAAGGTTTAAAATTTAGTAATTTGAAATTCATCACAGCTGCTTGTCCTTGATGATTGTTGTCTATTAGTTTTTCATGCACAATTGCATACTCACAGCAATCGCAATACAATACTTCTCCCACATTATCTTATAAAGAAAATGCTACAGTTTCTGCATATTGCACAAGATGTAATTGAGAACAGTTTTCTTTATTTTATGCTGTAGAATTCTCATACAGGGTCAATATTTTTCTTTAAATTGCCTTTGGTATGTTCTTTAAATACCTGATTCTGGGAAAGATGACATAAGAGAGGTTTGATAAGGTTTACTTTTTTATGTGAAGCTAATGTATCAACAGTATATGCACAAGGTTTCCTGGAAAAGTTGCCGTTTGCTAAGTCAGTGGTATGTTTCCAGTAAGGTAAGGAATGAAGTCTCTTCAAACTGTCACTGAATGACAGGCTTTGCTTACTGTAGGCTGTGTGACGAACAGAGGGAGGTATTTTAGGCTGTGATTTTGAACATTGGCATGGTTGTGTGCAAGAAGCTTTCATAAGAGTAGCAGAGTATTCCTTTCCCATCTGGTATATTCATGTTTTCATGATAATAAATAAAATGTGTGCTTTCAAAATGGGAAGCCATTTGAATTAAACTATGTCTAAATATTTGTAGATGTCAAAATGCATTTTTCAGACCTTGAATGAAAATTGCATCAAGAAATATTTGTATATACAAGATAGTGGCTGTTTAACTTTGGCTATGAACTTAAAACTGATTAATTGTTGCCCTCTGTAGCTCAGCAGATTGAAAGATGAAATATTTTTTTATTACTTCTTAAAATTTACTCATATACTCAGAATAGGTTCGTATACTAACTGTTTAAATAACTGAAGCATTTACATTTAATAATTGGTAGTTCTCTCTTGTTACAAGTTCTAGAAACAGTATCTGAAAATGACAGAAAAAATTAAATGAAAACGTAAATTCTCTAGTGAGAAAAACCTATGTGCCCAGCTATGCATTACCGATTGGGGCATGTAAAACTGATAATATCTTGCAAAGATTTGATTTAGTATATGCAAGTTATCTAGTAGCTGCTCTGCATTATGCTGGTCTACCCTTGGCTTAGAAACACAGCACTGTCCTAATCAAATCTGTGTACTAGTTCTGTTCTTGAGTTGGTCAACTGCAGACAAGGACCAAGGCAAAAGGCTTTGAAGCTGATGATGTCTGTTTAATTACCTTAAGATTCATTGCTCTCCTTCTTCTTAATTAAGCTAAGGTAATCATGAAATCTGTTTGACAACTGTACTCTAAAAGTCATCAGTTTGTTACTTGTCTATTTGATAAATGGGCAGGTAGAAGATAATTAGTTTCAGTCCTTTTGCTAATTCTCAGAAATGAACGAAGGAAGATAGAGGTTATTTAGAAAGATGTTTTAGAGTCTCTCTTCTACAAAAATTGTGGTAGTAATAGAGAAACTGTATAGAATGGAATTTGAAAGGTTCAACCAACCACCCAGCCAAAAAGAAAATCCCCACAACCTAACAAGCCATCTGAATTTCCCACACTTTTGCTGTCCATGAGACATCAGAATATTTTTACAGACTGAGGACTTCAGCTCCTCTAGGGTGTTAGCAAAGAGCCATTGAATGAGGTTTGCAGACGAGCAAAACCACAGTTTTCCAATATTTGATTTTTATTGTTAGTTGGCATGAGGATTTTGCCTTAATATGATTATTATATGCACATGTACTAAATGTCACTATGTGGTGTTTAATATTTAGATTAATGACTGAAGAAAGTCAGGGAGCAAAATCAAACAGTTTCCTTTCAAAGTTTACTATGACATCAATATTAAAATCCAACTTGTGCCTCGCTAATGAGGAGGTGATTCCTATGGGAGCTTCCTGACAGCCAGGTACTCTGCAATACTTTTCATGATGCAAGATGGTGCTAGATCATGAACCTTGAAAGTATAAATATACAAAGCATGCACTGAATACTTACATGCATACTTTTGCTACAGTGAAGTAGTATTGGACTAAACAAAGTAAATTGACAGGACATCTATAGTAAAACCCATGTAAATACTGTGACCATTGAACCTATCATTTCCTTGTGGAAGTCTCTATGAATGGCTTAAAGGTAAATATATTAGTAGGTGGGAAATACCCAGGAGGATTTAACGTCATTGTGACCGTAAATATCTAAAGGAGTAGCAGCAATTTAGGAGACTGTAAAAGATAAGCAGGATTAGAAAACTTGAAAATGTATAAACATTCACATTTGGATTTTGCAGCCCTTGTCCGTAGCATGGGTACAGAGCATTAGGCTTGTGCAAGATGAATGGGTAGGATGTTTCTTATTGTGATTCATTTATAAATGATCGTAAATATTGTATCAGCTGCCAGAGTCCTGCTTATTTCTGTATCTGATCTTGCTGATTAAATGTTTTATTAAGAAATAGATATATAGAAAAATGACCTTGTCCCTTTTTTGTCCCTTGTCCCCTCTGCTGAATTGGCTGTTCATCATTTACTTACTGTGGTGTTGTGGGTCAGCTAGGTTATGTAGCTGTTAATGGGTTAATCTAGCCTGGAGTTTTACAAGTCCTTGCTAATTTTGTAGTCATATACATATTATCTAAGATAACTCTTCCTCGGCTAGAAGAAAGGTGCATTGGACCTTAGGAATTCCAGAAGCAGAGCAGAGAGAAAACTACGACTTAGATCTGAGACACAGTTGCATAGTTCCTTCAGTTTTGCTTCAGCATTTTTCCCGGTCTGGTTTGCTACTTTCTCCATGCTGGGGATCAGGCTGCATTCCTACCCCAGTTGTAATGGCAGGCTGGAAGAAGCATCTGCTAACGACTATTCTCTACCTTGCCTTGTTAATGGCAATGAAGACAGGCTGTTTCATTGCTGGTGTTGACTTTCATGAGTAAATGATGTTGATTGTCATTTGGCCCCAGGTAAATAGATGTTTGCATGAATACATTCTGAAGACAGAACTATCGATAGACATTTATTAGCATGGAAAAAAATCTGACTAACTTGACCTATTTGGAGCAAATGTTTTGGAGTACTTGCTTGTAATGTTCATCCAAAGCTATCTACCCAGGCTATGTGCTTGTGTAACTCTACAGTCTTTATAACTTCAGCTTCTACGCCATATTTTCAATACATCAGTCACACTGGAATATCCAAAATAAAAATAAATATAAATCATCTGGTGTGTCACTTCCAGTATTTCAAAGATTCTCTTCCGTCTTGATCTTAGATATCTGATTTCACCAACTGTCTTTGAAAGACTATACTTCTTTTCTTTCACTGGTGTTTCAAAAACATCCAAGTGACCCTGGAATCCTGCTGGGGAAAAATGGCATTTTCCCAGCAAGGTACAGTGTTCCTAGGGGACCCACACAGGATACATGCTCTTTCATCTCTCTTTTAAGAAATTAGACCTACAATTTATAGAGCTAGTTTGTGGTTTTGTTTTTCCTATTTTTTCCTTTTTCTTTTCTCACAATATATTTCTTGTTCTGAGAGAACAGAACATTGTCTCAATTCTTCTTGCTTCAACAGAGCAAGCCTGTCTTTTCAAGGACAGATCATTAATTCTTGGTGTATCCTGTTAAATTTTGCATGCCAATATTATCAAACTCTCCAACAGAGACGTTTTGGAATCCTTTTCTCAACTACCTCTGTAGCCCTCAGGAATCATTTTCTTCCATATGATTCATTTGTTGCTGCTGGGTTGTGGTTATTTTGTTGTTGTGGTGGTGGTTTTGTTTTCTTCTCCTGTGGTATGTGTTTTAATCAGTCTTGTTTCTCTAGAGAATTGTAGCTCCCATTCCTCCCCAGGTTTAGCTACCTAGGAACCTTCAACAAATGTTTGATTCCTCAAGAAGACTATTTCGTATATGCACTTAGTTTTTAATAGCTGTAAGTCATCCAAGCCATAACCTTGTGAGTGATTTCCCAGATATAGCTACCAAACAAAAGTGTTCTTGATGCTGAAGGCACATGGCTCTTCAAACCAGATGGTTATGAGGAGGAGGAGGAGTTAACCAGTTCAATAGCTTGAACCATGAGGTTGTGCTGTAGAGTGCCTGATGTCATCCTTTTTCATAATTACCTGATAACTTTTGGAGAGACGCATGCACAACAGAATAGAGAATAATCAAAGACAGAGATTGAAGCAGCTGTTCCTGGAAAGTTCTGGACCATCTTCCTCTTATTCTGTTTTTCCTTTCTTCTTTATGTGCAGAGTTGGGAGTGAGAACAGTTGTTTAAATGTTTCATATGTGCTTTTGTTCACAGTTCTATTACTGAAACAACTTTAGATTCGTGCTTTTCGGTGTTTGAATTTCCAGGGAATCTGAACACCCACGGTTCTCACTACCTTCAGTTTTGCAGTTGGAAGCACTGA